>NW_027202283.1:3670500-4023000 GCF_024711535.1 Dipodomys merriami | reverse complement strand
AAAAACAATTGTTTAAATAGGTGTACAGGTGGGCCCATTCCAACAATGAGATGTACAAATCGTTATGTCGAAAAACGAAATTTACAACTTTGGCCAGTGGGGGGGAGGCTTACGGAGAGGGGAGGCTGGTGGGAAGGGGTGGGAAGAGGAAACAAAGGAGGGGGCAAAAACGAAAGAAAATAAAGAAAATTATTATCTTGTTTCTGTTTCCTGGTCACTGGTTATTTTTGAGGTAGATTGTGTGTGTGTGTGTGTGTGTGTGTGTGTGTGTGTGTGTGTGTGTGTGTGTGTGTGTGTGTGTGTGTGTGTGTATACTGGGACTTGAACTCAAGGAGCTGACCTTTAGCTTTTTTTAGTCAAGGCTGACACTCTACAACTTGAACCAAACTTCCACTTCTGGAATTTGAACTGTTAATTGGAGATTAAAGTTTCACAGATTTTCCTACCTGGGGTAACTTAAATCCACTTTCCTCAGGTCAAATCCTTCTAAATAGCTAGAGTTACAGCTAGATGTGAGTCACTGGTAGTGCTTGGCCTAGCTTCTTTTTATTAAGAAGTTGAAATGTAAAAGAAATTTGCAATAGTAGAACAAAAGAAATCAATATAACTTACGCAGCTTCATTAAGTTTTAATAATTTGTCATATTTGATATGTACAGAACAACATTTTTGTAAATGCCCCTGAAATTTTGTTTTTATCTGGGTTTTTTCCTCATCATCAACTTGATTTTATAACTTTTAAACTAATAAATATTGATGAGAATATGCCCAGAGGGCATTATATTTTGTTGGCTT
Organism: Dipodomys merriami; assembly: GCF_024711535.1. Taxonomy (NCBI): domain Eukaryota; kingdom Metazoa; phylum Chordata; class Mammalia; order Rodentia; family Heteromyidae; genus Dipodomys; species Dipodomys merriami. Next base: position 4,022,206 of record NW_027202283.1, on the reverse strand, counting down.
TCATTAGGAAATGGTGCAAGCTAACACATGTCATGATAAATTTTTGTACTGGAACCTCATGATACATTCACATTCTTAGTCAGAAGGCATCAGAGCCTGTTACGAATCATCTAAACCTGACAAAACCCAGACTGAGGTCGTGTGACCATTTTCCTCTATGTCATTGTCTTAGAGAGCAATTCTGAATCTCCAGTGACCTTGACAGAGTCCTCCTGGACCCTCTCAGAACACAGCCAAGATAATCATTCAAGCATGATGGGAGACTGGTGTCTGCTTCCTATGAGGAACAGCACAGGAACTGTTAGTTCCTTAAACTGTCCTCTGTACTGACGATTCCTCATTGAGCATGGAAACCTAAGAATTAAGGATACATTAAACTCTCTCTTCCTTCTGCAGGTTGTGGACCAGTTTTCCTTCTGCTGCTGTCATCTTCTGTGGAAAGAAATGATCTAGAAGCCATTTTGCTTATTCTAGGCCCTTAGTTTAAGTCTGGGATTTATATTTAGACAAAAAGATATGTAGTGATAAAAAAGTGAATTAATATTTTTTCTATTCTATTTATTACTCAAATATATTTTCAAATTATACCAATAATTCTTTTTTTGTGTGTGAAAATACCGTACAGAGGGGTTACAATTACATGGGCAATGTAATGAGTATATTTCTTATCAAGCACGGTAGCCTCCTCCTTTAATTCCCCCTGCCATCCCTTCCCATCTCCCACTCACTGCCCCTCCCCCCAGCCAAAGTTGTAAAGTTCTCATTTCAACATAACTAATTCTACATCTCATTGTTGTAATGGGTCCACCTGTATCCCTATTTAAATTATTTGGTTTTTTTCCCTTCCCTTCCCCAAATTATACCAACATCAAATAGAATGAAAGTAGGGGTTCAAACGTGAGGGAGGAACATACGAAACAACAAATAAATCATGTTATAAATATGATAGAAACAATAGCAAGAAATAAAAACCATTTGAACACTTATCTTGGGGTTCATTTCACCTAACATCAACTTATCTGAGCTATTGTGCTTGTCTCAGAAATATACTAGTTATTGCAAATAAGGGAAACCATGGGATCTAGGTTTCTTTGGGCCTGGCTTATTTCACTTAATATAATTTTGTTCAAGTCGTTTCATTTCCTAACAAATGGGGCAATGCCTTTCTTTCTGAAGGAGGCATAGAATTCTATTGTGTATATATACCATATTTTCTTGACCATTCATCTACTGTGGGCATCTTGGTTGGTTCCATTTCTTAGCTATGGTAAATAATGTTGCAATAAACATAGTTGTGTTGGTAGTTTTAGTATGGTCTTGTTTGTGGTCATTTCGTTAAGTGACTAAAAGTGGGATTGCTGGGTCTTAGGGGAGCTCTATGTGGAGTCTTTTGAGGAACCTCCATACTACTTTGCAAGATGGTTGAACAAGTTTACACTCCCACCAATAATGCAGTAAGGTTCCCTTCTGTCCACATCCCCTCCAGCATCTGTTGTTATTAGAGTTCTTGATTATAGCCATTCTATCTGGAGTGAGGTGGTATCTCAATGTTGTTTTGACTTGCATTTCTTTTATGGCTAGGGAGGTTGAGCATTTCTTCATGTGTCTACTGGCCATCCTTCTTTCCTCTTCAGAGAAGTTTCTCTTTAAGAACTACACTGTAATTTTTTAGAAAAGCTAACTCACAGCCCAACAAAATAAGCACCCAGAATTGAGTATTCATATGTGGGAGTTGAATCAAGTGCTGAAAGGCACATTAATGAGCACATGAAGGGTGGAGAAATACAGTTATAAAATTAAATTCATAATTAAAATGAATGAATATGTCATTTTAAAATGCATTTAATTTTACATGCATTTAGTTTTATAACTAATCTTTACATGCCTCTTGCTTTTTGTACTTTTAGGTTATCTTTCAATCGCTCTTATGTAGGCAATGCATGGACCATGTCACTGGTACCTATCCCTCTTATGTTGCTGAGATTAATGGTATGAGTATTCATGCTTCACTTGTTTTTGAGATTGGTATGCATACATTTTTGGCGAGGCTATGTTCACATTGTGATGCCGCAGATCTCTGACTTCTAACAAATATTGATCATAGATGTGAGATAGCATATCAGGCAATTCAATGTCTTTTATCTCATTTTCAAGAAATAAAGTATGTTTTCAAAAATTACATTCAAAATGACAAACAGCAAAATAACTCCTTACATTATCTGATTAGTGAAACTATATTTTCACACTTACTTACCCTATATTTTAACAGGAACAAACCTATTTTAATATTTATGCCAGTGATTAAACTCAAATTGTAGGCATGCAACAGTGCCTGACATCTGTAATCGTAGTTATTTGAATGCTGAGACCTGAGCATAGTGGTTCAAACCCAGCCTGAGCAGGAAAGTCTGTGAGTCTTTTGTCACCAAATCATCACAGAAAAAAACAAAAATGTCACTGTCGCTCAAGTGCCTTGAGCCAAAGCATCCTAGTTCAAGCCAAAGTTCAAGCCATAGGAATGTCAAAAAAGAGATTAAAATCAAATTGCCTTCAATCACTCATTTAGACAATCTGTAGTGAGGGCAGGCTACTGGAGTTCACATCATTAACTGAAGAGATAGAATTTGAGATGATCACTGTTCAGCATCAGTCAGCAAGGAAAGTAATAAGATCTGAACATCGAAAACCAGGCATGTTGGAATGCACTTTTGATCCCTCAAATTCGCCGACAGAGGTGAGGAATTTAGACTCTGTTTGGCCCTCAGCAAAACTGATAACCTATGAGCAAAGTAAATCAAAAAAGGAATGTTGTTTAGCAAACAAAATAATTTCATAGTCATGTGCTAAAGAAGGAAAGGAAAAAGAACGAAGAAAGAGTAAAGAAAGGAGGGAGGGAGGAAAATAAGAGGGAGAGAAAAAAGAAAGGGAGAAAGCGAAGTATAAATAAAAATCTCAGCATGTGTTAGATGTTAATAATGACACTAAATCTTTTTAGCTATTATGCCATCATTTATTTATTTGGCAGAAACATTTTGTGTGAAGCCTACATAAACCCCAAACTGGACTTAGACATCTAATAGCTATCTCATTTTTATGTTTCCTGTTTGCAACACTGCTATTTTATCCTATTGATTAGTGTGAATTATATGACCAATATAAAATCACATTTGGAATAAAACAGTTACTAGGTGAGACCTTCCTGGATAAGGTTGTGTGGGGATCCTGGTGGGGCCCTGTCAGGTTCAAGGGAGAAGCTGGTACTTACAAAGGTTCTGTGGTGTAACTGGGCAGGGCTTTGAGGGTAGAGGTCAGTATGGGTAGGGCTATGAGACAGCAGGAGGGGACCGGAAAGACTATACTTGTTCGGGGTGGGGTTTCCAGGGGAACAGGGCATGGCTTTAGGAAGAAGGCCGACAGGTGGCCTGTTTTTCAGTATAAGAAGGCAGGGCAAAAGGGGAGCTTGTTATTTGTAGACAGGACTTTGAAATGGAAGAACAAGGCTACAGGGGAGGAGGGTTTCTGGTGGAGCACTGAGAGCCTTCACGGGATAGGCAGGGTGGGGTTTCCCGTGGAGCAGGGAGGGGAATTGAGGGAAGAGGCTGACAGAAGGCAGTGTTTCTGGTGGAGGAAGGCAGGGCTATCAGTGAGAGGCTTTTTGGTGGTGTGGCTTTGAGAGGGAAGGGCGGTGCTCAGAAGGAGTGGGCTAGTAAGGGGTAGGGTTTCTAGTAGAGCATGGTAGGACTTTGAGGCATGTGGTAAGGTGGAAGTGATGTTTCTATGGAGCAGGATGTGGTAGTAGTTGACAAGCCTTATTAGGAGGGCTTTGTGTAAACAGGGAGAGAATCCAATGGACTAGACTAGTGAGGATGAGGTTTTCAGTAAATCCAGCCACAACTTGCAGACAGGGAGTACAGTTGGGTGGGCATTTCAGTATTGCAAGGCAGTACCAAACCTACTGTGGCTGGGTTTCCAGTAGGGCAAGGCAACCTTAAAAGAAGGGAATAGGGAGGGACAGGGATTTCCAATTGAGCCTGACGAGGATTCCAGAGGGAAGCCAATTGGTGCAGTGGTTTCAGGTGGAGCAATTTGGGTGTTGAGAGATGGGATAGAGTGATGGGTGTTTTCTGATGGAGCAGGGCAGGGCTTGAAGCATTGGGGCAAGCTGGAGGTGGGGCTTTGGGAAGGAGTGGAAGGGTTTCAAGGGTACAGGATAATTATAGGCAGGACATCTGATAGAGCAGAGTGTGGATCCGAGGGAGGAGCCCAGAAGGCAGGTTTATCTGGGGAGCAAGGCAGGGCATAGAGGGAGTGGATGTGGGAGGTGGGGAGGCATGTGGTGGAGCAGGAGTTTTCCAGGGAGGTGGTGAGCTGTGCGAGAAACTTCAGGTTTAGCAAGGCAGAGTTTCAAGAGCAGGTATAGGGAGGTGGAACGTTTTTGGAGTAGCATGGTAGGCTTTGTGGGAGGAGGTAGGTTCAGTATTGGGCTTTGAGAAGTAGGATAGTAATAGAGGGGGTTTCTGATGAAACTGGGAGGAACTCTAGGGGGAAGCCTGGTTGGGGACAGGGTGTGAAAGGAAAAGAGGGGCTTGGAGGGACAATTATATGGGAGGGGCCGGACTGGGAGGGGCTAGGGTAGTTAGGGGGTTGTATCCAGTGGATAAGGGAGGGATTCTTGGTGAACTAAGGCAGTACATAAAGGGAGGAGATAGGGATGTGGACTGGTTTCTGGTAGTGCCGAACAGACTTCTAGGAAGGGGTGGAGTGGAAGAGGGATTTCCCTGTAGCAGAGCAGGACTTTCAGGAAGGGGTCAGGTTGCAGTCAGGGCTTTGAGAATTCATAGAAGGACTACCAGAGAGTAGGTTAGTTAAGGGTGGGCTTTCTAAGGAAGAAGATGACTGGAAGGGCGTTTCCAGTGGATCAAGTCAAGTTTCCTGGGAGGGGAGGATAGGAAACTGGTAATACATTGAAAGTGAAGAGAAGGGCGAGAAAAAAATAGTTAGTACTAATAAATGCAACATAAGACTACCATTTTCTGTCAGTGTAGAATTAAATTACTTTTATGTATGAGAGAGATACTGGATAAACTAACCAAGTAATTCCTTCCTAGTGAACTTTTTCTAATAAAACCACAGATCACATCAGGCTCAGGGGAACAAAGTAGATTAAGACATATGAAGCACTGGACTTGATTCCCCACCACCACCTTTGGAACACAAAAACTATAAACTGTCTCATTTAGTCATAATGGACACTCTATTGTCCTCAAATTATGAATTAATAGAATTTTTCCTCTGAATATTTTAGAAATACTAAAATCAATTAAATAATAATGATTTAACTTTATGCTTCTATATTGAACCTAAACTAAAACTAAATACTTAGCAAAATATAAAATATACAGAATGTTCAATCTTCCAGCATTAATTTTAATCTAAAAGAATTTAAAACTAGAAAATTGTCATATGGTGAGATTGCAGTATGGTTTTCTTTTCAATCATCCAAATGGTGACTTGAGCAATTATCATTGGATGCACCAATACTTAAAACGTATCCAAGAATATAAAGCACTACTATGCAGACCCTGAAGAAACTCAGAGGGCACCATAAAATGATTTTGGAATAAAATTAATGACTGCTTCCACTAGGAATTGATCTTCATGAGGCCCACAAATATTTTCCAGAAGAAAGGTCTATATTGAAAAATAATGGAAAGAAATCAGGCAAGCAGACCATGATGTAAAGATTATCCAATGAACAACATCTACTGAGGCATGATTGAGACCCTTCATTTACCTAGGGTACAGTACTGAGCTATGTTCTTCCCTGAAGGCAAATAACAGGCAAAGCAGCGAAAATACAGTAATCATTATCAAGATATTAAATGTACAGAATGAACTCAATGAATGTATTGCTAGAAAGTAAAGATATATTTATGAAATAAAGACTAAATTTAATATTCCCAATATCTGGCCCTCTGCTCTGAGAGGGGTACAGGCCAAGTCACAAGGAGAATGGAGTGAAGTAAAATAGTATATATCAGTAGTTCCCAAATACAGTGATGAAAGCAACAGGGGAGAAAATCAACATGACCATCATAGGATTTACAACAATGAAAATCAAAGGAGAATTACAAAGGATGCCCTTGCATATTTGGCAGAACAGTGAACTCATATATGGTCAGAAAAGTGTCTGGCAGTGACTTCTAAAACATGTGGAGTGATTACAGGAAACTACCTGGTACCCACATAGTGCCACAAGAAGAGATGAACTTATGAATTACAGGATATTGAATAATCATAAAGGTCTTGCTTCAGTAGTACAGAGATAAACTTTAATAAACTGTTGTGAAAAAACTAACACATTATAAACCAAGACAAGGAAAATTATATGTATATATATATATGACTCTACTGTGTGAAACAATAGAATTCAAGAAATCAAATTAAGTAATGTACATACCAAGTAATAAAAGTAATGCAGAAGAATAGCATAATTAAGGTAATCTTTCAACAATACGTATTTTATTTGAAGAGTGCTGTTTATGAATAATTTGTTTTCCTTACAGATTTTGAATGAACAAAAACAACAGCAAGAAACAAAACAAAACAAAAACACTTGATAATAAAGGTGGATGCCAGTATCCCATCAATATTCCTATATAAACAGGAGGCTAAGATTGAAAGATCAAGGTTCACAGCCTTTTGCAGTAGCAATCCATGAAACATTTATGTTCACTTGTGCAGACAAAGGCAGAGTGAAACCTTGGCTCAAATAGTATAGCTTCAGTCATGAGTGAAAAAAACAAGCAAGAGTTTGAGGTTTGGAGTCTAATCTCATTACTACACACACACACACACACACACACACACACACACACACACACACACACACAGATTTGAGGCTTGGAGTCTCTCTTCACTACAGAGAATAGAGGGAGGGGGAAGGAGAGAGAGAAGGAAAGGAAGTGGGAGAGGGAGAGAGAGGCAGAGGGAGAGAAAGGGAATATTAAGCTTATAAAGTGAATCTATTCTATAAAAATATCATTTTCAAAATAATACATCTGTAAGAATACATGTGAGGATTTCTACAGTTGAGTCATGAGACCTGGAAAGGGATAAGAGATCGAAAAGCCATCTCAAACAGCACTCAGAAGAATGAAAGCTATGCCCTGGAAGGGTCAAACAGTCAAGTGAAGACAGACACATAATTTTTTGCCTTAAATTTATTTAAGTTAGAGCTGTTAGGACACTAAAATATTAAGGCCTTGGAGATAATATTGTTGTCTGTGTTACGGTTGATATGATTATTGCTCCCTTCTGCACCCTAACAGTAAGGGAGTTACATACACAGTGACAACTATGTATACAAACAATACCTCATGTTAATGACTAGATTATGCCATAGTTTGTGCACATACCTGTAACCACTGACCAAAACCCTGTAATAAAATGAATATAAAGCATATTAAGAAGGATTTTGGGATCCAGAACAATGAGCCTTCTGATCCCCAGGTGTCTTCTTTCCTATCCCTCTCTGTGATTTCTCAGTTCTTTGTCCAGGTATCCCATCATCTGTGCTGTTCTATTGTTGCAGTTAGTGACAGTACTGATATTCAGAACACCTCAAAACAAACTGTGGAAACACACTTTCCCAACTTTTCTTTTTCCAAAGAAGATCCTCAACAGTAATGATATGAACACCTCTAAACAAACTGTTGATACACTTTTTCCCAAAGAAGATACATAAAATTATATGAGCATCTGGAAAGACACCAAAGCAGTCATCCTGTGATACACTAGCAAGGAAGTACATTTCTGGAGTATTGTTACTTCTGCTAATATAAGAGATGGATAAGTGTCCCTTTTATACATTTGGTATGTGGTTTTGCATAAATTTTCACAAACATATATACATTGTGAAATAATATGATTTATTTCATAGGTCACAAACTGACTGGAGTGAATGACCCTAAAGTCTTATCTCAGTTGCCTGAATCAGACTTAGATTAATCTGAATTGGTTAATTATTAATATTTCTCCATGAAACTCAACAACATAGAATGAAGTTTGAGGGTCGGGTCATCCCATACCTCTAAGGTTTTTATGTGTATTAGAGTAATACACACCTACCCTGCTCACTGCTCACACTCATTGCACACAGAAGTGTTATAATTGTCTTCAGATCAGAAATATGCTAGAGCCTAAAGTAAAATGAGATGAGCTGTACATTCTCAATGCAAGAGGGAGGATCACCCCTGCAATTTTTCTCAGTGGAGAATACTTCCTATACCTTTTACTGACTTAGCTTTGACTCTGTACACTACCATTATTAGGGAGGGTCACACTGAATATGCAGCAACAATACTGCAGCAACCTTAGCTGCCTTTGAATTGTACCTCCAATGTTGAGATCAAGGTCAATCCTGCAATTTAATCACATATTTAATGACATCTGATCATTTCAAGCCCTGGTTTAAAATCCAGCTATCAATGCTCTTACCAGTGTGAAAGGTCTCACTCATTTAGGTTTTTTGTTTATCTTCCTGTATTTCAGATACTGATTAGATGTTGGTTTTTGAGATCGAGCTTTTAGTTTGCATTTGATTTTTGGAGGTGTTAGTGATTCCAGTTGAACTGCATATATTGTAATGTAAATAATTTGATGTTTTGACATATGAATTTAATTTTGGCAATTGAGGAAGTGAATACACATCGCTCACAAAAGTTTCTTTATATGTGTTAGTATTGCTTTATTGTGAACTTCCTTAAAAGCAGTCATAGCAGCACATATCCTTAATCCCATCTCTTCTGTCACTGAGACAAGGCTTGAAACGTCTAGATCATTTGTCACTTCATAGTGAGAACCTTTCTACAAAGAAGGGGGAGAGAATAGCAAAAAGAGCAAATTAACCTACCATCAGTTTTGTTATATATTCCTTACACTTTGTCATTAAGACCACCATAATAGTACTTTTTATTATTCCTTACAATGCTCTTTCCCTGTTCTGAGCTATCCTTTATGGGTCTAAAAGAAATTAGAAATATACTTCAGGAAAGTATTAAGCATATAATATGCAATGTTTGCCTAAATTGTCTTGTTATTGGAAAGACACTTATATTTTTTTATTCTGGTAACAAAGATTATAAACTAAGTTACAATTGTATTCCTGATGGAACACAGACTAGAAACATGAAGGGCAGCACTAAAGAATGCTACTGGTACCACTAATATAGTAAATAAATTTAGGCAAAACTCCTTTAGAATAAAAGCCACAGGACAGCCCCAACATTACTTTCATTGTTTCATGTGAAGAATAGAACATTTTTTTTAGTAAAGACAAATTTTCACAGATATTACCGTCAATTGGGTAAATATTTCTGAAGGCCTTCAGAAAGAATGCTGTGACCATGGTGAGAGAAGCAGATTTATCTGGGACTTATTCAAAACACCATTCCAAGCACTGCACCTGCACTAGAGTAGTTTTAGTGCTCATGACAGTTCTGCAATTTAGGAAAGGAATTCAATATATCACTCAAAAAGACCTAGCCAACAAGGCCAAGCAAATTTCCCAAGTACCTAAGACTGACCATAATTCAAATCCAATTTTCCACAAGGCATATCTGAGGCAATTTTGTAAATGTCACATTCATTACCTTTTAAGAACTATGGAGTAGATGAAGCCACATTATCTTCTTCATTATGGTTATAATGGCAACAAAATTGCTACAGAATATAAATATTTTTAAATGAAAAGGGTATGGGTAATGACTTTGTATCAAATGATCTTTGTATCAAATAAAGATCGGTTTAATTTCTAAAGATATAGCTGAATGAACATCATACAGCTTTCAATGTTTGTGGAAGTAATTGGTGTAATAGTTTAAGGAGTAACAAATCCATGTCAACGACACCTATGCTTATGAACACAGGCTTTTATCATTAAGTACCTTGAATGCACATGGAATAGTTTGTTAGTGATATATAATCCAAAAGGAATATTTTTTGTGAATATGTACTTTGTTGTACTAAAAAAATCTATTCACTGTTCTAAAACATGTATTAATTTAATGGATAGTATTGTTATTACTATAATGTATGTATAATATATGTAATGTTATTATAATATATAAATGATATATGTATAGTATAATTACTGATATTCTATTACTACTATAAATTATATATGTATAAAATTTGTTTTATTATTATACTGTGAAGGATACAAGGAATGACTTTATTTAAATAAACATATTTGTATGTTTTAGGTGCATAAGTTATTTTTGTGCCAGTACTGAGGTTTGAACTATGGCCTGGTGTTTTCCTTGAGCCTTTTGCTCAGTGCTAGCAGTTTACAACTTGAACCCCAGGAAAACTTCATACTTTTTTCTTGGCTAATTGTCTGTATGAGTCTCAGAGTTATTTTCTGTTTGGGCTAGCTTCAAAAAGCTATCTTCAGATCTCTACCTACTAAGTAGCTGTGATTATCCGTGGCATGTTCTTAAGTCATTATTATTGAGTGTTCAATAATATTTTGATATTTCATGTCTAAACCAATTCAGAATAAACAACTACTTACTGGGTAAAACTTTATTTTGGAACAGAAACTGTAAGGACTTACTTTAAAATCAGTTTTCAAAGGTATTGCTAGTATAATTCTTTGTCTTACAAGCAGAAAAATTACATAAACATCTCTATCTTAACCGTCTCATTTTCAACAGTATACAAACTACAATATAAACATTCATCTTCCAGAAATCACACCTCTCTAATTACATATTCACCTTTGATTATTCTCCACATGATTATGAACATCCTCTAAGATAGGCTAAACTTATCCACTAGAGTCAGCCTACCACAGCAAACACATTGTAGTACTTACTGAATAAATTTGCTTGTCCTCATCCTTATCAGATTTGCAGCTACTTCAGTAAAGAGTATTTTCTGCTGTTTTGCTTGTAGAAAACATCATCCTGTTCTATTTCCCAGCAAAGAAACTGTGGTTGGCAAGCTTGAGAACTGTTAGATTCAGAGGTTCTTTAGTTTTGAATTTTTCCTTTTCTTTCTTGGTAGGTAAGTTGGAATAAGAAAAAAAATTAAGCAGTGTAATTTAGTTTAAATGAAAAGACATTTATTTGAAAATGTATATGTCTGAGTCAAGCAGAAAAGTTCAGATAAGTTGATGTTAGGAAAATGAACCCTAAGATATGTATTCAAATGTTTTTTTCTTTCAGGTGATTGTTTCTAACACATTTATAAGATTATTTTTTTCTTGCTTTGTATGTCCCTCCCTCATGGTATAACCCCTGCTTTCACTGTATTTGAGGTTGGTATAATTTGTGGAGGGGAAGGGAAAAAACAAATCGTTTAAATAGGTATACAGGTGGATTCATTGCAACAATGAGATGTACAAGTAGTTATGTGGAAAAACGAACTTTACAACTTTGATGGGTGGGGAGACTAGGATTGGGGGAAGGGTGAGGGGAGGATGGGAAGGGATGGGAAAGGGAAACAAAGGAGGAGGCTACAATGCATGATTGGAAATGTACTTATTATCTTGCCCATGTAATTGTAACACCCTCTGTACAGTATTTTCACAATAAAAATGAAAAAGAAAGAAAAGAAAGAAAATACTACAAGTTATTGTTATTTAAATTAATTTTTAATTCAAATAGAATAGGGTTGGTTTTAGTGGTGCTTGACTTACTATTTAGAAGGCTGAAAGTTGAGGATCATAGTTTCAAGACAGACACGCTAAAATGGACCATGGTACTCACAGACAAGGTGAAATGGACTATGGTACCCTTACCTTCAACTAAGAACCAAAAAGCTAAAGGTGGATCTTTGGCTCAAATGGAGGAATGCCAACCTTGAGCAAAAAAGAAAAGCAAAAGGACCTGAAATTAAGTCCTAGCACTAGCACATAGATAATATATATATATATATATACATATATATATATATGTACACACACTATATGTATATATATGTATGTCAATATGTAAATTATATATGTATATGTATGTATATATAATTATATAATAAATTATTTGCAAGTGTCAACTATATACAAGCAAGCATTTAGTCTTGCTCTTAAAAACAGAATCATACACAATTATGAATCCCTGTGATTTATAGGAGCCAACATATATAGAAATGTAAATGACTAGATTAGGAAATTAATAGAATGATTTTTGTTATAGAATAGACTGTATGCACAAGATTAGGCAAATGATACTAAGTCTTTTTCCAAGAAATCGCATTTAGATATGGACTATGCCACTCAGTAAACAGGTTGATCAGGAAAATATGATAGCTATATGCATATAAATATGCATATGTGTGTATAAACATGCACAGTGGAATTTTATTTATCCATTATAAAGAATGATAATACATCATTTGCAAAGAAAGGAAAGAAATTGGGGGAAATCATGTTAAGTGAAATATGGGAAGAAAGTCAAACCCAGGGAGATATGCTTTCTGTTATATAGGAAGGTAGACATGATCAGGATCAATACAATATGCACACTTTGGGGTGGAATCCAAGTATACACCTAGTTATGAACTGAAATATGGTTGGTTCAGAGAAGAATTTAAATAATGTAATTCCTTAGACTAGCTAACTAACCTTCCAACAAAATAAACACCAGGAATCAAGTACTCAGTGGTAGGGCTGGGATCAAGGTAGGGAGAAATAGATATATGAAGCAATAAAGTGGGGATAAATGCAATGATCTAACTTAATGCATATCCCATAAAATGAAGAAATTGAGGAAAAGTTGGTAGTGAGAGCATTGGGGAAAATTATGAAAGAGGTGACATTGATCAAGATCCAGTGTACTCATGTACTCATGTATTGAATGTCAACTCCTATGTACATGTTGAAATCAAAATAAACTTTAAAAGCCAAATATTCGGTATGCTTATGGAAATATTACAGTGATGGTGGTTCTCTGAATAAATAACCAAGAACGAAGAGTTCAAGAAAGTAAGTAGCAGAAAGGAAATCATGTTCAGCTGGGGAAGAAGTTTAAGATGGGGCAGATTAATGAAAACAGGAAGGGATAGCAAATACAATCATAATATTAATGATACATATGTAAAAATGGAACCAGGTAACTTGGAGGATGGGTAGTGTTGGGAAAGATGGGGTAGATCAATGTAACACTAATCAAGATGCATTATACTAATAAACTCATTGAATTGAAACCTCTTTGCACAACAACTTTATGATAAATACAAATGACTGAAAACAAACACAAGAATTGAATTTGTATTCCATTTCTTATAGCACAAGTAATATATAGTAAGCTATAATTTGGACAAAATACAAAATTAATAAACTACATGACAAAATAGGAAACTGGAAATATGGGTAACATTGCCTTTGGAAATATACATGCCTTATACATTTCAAAAATATCAATATTCTGATTACTTCGATTTTCTTTTGAAAATAAAGTGATCTATAAACTTTGACACACTATTATCATAATGTTTAATGATACATAATTTAGCTAGATTTCCTAAGAAAACCATTTTTATTTATCTTATATTATAAAATATAAGGAACTGTTATGACACCACTATACTGTAACACAGATACTGAAGGTTCGCTCTTAAATCGCTCCACAGGAGACTGTTACATATAAGCTGCTACAAGTTTCAAAATCCCAAATATAAGTTAAATTACTTAGAAGGAAATGGTAGGAGGACAATTATTATCGTTCACAATCAATATCAGCCTTGGACATCCTGAAAGAGAGTAAGTCAGAGACAAATGTGTTTGTTTCACCAGGCCTCTACTTCCAAACTAGAAGTGTTGGAAAGACCCATCATGGCAACCTACTACTAAAAGCCAGACCACTAGATAGTCAGATCCTCTAAGACTCCTACATGGAAGACTATCTCTGACCCGCATGCTCTTCTTTTCACCAAAGAAACAGTGCATTTAGTAATTTATGTTTTTTGAATTTAGATAATGAATGAACATTTTTCATACAAATCAAGTTTGAAATACCTTTGATCTATTTTCCCATGCTTAAAACTAGCAATACAATAAATAATAGTAGCCACAACTTGGAACTTTTCTGCATCAATGGAAAAACAATCTTGAAAAAATGGATTCTGGGAAGAACCGATTAAATCCAGGGATACATCTATTTTACACACAATTGTTCAAGTGGAAGGAAGGCCAACATAGTTTCATTAAAGTAAGAATTAGTCAAAGGTCTGCACATCCACACTTAAAAAATATTATATTTGTTTTAAACTTGCTGATTGTACTCTAGGTAGACTTTGTAGACTTGGTTATTGTTGACAGACAAAATCTACTTGAGTGAGACATAGGAACCTTAAGCAAGACTTCCTGATAAAGCACATGGTGAGTTAGAAGAGGAAACCATAGTCAAAAAATGAAACTTACTTTTTGTTGGTCACAGCGCATGAACTCAGGGACTGAGTACTGTCCTTCAGCTCTTTGGTTCAAAGCTAGCCCTCTCCAACTTTGGTACAGAGTACCACTTCTGATTTTTTGTTGGGTAACTAGAGAGAAATCTCATAGACCTTCTTCTCAGGCTAGCTTAGAACCCCCATCCTCAGATCTCTGTCTCCTGCATATGTAGGATTGTAGTTATAAGCCATCAGTATCCACCACCCCCAAACGGAAACGTTTGAGATTCTAATAAATTCAATTTTCAGTGGAAACCTCAAAAAGTATGGCAAGGAAAGACCTCCTAGAATTGTTCTTGCTACTAAAGAATTGAAGCTACAGAGTGAGCAACCAGGAAGTTGTCTGTTAATATAGATGCAAGTCTAGAAGGGTGCCATTAATTTCAGTTATTTTTTTCAATATGATGATCTTCAGTACAAACCAGAACTTGTTGTCACAATGCATCTACCTCTTGGCATGAGCTGAGCCTGGACCTATTCTACCTCAAATGCAAGAGATGCAAAAGAATAGCTCACAGTTTTGGAATGAGTTTCATCAATGTACACCAAATATGCATATACTTCAGTCGAATTGACCATGCAGATGAATCTGTTTTTCTAACCTTCTTCCATCTTCTATCATTCAACAGCTTTTGATGAATCTCATTTTGTACCTCTTTATTCAACTTCTCAAGATAATTTCTTATTAAGCTTCTAAAATTGTCTTTTCCCCCAATTGTTGCCTTCTTAACATTGCCTCAAATTATAAACTATATATGATTGTCCTGTATGTGTTCACTGATATATTTAAATTTTGGTATACCATCCACATATTATAGGATATCTTTAACCTGCTATAACTGCTCTGAAAATCATTATGGAGGTTCCTCACCAAAGCAAAAACACAATGCCATAAAACCAAGTGAAATTAGGATTGTGTATATCCAAAAATATTTTTGAAATGAAATAGTAGAAGCATTCACTTCTCTTATATCCCAGTATATGTTTATAGCTATGAATATTACATTTTCTTTATTCCCTCTTTCTGGTACACCTAGGTGGACTGCAGAGATTGATTGTTATGAATGTTCCTGCCATGAACATGGATATTCATGTTGAATCATATTCCTTCAATATGTATCCAAGTTGTTGTAAAGGTCATTAAAATATGTGTCTTTTTTGGCATTGTGTAAACTTCCATTCTGAGCTGCTTATGGGTTGCACTAGTTTATAATGCCACACAACTAAATATTCCTGATTTATTTCAACCTCTCCAGCATTTGTTTTTATTTGTTTGAGTTGTGATAAGTATTCTGATGTGTAATATGGAATCTCAGTGACTTTTTGATACATATTTCCTTTGTGGATAAGAATTTCAAATATTTCATTTATTTATTAAACATTTACATTTGTAATACATTCCTAATCAGTGACTTTCTTTTTTTTTTTGTTATTTGATCAATTTTTAAGTTTTAGAATTTGTGATTTTTTTCCCATTCCAACTATTCACCTTAGTAAAAAAAAATTATCACTACAGTGCACAATTCACTAAAATCAAGCGATTGTACATTTATAACACTGTTTTTTTTTTTTACAACCAGGCAATTATTTCAATAAAGACGCCCAACTTCTTTCACTAGAAAGATAGATTGAAAGGATAGTATCTCATATTAGCCCTAAGCTAATCTCAGAATTACCAGTCACAGGGATGGCCCCAAGAGTTGGGCTAAGTAAAATGCACTTACACAGTAAAAACAGCATTTCAAGTGATCAAAGGGCTTCATAAATTTTTTAAAAGGCACCACCTTCAACAAGCAAATGGTGCAGTTCACAAGCAGACCATAGGAATCTGAACATCCAAAAGATCAAAGGATAAAAGTATACAGAAGGGGGGCTGAGAAGGTGGCTCAGTGGTAGAGCGCTTGCCTTGCATGCCTGAGGCCCTGGGTTCGATTCCTCAGCACCACATAAGAAAAAAGAAAAAAGCCGGAAGTGGCGCTGTGGCTCAAGTGGTAGAAGGCTAGCCTTGAGCTGAAGACCTGTGGGACAGTGCCCAGGCCCAGAGTTCAGGCCCCACAACCGGACCCAAAAAAAAAAAAATTATAAAGAAAGACAACTTTAGAACGTTGACTCAGAATTGGGGGGGGGGGGGACAACCACTAGATACCAAAACTCAATGCTGAAGGGAAGAAGTGTTTTACCCCAAACCTCAGCTGTGTTTGATTCTCTCACATTACACAGACACAGACACACACACAGACACACACACACACACACACACACACACACACACACACACACACACACACACACACCTCGTGTACACAAAGAACCCTAGGGGCAGTTGTTTCTGGGACAGTGAAGCTTTTTTATTCTTCCTTTTAAATAATCAAATGTGATGTTGTGGTTGGCTTCACAGCCACCCCACACCTGAGCAGGAGGGAAAGGATTCCTGAGACTGCAGGATGGCCTTGTGTACCCCTGGCTTCCTGTGTAAGATTGTAGTTCGTGGACCCCTAGGCCAAGCTGAACAGCGGGTACAGTTTGGCTGGAGGATGGCACCCCAGAGCTCTGCATGTATGCATGGGAAACCCTGTGAGCATGTCTGGGATGGCCTTTCAGCAGTGTGGAGAAGTTGACACCTGTAGTTGGACATGGCAGCAGGCAGGAGAATAGCAGGAATCCTAAAGACAGGAGAGGCACAGGAGTGAATGCGCTTTTCCATGGAGAAACCTAGACTACACGAATGAAGTTCCCAGCCCACACAAGACGGCCACCGCTCAGGTCCCCAGATGCCCTATCTGGTCTTGTCCACAAAGCCTGGTCCTGATCTAGAGCTGGAACCTCCCCGGCTGTCCTGGGCTCAGTGCCGCAGGAGCAGTGAACTCCAGATGTGCTTCCTACGCCCAGTCATTGCAACTCAATGATTATATTCACAATTCTTCTTTCCCTGGTATCCTAGTTTCTGCTACTCTGTTCTATTACCCATAATTCATAGTACCATGGCTCCCGCCACCTGATTCCCTGACACCCCTGACACTGATACTCCATTCCCTAAGTAAAAAAGGGCAGAGTGGGCACAGCCAGTCGACTTTGGTACTCCTGGCATCTTGCAGGCACATTGGGAGCAATTATTCCTCAGGTATTTAACATGAGCTACTAACTGCAGGTGGAAAGGGAAAAGGTTATACGGAGGTGACTAAAATGTAGAGTCATCAACATATCATCGGTTGCTAGGAAAAGAAGGCCTTAAGGTAAAAGTTAATGAGAAGAGAAAATTTTACAAAGAATATTGGGGATGATGAAATAGGTTTAGCTTAGTCTCATACTAGTGATCTGATTTATTTTATGACACAGATATGTAACTTTTGCATTTTAAAAATTGATGAAGATGCATATATGTGGTACTTATATTAATTTATGGAATAGTTGCATATAATTAATGCTATTCAATATTTTATGTTCTATGATAGTTAACTCATGAGTCTACCATTGTCAATATGAATTGAGCTATTAACAAATGGAATTTCACTGTCAAATACTACAAGGAGATTACTGGTGCTAGTACCGAAATGAAAGCTAGTAAAACTGAATAAAGCTACAAGTTTGAAAGGAGGGGGTAGTGTTAAGGACTTCTTCACCATGGAATCTGGGAAGACTAGAATGTGTTTTCTTGAAATACTTGTTTTTTTAACCTTGTTAGAAATCAGAACATTATTATTTATTATTGCTTTTTGGGACCTTTTTAGTGAATGGTTTACAAAAAATTATCAACATGAATTTGAAAATTCACTGATGTGAATTATCAGATGAACATTATATGCAAAGCTGCCCTGAGATGCAGGCAAGCTGGATTCCTTTTCTATTAAATTAATGAAATAAGCTTAGTTTTGAATGGATGGACAGTCCATGACATTTGTTCCCAAACAAGAAAAGATACAGGAGAAAATAAAAGAGAAAGGAGACCCAAGCCTCCTGAAATTAGCGGAAATATATAGAAATATAATTTAAAAAATCATGGTTCAAAGTAAACCATGGCAGGAAAATCTGTGAGACTCTTATCTCCAATTAACCACCAGAAAGGAGGAAGTGTTGCTGTGGCTCAAGTGGTAGATGCTTCCGCTTGATCTGAGGAGTTCAGCAACATGTTAACACTCAGGCACAGAGTTCAAGCCCCACAAATGACAAAAAGGAATTTTAAAAAATTAAAGCATCAAACAACCTGAAGATGTTGTCCAGAGTAAAGAGTGTGGCCTTATGCATTTACATGACTTAGTCACTTGCAACCTAATTTATCAGGTGAGGGTTGGTGATTTGTGTGAGTGCCAAAACCTGTAAAACTATTTTGCACTTTACCAAGGAAGGAGGGATTGGAGGAAGGGGAAAGGTGTTTGGCGGTCATTCCTTTTGGTTCAGTGGTTGTTTTCTGGAGTCAAATTCAGAGAAATTTCCCTGCTAATCCTATTTGCATGGGGAACTAAGGAGCTATGCCCTGGAAGTGGACTTTGTCCTGTCCTTCGCCTGGTTCCAACTCCCACTGGGTAATCGAAGTCCCTCTTCAGGACCAAGATGCCTTGAAGACAACTTATCCACCGGGCAGGTGGACCTAACCACAGCCAGAAAGGCAAAATGTGCCATATCAAGGGCAACACATGAGATCAACACATGAGACCAGAGATTTTTTGTCATTCTCATTTTGTATTACCACTTTGATTCTACAAAATAATGTGTTGATTTTAACACCTCTCACCTCTCCCCCCGCATTGGTAAAGCTCACAAAAATCCTTCTTCTAGCTCCCAGGACACTTAACTCTTAGGTTTGTCCAATCGTTTCCATGATAGAGAATGACTTAATTGTATTTTGAACACATAAAGCATGCATATAAAACTAGCACATTTTGATCTTAGGAGAAAATAGCCTGTTCCCCTCACAAATTTATTGACTGTTAGGCAGTTTTAGAGGGGAATCTGTTTTCCTTTTTAGATAAAAGGCTTGTAGGAAACTATGTTCATAATCTGGCTGCTCCTCCCCACACTTCAACACCTAAAATACAAATTTCACAAGAATTTACAAGAAAGAATACAAAAACCAAACACTGGGAATGCTCAGAAACAGAATGTTTTCAAAACCCAGAATATAACTTTGTTGTCTGAGGGAGGGGCTCTCTTTATATCAATTAACCAACACAAAAGAGGAGCCATTAGTACCTGACATGAGTGTCAATGGTTGCTATTCCAAGGACAAGGAGCTGGACAGACTGATCCGGTGGGAGGTTGCAGGGAAGAAATCTTCCACAGTGACTTGGGTACACAAGTTGGAGTTACCACCTCTGTGCCTATCTTTCTTCTTGCAGCACAACAGAGTTTTCCCCTGCTCCAAGAAGGCTATCTATGTACAAGCAGATCTAGAGAAAGGCTTTGGTTCAGTAGGCCCCATCATGCAATGCATGATGACCCTTCCCAAGGAAGGGTCATTCAAGCCCTGGGCCTACAGGCCGGTGCTAGAGTACTTCAGTGGGCACCGTGCCATGTACGCCTATGCCCAGGTAGAGCTTCCAGTGACTGCGGCTTGCTCTGTGCTGTGGCACCATCCTAGCCCACCAGCATGTCTTCTTCTCCCACAGTCCCCTGGTATTGCAGAAGGTGGGCGAGCTGCAGTTAGGCTTCTACTTCACCAGAGGCCCCAGCATGCCTAGTGGGCATGAAGAGGCTGCCATCTAAACTACTAATTTTATGGAGCAGTTGTAAATAAGGTTATACACATTAGTGTATGCACAATGTTATATCCTGAGTCTGTAGTTTCCAAAGGACATTGAACTCTATACTAGCAAAAATAGGTTTTATTGTTTGTATTTATAAGGCCATAATGGCAAACTGAAATAAAAGTACAATAATGTTGTTATCCAAAAACACAGTATTAAATATCAGAATTTGAAAAAAGTTGCATGTAAGTAGTGCAAATGTAGTTATACTAGAATGATAAAATATGCACAAAGTATATTACTTTAGTTACATTCAAAAATAAAAAAT
Organism: Dipodomys merriami; assembly: GCF_024711535.1. Taxonomy (NCBI): domain Eukaryota; kingdom Metazoa; phylum Chordata; class Mammalia; order Rodentia; family Heteromyidae; genus Dipodomys; species Dipodomys merriami. Next base: position 4,001,746 of record NW_027202283.1, on the reverse strand, counting down.
AAGGAATTACAGAAAGAATACCAACTGTATACAAAATATTAACATGGTTTTAAAGGTTGAAATAATATAGTTAATATATATTGTTGTAATAAAACATAATATTTCTATGTTCTGGTTCTGTTTATATCACTGAAGGAAAACATTAGAAAATAGAAAGTATATGTGGCACATATTACTTCCGGTCCCAAGAAGGGGAGTGGAACTTCTGAATGTGTGTCCTTGGAATGTCCCCATGACCAGCCCACGAAGACCCATCAGAGGTCCGTGTGGTGACCTTGCAGGGGCTCCAGGGTACCACAAGGATACTGCATTGTATCTCTAAAGCCTTCACCTTTGTACTACACTGAGATTTAGGGAGTAAGAGGGTAATGGGGCTTAGAAAAAGAGTTGTGGTATTCTAAGAGAATATCTAAAACACCCGTCCACAAATCCACATTTTCAGTAAGGTACCTTTCTACCTGAATATAGGAAAAAAACAGTGAACCAAAGAAAGTGGTCCCTAGAACTAAGCAAAAGTTACTAACCAGATATGACTGAGGCAAGCAAATTTCACCTAACACATAAATATGCAAAATCTGCACTGTTTATACGAATACACTTGGAAACAAAATGCAATAGAAGATAGATACCTTGTATTAATACTTACTCAGCTAGGCCACGGTGGCTCATAACTACAGTCCTATATAGGAAAATTGAGCTTTTGTGAATAACAAGTATACGAGATTCCATTTCACAAATAACCAGGAAAAGATTAGCTGGGCCGGCACTGGTGATACATACCCGTAATCATACTTACTCAGGAGGCTGAGATCTGAGGATCGTGGTTCAAAGCCAGCCCAGGGAGGAACGTATGTTAGACTCATCTCCAAATAACCAGTAAAAAAACCGGAAGTGGCACTGTGGCTCAAGTGGTAGAGCACTCGCCTTGACTTGAAGAGCTCAGGAACAGCGCCTAGGCCCAGAGGTCAAGCCCCATGACCAACAAAAAGCTAGGTTGGAAGCACGACTTAAGTGGTAGAGTGACAAGCAAGCAAGCTGAATCCTTGAGTTCAAACCCTGGTACAAGCTAACAAGGAAGGAAACATATTCCCAACATTTTCTTTTCATGAAGGGAAGGAATGAGGTGGTTGTTCCATCAATCTTATCTAGGGAAATCATCAGTGATCCTTCTGGCAATCCCCAAGATGACAGAACCGATATCTTCTCTTTTTAAGAGAAGTTCTCTCTCTCTCTCTCTCTCTCTCTCTCTCTCTCTCTCTCTCTCTCTCTCTCTCTCTCTCTCTCTCTCTCTCTCTTTCTCTCTCTTTCTCTCTCTCTCTCTCTGTGTGTGTCCATTGTGGGCTTGAATTCAGAGGCTGGGAGCTGACCCTGAGTATTTTTGCTCAAACTAGTGCTCTACCAATTTGAACCAAATTGCCACTTTCAGTTCTGGTGGTTACTTCAAGATAAGCATCTCATGGACTTTTCCTGCCTCGGCTTGTCTTTGAATCTCAATCCTCAGATCTCAGCCTCCTGAGGAGCTAGGATTATAGCCCTGAGCAACCTGTGCCCAGCTAAGGGAAGTCCCTAACAGGATGATCATCTGAATGCCAATGAACGATTCCTACCATTCTCTGTCTGATGTACTGTTAGACTCAAATTTTGTCTGAGTACTTACTAATAAGTTGTTTAACCCCTGTGCTTCCATGTAAGAAAGTTAACAGTTAACTGCTCAGAGCAACCCAGAGTTCAGTGAATTAATACACAGAAGTTCTATAAAGAGAAGATGTTGGCACACAGTAATACTTAGGAAATGTTATTTTTTATAACAAAATACAAGTAGTGACAGTTATCCTCACATATTATTGAACATATGGGACAAGGAACATTTCAACTTCCTCGAAGGAAGCAACATCAAAAAAGAAGAGCAACTGTGATTGTCAGTAAAAAGAAAACAGTATCCATCTAGAATTTATATAACTGAGAAGTGCACATTATATATTATTGAAAGCAGCAATGTTAATCAGTATTAGGCAAGACTGAGATCAGCCAGTGTCACTGTCATTTGATATAGTTTTTCCAACTTTCAAAAGCTTGACAAGGGAGTACAGAATCAAGGATTTCTCAGCATGGTTGTCCAACATGGCTGCTCTATAGGGCAGCACCAGGAGTTCAACTAGATGCTTAGTAACAGCTATAGTCAGCAGAGATTTGTTGACTAGACCTCATGGAGATTGCCATCTCTCAGATAGATCACACAATCATTAGTCTTTTATGAATGCTACAGTATCTACATAAATATGAAGGTTAGGATGATGTTATAATTCATTCTGTTACTCACCCTTATATCACCCAACTATATATAAATGTTCATTGGTTCAGAAAGAATATTATGTGTTCCCAGAGGTATCCAGTTCACATAATTTCCCAACATTCATATAAATTTATATCTCTTTAGACAACTCATGGCTTAATTCATCATATTAAATATTAATCCTATTTTTCCAACATATTTTGTAGTTTTTGTTAAGAAAAATAGAAAAAGAGATAGGAGCAGGTTGGACTCTCCATCTTTTTAAAAATATTTACAATATTTAATATACAAAAAGTAATAAGAAATAAAGATTAATTTTATAGTTGTTTTCCTTACTCTGATGTCTTTGTTTTTAATGGTTTCCTTTGTACAATTTAAATCTATTGTGTTATCCTATTTATTTAGGTCTGATACTTAAAAATGTTGTTTCTTCTTTCCTTGTATATAATTCAGTGACAGTGAACTCAGTTTTTCTCAGGTTTTCATGAGTTTTAGCCTTTAAAATTTTTCAGAAGTTTAATTTAGAAGTAAAATAGAAAGATCCTTGATAGAAGTCAGTACTATATTTTCATGTTTAGTCATTCTCAGAAAGAAAGTCGTCAATGAAAATATGTATTATGCAAAGTTATGATATGCTTGAGTGTCAAATTTCTGTACAAACTGGGGAGATGTTTAGGTTATTATGAAAACTGACATGTGCCATGCATTCACTTGATTTCAATCTCCTCCCACTCCAATCAGTGCCAAATTAAAACATCCTTTCTCTCCCACATCATCTGAATATTTCATATTTCTGATTTTATATCAAAACATACAAGTAAAAGAAGTGAAATGAGAACATCATGTGTAATAAATAAAAGGATATCTGCTAATCATTTAGGTAATATAACCAATTTCCAACCTTAAAACAAAATTGTTTCTTATAGTGGCATGCAAAATTCAATATATTCTGGCCAGATACAATGGATTGAGGCTTATGTTTGTTTTTTTTGTAATACTCAGGGACTTTTGCATGCTAGACAAGAGTTCTACCACCATGCCATACCACCAGCCCACAGGGAATAACCCTTGCTTTCATTGTATTTGATGTTGGTATGAATTGTGTAAGAGAAGGCAAAAACAACCCATTTAAATAGGGATACAGGTGGACCCATTGCAACAATGATATATACAAGCCATTATGTTCAAAACTAACTTTACAACTTTGGCCGGGAAGAGGGGCAAGATGGGAAGGGATAGGAAGGGGAAACAAAGGAGGAGGCAACAATGCTTGATAAGAAATGTACTCATTACATTTCCCATGTAATTGTAACCACTCTATGATATTTTCACAATAAAATCTTTAAAAAAGAAAAGAAAAAAGAATGTAGTAAATCTTAAAAGCTGATATAAACTTATAACAGCTCTTACAGCCTCACCCACTCCTTGTCGGCTGGTGGTATGGCATGGTGGTGGACTCTCCATCTTGACAGGCTAGGACTACTTACTGAGAATCAATAAGGGGCAACCAAACTTCCTGGAGGAATGGAGGCTACAAGGAGGTGGGGTTGGAGGTGGACTTTTGTGGAGTCTCAGTCAGGGGGCAGAGGTTATCAAGGAGGTTATCAAAAGGCTATTAGGGCTGAGAGATGGGGACATTCAATCAGCTCACAGTGGAATGTTGGAGGCCAGGCTTGGGTCAGACTGCCCTGCCTGCACATCAAGTCCACACATACCTGGGTTTTGCTTGGTGTCCATATGCACCTGGGACAGTAGGGGGGTGGTCAATCTTTCATATTCCATCCTTAGGTATATAAGAAGTTTGGGACAAGACGGGAGAAGTAAGTCCTTAATATAGGTCTTTGGATAGATAAAAGGATTGGGCTGGAAGAAGAGATCAGGAAAGAGTTGTTATACTCTTCTTGGAGATTCTTCATCTGGTCCTATTGGGGATTTATTATCCAAACTGTTCTGTTTGGAATTTATATTCCATTTGGGATTTTCTAACTGAGGTATCACCCTAGTCGTGAACTTCCCTTTGCTTTTCTTTTGTCAGTCATAGGGCTTTAACTCTGGGCCTAGGTGCTGTCTCTCAGCCCTTCAGCTCAAGGCTACTTCTCTACCACTGGAGCCACAGTGCCACTTCCGGTTTTCTGGTGGTTAATTGGAGATAAGAGTTTCATGGACTTTCCTGCCTGAGCTGGCTTTGAATTGTGATCCTCAGATCTGAGCCTCCTAAGTAACTGGGATGACAAGAGTGAGCCATCATTGCCCGGCCTTGGTCTTGCACTTCAGATGGGGTCAGGGATGAAGTACTCCTGAAAACCAGGAAGGACCCGGAGGTGGGAGGGGTGGGAGGTGAGTGATCATGGGAGAAATGTGGAGTTATGAGAACAAAGCAGGTTCCCATCAACTTTGAATAGCAAATTAATTCTTCTGATAATCACCAATCATTGTGGCCTTTTTATTCTTATAAGTCACAGTGATAACATTGTTATTTCTATATCTATATCTATATCTATATCTATATCTATATTCACAGTGATATTTCTATAGTGCTAACCAGATGCTAGGCATTATGTGTACATTATCTCCCTTACACATACACACACTCCTTAAAACAACTCTGTAGCATAAGTACTGTATTATTACCATTTTACAGATGAAGAAAACAGAACAACTGAAGAAAGATTAAATAAATTTTCCAGTCTGGTGAGTGGTGGAGCTACAATTTGTACTCAGCACTCTGCGTCCAAGTCTATGCTCTTTAGAGACGCTTCCTTAAAAGTTCTAATGGTTTGAAGGTGAAGATGAGTGGAAGAAGTATAGAGAACAGGAAATCAATACTTGTGAAAGCATGTCAGATGTGAGGATAGTAGGAGAGGACAGGTATATGTCTGAGATTAAAAATAGGAGACATGAGGTGAACCCAGGGTGGAACTGGGGGTCCTATGGAGGCATGACCATGTAGGACTGTGTAGGTCAGGTCAGAAACTAAAAAAGAACAGGAAATCACTGGGGGGAGGTATGCAGTGAGGTAGAGGGAACAGCAGTCTGAATGCCACTTTGGTACACAAGGTGAAAATGCAGGGAGCCATGTGACAGCCAGATGACTGTGCTGTTGGAGGTATGGTACAAATCACACAGAACAGAGGGAAGGATTGAATTTTGGAGAGGGAGTCACAAAGGGAGTTCCATAGGTTATTCCTAGGCTTCTACTTTGTGGAAACAACTGAGGAGGCTCAGAGGCTTGTAATGAAAGTAATTTGCTAAATCCTGGAGATGTGGAGTACAAGGAATATATGGGATCAGGGGAGGTGGCCAGAATTATACTGAAGGAAGGACTCAGAGATAATTCTGGAGATACACCTGACAGTTTAAGGCACAGGATACATAAGATCCCACAAACGGGCTCTAGAAGAAGAGAAGCTGAAAGAGATGGCATTTTAAAAGACCTACAAGGCAAGGATGAGCCTTTAAAGGAGATGTTGAGACACAGAAGGAAAACCAGTACTGTGATATCAGAAGCCAGTTAGAGGACATGTTTAAGAAATCAATAAAGTCCAATGATTCTGAGGACCAAGAAGACTCAGGTTGAAACATCCATTACATCAGGAGACATGGTGACAGCTTCCAGAACACAAAGAGGGCAAGAGTGAAGTGAGGAATGAAGATGGGGTATGTAAATGAAGAAAGAGTACACACAACTCAGAAAGAGGGAATCATGAGAGAATGGAGGCTCAAGAGAAGGGTCAGCAGATTTCTGAGTGCCAAGCACCAGTGGCTCACACCTGTAAGCCTAGCTACTCAGGAGGCTGAGATCTGAGAACCACAGTTCGAAGCCAGCCTGGGTACACAAATCCTTCAGACTCTTATCTCCAATTAACCAGCAAAAATAGCAAAACTGGAGGCATGGCTCTAGCAGTCATGAGCAAAAATCCAAGTGACAACACGAATCTCTGAGTTCAAGTCCCAGAACCAGCATGAGAATGACTGTGTTTAAACTGTTGATTCCAAGACCAGAGCTGGGAGAAATGAGATGAATACAGAAGGGAAAAACCTGACATATGAAGCTTCTATGAAGTAGAGAGAGAAGACCAAAAGCTCTAAGAGCTGTGAGAAGATGGGCTTTTACCAGGAAGGCAGGAACTTAGGAGATGAGTGGCTATAGACAGGTTTGTACCTTTGACAGGGAAAAAACTGTGAAGTTCCCATCTGATGACTCCCACCTTGTTTATGACACAAAGCTGCACAGGGAGAATGAAAGAGGAGGTGTGGGGCGAAAGGGAAAGGGTAGTGTCAGAGTTCTGAGTAGATAAGAAGGACTAAGCTGTAAGGTGGTAAAAGTGAAACCCTGAAACAGATTGCTATGTGGAACTGAGGACTCATTTTAGAATACTGGGGGTCAAGCCTTGCAGAGATTTCAAATGATTACAGTGCCTGCCTGTGGGTACAGGCACGTAGGGCAACTGTGAGAAGTCATCCTGCTGGGGTTTGGCTAAGCGAGATATCATACGAACTCCAAAGGAAAAGTGGACTTAAGGTATAAACCTGCTAGATACGGACCAGGCACCTAAGCAACAAGAAGTAAAGAGAGAAAAGAGGGACTTGGTGATAACAGGAACAGAAAAAAATGAGTTGAACAGCTACTGATGGAAAGAGGTGGGTAAACAACAGAATATTTGAATTTAACCCATTAATTTCATTAAAACCCATTAGAAGTAGACACAAGTGGGTCATGCTTCATGTTAGCTCTTCAGAAGACAGATACAGAGGATTGCGGTTTGAAGCTGGCCCAGGCAAAAAGTCTACTAGACTCCATCTCCAAAATAACCACCAGAAACCAGGAGGTACAGCACTAGCTGTCAGCAAGCTGAGCAAGAGCTCAAGGCTCCAGTTCAAATCCCAGTACCTAAAAAAATCACTCATTAGCAATTGTGTAGATTTTAAGTCAAAGCCCAGCAAAATAAGAACCAGGAAATGGGTGCTAGTAAGAAGGGAAGGGGGAGGGGAGGAGAAGGAAGGGGTTGATGAAGGGGGAAGGTTGGAGAATGCAGGCAAGAATCCAAGCCACAGAATTGAGACATAATAAAGGAAAGGGTGTGTCAAAAGGGTGTGTGTGAAGATGTGACACAAATCAAGATGCAGAGTACACAAAAACAGCTTTGGTAAATTGCAAAACTTTCCATACATAACCTAGAATTAAGATAAGTAAAGGAAGGGGTGGCTTGGAGAATTGGGGGAGAATGCTGAAAAGGTAACATTGATCAAGACGCATTGTATTCATCAACTGCTTTGTACAACTACCTAAAGATAGCAAAAATATTTTTTAAAAGGAAACTGAGAATGACTATGGTCATAATGCAAGACACAATGCTATCTACTGTTAAGACAGAAAAAAATGGGAATGCAAGTTTTAGAACCCAAATAAGATGATTATGCTAAAAAAAATTACTCATTAGATAGCTTGAGCTGGATTGCTCCTTATTAATACATTAAGAAGATGTATGAAAAGATTACAACCTAATGAGGAAAATACGTGAAACACCCTACTTAGTTGGAGACTCTTCATCCAGGACACACAGGGTCTCCTCCACTGAGTCCTCTTCCTTCAAGGCCATTAACTCCACGCCATTGAAAAACAGCAAAAGCCTCTGCAGTCATATGAATGCGTTTACAGTAATGCTTTTACAACCATAAGATTGCAAAAGCAAATTTTAATGGCCCATTTCTTCTTTTTCTAAAAAAATGCTTTATTAAGTTTTAAACTTAAGAGCATTGCACTGAAGCAAAATTTTCCTACTTATGCTTTCTGCATAGCTGAGATTACAGATGTATATCCCCATGTCTGGCTTGTTGATATTCAGTCTTTTCCCCCAGATAACCTCAAACCATGATCCTCCCAAGTTTCTAGAAATTACAAGTGGGGGTCACTGAGCTCAAATTTAGTGTCTTATTTCTTAAATGTTTGCTTTTCAAGGAGTTATGTGCACATACAGTTGCCACAGTAAAATGAATTTTTCATCCATATAAATTTCCAGAATATGAAAATTAATTTTATCACTAGAAAATTCCATAAAATAAGAATGGGCTATATGCCAGGCAACAGTGGCTCATGCCTATACTCCTAGCTACTCATAAGGCTGAGATTGAGAATCACAGTTCAAAGCCATCCAGGTAGGAAAGTATGTGTGAGTCTTATCTCCAGTTAATCACGAGAAAACTGGAAATGGAGCTGTGGCTCAAAGTGGTAAAGCACTTGCTTTAATGCACTAGCCTACGTCCTGAATTCAAGCCCTACAACCAAGAGAGAGAGAGGGGGAGGGAGAATGACTATAAATAAATCAAAATTCTTATCTTAGAAAATTCCAGCTACTTAAAGGAGTCATAAACTGAGGTGTTCACACCTGTAATCCTAGTATTCAGGAAGCAGAGGACTGCAATTTGAAGCTAGTCCAGGCAGGAAGGTTTGTGAGACTCCAGTTAATCACCACAAAGGAAGTAGAATGGTGGCTCTAGAGGTAAAGCACTGGTCTTAAGCATCCAGGTCCTGAGTTCAAGCACCATGGTCAACATGAGAGACAGAAAGAGAGACAGAGAGAGGGAAACAGAGAGGACATCATAAATATTATTTTTTTGGTCAGTCCTGGAGCTTGAATTCAGGGCCTGAGCACTGCTTCTGAGCTTCTTTTACTAGCACTCTGCCACTTGAGACACAGCACCACTTCTGGTCTTTTCTGTTTATGTGGTACTAAAGAATCCAACACAGGACTTCATGCTAGCTAGGTGAGCACTCTACCACTAAGCCACATTCCCAGCCTCAACCATAAATATTCTTAAACTACAAGTATTAAAAATACTTCCCAAAAATAAGACTATGTTGGGCCTGGAACTACAGTAGAAGACCAACAAAATGCTGTGGCTTAAGTGACAGAGTGTTTGGTATAACAAGCCAAGTTCAATTCCCAACACTGCTGTAAAAAATTTACAGTCACATATGGAATGCAGCATTTTTTACAACCTGGTTCAGAAAAAATTTTTTCAATGATGGCTTTTTAAGGTTTAAAAGTACATATAAATTATATTGCATTAATAAAATACATCTCAACTTAAATATTTTTTGTTCTAAGTATGTAGAAACAACATTCAATTTTTAAAAACACTCACAATTAAAAGAGGTATTCTTAAGGAAGGGACCCAAAGGTGCAATGAATGCCTCTGTGCCAGTGAACATATAAAATAATATTTATCAACAGGAATTTCAGGAAATTGCAACAACTTTTTAATATTTTTTTTCCTCTTGTTGATGAAGATGGTGTTTTTACTTTTTTCTTTTTGGTCTTTGTTTCTTGTTTTTTGCCTGTTTTTCCTTTAACTGTCTTTGGTGGGTAATAGGAGGCAAAGCAATGGAAGAACCAATGGTGAAAAAATGCAGCAGTGGTACTCAGTAGACACTAACAGGAAAATGAACTGTGGTACTATACAATTTGTAGGTAGAGATGGGAGAGGGAAACGGAGATAACAAAGGAAGGGGTGAAATTGCCCCCAAAGAAAAAATTCATTACATGCTTATGAAATGGTAACCCTTCTATACAACTCTTTAATAATTAATAACAGTTGCTGGAAAGGTGGATCAGTATTAGAGTGCTTGCCTTGCATGCATGAGGCCCTGGGTTCAATTCCTCAGCACCACATAAGCAGAAAAAGTTGGAAGTGTTGTTGTGGCTAAAGTGGTAGAGTACAACCCATGAGCTGAAGAGTTGAGGGACAGTGCCTAGGCTAAGGTTACAGGCCCCATGACTGACAAAAAATTTAATAACAATTTTTTAACCTCACAGTTTCTTTTTGCCATGAACTTTGATTAAATTCTACTTTAGTTTTGTTTTTCTTTTGTTGTACGGGTTCCGAGTCTTGAATTCAGGGTCTCTCTCTCTCTCTCTCTCTCTCTCTCTCTCTCTCTCTCTCTCTCTCTCTCTCTCTCTCTCTCTCTCTCTCTCTCTCTCTCTCTCTCCCCTCGCTCAGCTTTTTCTCTCAAGGCTGGCACTCTATCACTAGAGGTACACTTTCACGTCCAGCTTTTTATTTTTTTTTCTTGTTTAACTAGAGATTCGAATATCTATCTCAGTTTCATTTGCCTGAACTGGTTTCAAACTTTTAATTCTCAGATCTCAACCTCCTGAGTAGCTAGGAGTATAGATGTGAGCAACAGGTCCCTTCCTTTAAAAAAATTATTATATATTAGTTATACAAGGGGAGATTTTGTTGTGACATTTCCACACAATGTTATCCTTCTCCCTCTTCTTAAAACAATTTCAAAAAGTTTCAGTTTTACTTTGACAAAAATCTACTTAACCATATTCATTCTCTTTCCCCTTAGTTAGCCAACCTTCTTGCTAGTTCTCTGCCTCAACCTCTCTCTCTCCCCCCAACTTTCCATTGATCAACATTTTTCATGTTATTTTCATATATAGTTATAATGTATCTCAAAATTATTCACTCTCTTTTTCCCTTTCCCTTCCCCTCTTAAACAGTCCTGTAGACTCAATTTGTAAATCTGCCCATATACACAAAGGTACAATCATGTCTATGAATATATATGCTCTTTAGGCCTAGCTTCTATATCGGAAAAAATCACGTACCTTGTGTTTTTTTTATTTTTATTTTTTAGCTTGGTTCATTATGATGTCCTCTATTATATCCACTTTTCTGAGAGCGACATGATTTCATTTTCCTTCATGGCTGTGTAACATTCCATGGTACATCTATATTACTTCTTTATCAGTTCAAGAAGATTCCAGGTGTCTGATTCCATCATTTGGCTATTGTGCACAGTGCTGTAATAAACATGAGTTATGCTGGCATCTTTCAGGTATATTGATATATTCTACTGACATACGCCTCATAATGGTATAATGGAGTCTTTGGAAGGGTCTCTTTCTAGACTGATATCCATAGTGGTTGCACTAGTTTGCATTCCCACCAAAAGAGTATAAAGATTCCTTTTCTAATTCATCTTTCCACATTTTCTTGGTGGCTGTCATTCCAACTGAAGTAGATTTAATCTTATTGCAGTTTTAATTTACATGTTCTCTATTATAGCTAAGGCTGTTGAACATTTCCTCATGACTTTATTAGCCATCTTTTTCTTCTTCTGAAAACTATGTAATTAGATTATTTCTGGGTTTTTTTGCTGTCTAATTTCAGTCCTTTATATAGGATGGATATCAATCCTTTATTTGTTGAATAGCTGGCAGCCCTAGGAAACTCCAAATTGTCATTACTCAGTCATGTGGGTCTGTCCTTCTGCCAGTGTTTTCAGCATGAACAAGGGATGAACTGCACATCTCTTGGCTTTCACTTCCGCATGGATCCAAAGTTCACATGACAGCACTGACTGCACATTAGCTGATTAAAAACAACAGGAGGGCCTGGGGACTTGCTCAGTGTAAGAGAACTCATCTGGCAAGTGCAAGGATTTAAGTTCAGACCTCAGCTCTGAAAACTACAGAAACAATTAAACAACAATCAAAACCAAAACCACAAAAAGTGAGTCTTACCTGATGGTGGTGGCTTATACTGGTAATCTTAGCTACTTAGGAGGCGGAGATCTGAGGATTGTGGTCCAAAGCCAGGCTGGGCAGGAAAATCAGTGAGACTCTTATCTCCAAAAATCCAGAAGTGAAGACAAGGCTCAAGTGGTAGAGTGCTAGCTTTCAGCATAAAAGCTCAGGGTGAACACCCAGGCCCTATGTTCAAGCCCCAGATCCTTCACACATTAAAATGTCTTACTCTAAGACTGATTTATTAACTATCACCACCTAAATTCCTGTCACAAAGAAACCCAAAATGAATGCCATGAGACACGTCTTTCCAACACCACTCCTGGAAGCCCCACAAGTGGCACAGCCACCTCTCCATACATACATATAGATATTATGTGTATATACGTATATATGTATATCTAGATACATACATACAATTGAAGTAAGAAAAAGATCATTGAGAATATGGAATTCCAGATTGAGCAACCACTCAAAAAGTTTCTCTTCAGGTCCTATAGAAGAGAATGGTAGTAAAACTAATGTTACATTTGGCATTATTATTTTATACATTTGTCTTTTAGAACAGATACTCCAAGAAGTATAGTTCTGCCTGGCATTGTGGCACATGTCTGTAATGCTAGCATTTAGGAGGTGGCAGTAGCAAGCTAACAATTTAGAGACCAGGCTGGGACACAGAGAACTCCAGGTCACCCTGGAACTGTCTGTATCCAGAATAATACTAACAACAAATAAAAACAAGATTGCATAAAAAGCTTAGACTCTTTAAAAGAAGAAGAATAGAAGTACAGATGCATCAAGTTTCTAATTTATGGAAAGCTGGTCTTGCACAGTTCCTTGCTCTACATCATCCCTTACCCTACAGTAAATCCTACCACTTGGTCAGCAGACACCATGAAGGTCAACACCCCTGTAAAACCAAATACATACCTACTCTAGCAGAACTGGCAAAGATCGAAAGTATCATTAAACCATAAAGAAATGTCTAACAGGAGGAAGATACAGGAGAAACTTCTCTTGGAGCTGCAACCCACATCTACAAATGACTATAAAGTAAGAAGCAATACCAAGAAGCTAAAAGGACTCTGAAAGGTCTCCAAAAAGTATATAATATGTGGGAATTTAGAAAGCTTATTAAGACATACATAAATATGCCAGGCCATATACTTGTTTGGGCATCAACAAGTATGTAGACATCTGTCACAAACCATTAGCTAATATAAAATACGAAAAGATCCTTAAAAGCAGTTTCAAATCTAAATGCAACAGAGCAAACTTGTTTTAAAAAGTTATCACCTAGAAGCTGGGCACCGGTGACTCAGGCCTGTAATTCTAGCTTCTCAGGAGGCTGAGATCTGAGGATTATGGTTCAAAGGCAGCCCAGGCAAGGAAGTCTGTAAGACTCTTATCTCTAGTAAATCACTGAAAACTGGAAGTGGCACTGTGGCTAGCCTTGAGCTGAAGAGCTGAGGGATAGCACCAAGGCCCAGAGTTCAAGCCCCACAACCAAAAATATAAAGTTATCACCTAGGTACTTACACCAAAAATATTATGTCAGTAAATCAAAGCCCCAAATCAGTCTCTGCTTAAGGATACATAATTATAAAGCATAATTCAGTGATCACAATTCTCAATAAAAGCAAATAAAGGTACATAGATTTACACTACATCGTAGGCTCTCAGAGGACACACATTCACCCCTTACCTGGTCTCTTTACCTAATCCCCAGGTACAAGCTCCATATCTACCTATGCAGTCTTCAGTTCTAATAGCTCTAGAGAAATGAATAGTATTCCTTTAAGCTACTACTGACGCTCTAGTCAATTTCTACATCAGAAAAAGCGATCATAAAAGTTGTCCCAAGATAGCCTTTCTAAAAGTAATAGCATAATAGCATACTGATATGAATTTGGCTAAATATTCATACATAATGAACAGATTCATATATTATTGAAATTTATGTAGAAAATAGCACATATAAAATGACTTACGTTTTATCATTCCCACTGTATGTTTCAAAATCTTGTTTCCCTGTGTGGTCAAATGCATCAAAACCTCTATTCCTGGGACCGCCTCTCCCTCTGCTTCTCATGCCCCCTTTTGGGCTTCCACATCCTTTCAGCGGCCTGTCTCAATCAAACCTGTCCACTGGTCTAGTCAAAGATGACAATGCAATATGATAAGAGAGCCCAAGCCTCTGCCCGTGTTCTGCCTCATCCAGGCTCCTGTATGGTGTGGTACACTACCAGGATCTGGTGGTGTAATCACCTGCCCGCTTTCCCTTCTGCCCATCCTCGTGCTTTCTGAGGACCTACTTTTTTTCTACTAGACTCCAAGATGTAGTTCTAAATGAATACATCTTCTTAATCATTTTAACACGTTGTTTATTAACTTTTTTAAATTTGTATAGGCTTTCCAAAACATTTTCCCTAACAACAAATTACTTATTTAAAAGAGATCCTGGCTGGGCGCCTTTGGCTCACGCCTATAATCCTAGCTATTCAGGAGACCGAGATCTGAGGATCAAAGTTCAAAGTCAGCCCAGGCAGGAAAGTCTAAGAGACATTTTATCTCCAATGAACCACCAGAAAACTGAAAGTAGAGCTGTGGCTTAAAATGGTAGAGCACTAGCCTTGAGCAAAGAAGTTCGCAGAAAGTGCCCAAACCCTGAGTTCAAGCCCCATGACTGACGAAAACAAAAACGGATCCTGAAATCAAGTAATCCGGATTATTAATAGCTTCAATACTTGCACCAGTAAATTATCCTACCATTCTCTCATGGCTAAGAAAAGCCATTCTTACCACAATAAAAAAAAAATATCGAATTTACAATTTTCTTTTTTTGAAAACAAATGCAGAAATATTGATGATTAATCTTACCTTTTTCATATAAAACATTATGCTAAATAAATTCTCTACATTGACTATTCTACCTTCTAACAAAACCCAAACCAATTTTAAAACAGAACATTTTTTTCTGATTTAAAATTCTATTCTTTTCCAATTTTCTTTATTAGCATTTAATGTAATTTTGAGAAAAGAGAAATTATTTTAAACTATCAAAATTCCTTACGTAAATTAGACTAGACATAGAAATACAGAAAAAAAATCATAGCACATTATGAATTGTTAGAATATAGTCCAAAGGCTAATAATTTTTAAAATAATTTTTATTGAGATTCAGTGATTACATAAAATTCACAAATTTCACAGTATTGTGGGATAGTAATACTTAAAGTCATATACACATTTTAACCTTTACAAGGCAAATTGTCATTATCATGGTCTATAAAGTTTGTGAATTCTATAAGTTTTGACAATACAACTATTTCTTCCAAATCGGTTGATATGTACCTTTCTTTCCTTTTGTTTAGTGTAAGCTGCTCCCTCTTTCCCTCTAATCATCTCCCTTCCATTGCTGCCCTTGAATTCCTTAGTTCATTTTCATTCAATGTCCAATGTAGCTGATGTGCCCCTCTGTTATATAGTCTCCTATTTCCCTCTGATTCTGTGTCCTGCTCCTAGCTCCCCTCAGATGTGCACATATATATGGTAAATATATATGGTACATATATATGGTACATATATATGGTATCTATCTATCTATCTATCTATCTATCTACCTATCTATCTATCTATCTATCTATCTATCTATCTATCTATCTATCTACCATATATAAGGTCGAGAACATGGAGTCAGTTAGGAATGATATGACAAATTAAGTAGAGGTCCTTTGTTTCTTGAATCCTGTTTATTTTGTCATATCTCTTTGCATTTTGGATTTAACACTCACATATCAGGAAGCCATGTGCCATTTGTCTCTCTGATCTTGGCTTACCTTGCTTGAAATGATTTATTCTAATTCTATCAATTTCTGGTGAATACCATTATTTTATCCTTTCTAATGCCTGCATATTTCACTGTATGTATGTACTACAAATTTTTGATACATTCATCTGTAATGAGGCAGCTGGGTTGTTTCCATATCTTAGCTATTGTGAACAGTGCTGCAATAAACATGGAGGTGCATGTGTCCTTGTATCCTGGTTCCTGTTGCTCAGGGTAGATGCTTAGGAGTGGTATGGCTGGGTCATATGGGAGGTCTATATTTAGCTTTCTGAGGACCCTTCAGACTGCTTTCCAAAGTGGTTGTGTTAGTGTACATTCCCACTAGCAATGCAAGGGTTCCTCTTTCTCCATATACCCTCCAGCATTTGTCATTGGCTGACATTAGGATGTGTTCCATTCTGACTGGTGTAAGGTGGTATCTCAGTGTTTTGATTTGCATTTCCTTTATGGCCAGGGATGATGAACATTTCATGTGTTTCTTTGCCATTTGTATCTCTTCTTCTGAGAAGTTTCTCTTTAGATGCTTTCCCATTTAATATTTGGTTATATTTGGGAGGATTTAGTTTCTTGAGTTCCCTGTATATAATGGATATTAGGCCTTTCTCTGATCTATTGCTGGTGAATATTTTTTCCCAATTAGTTGGTTATCTTTCTAGTTTGGTTTCTATTTCTTCATCGATGCTGAAATTTTGTTTTAAGATAGTCCCATTCTTCGAGTCTCCAATTTGTTGTGACCCGGGGACTTTGTTCAGGAAGTTCCTGCCTGTGCCTGTAAGTTCAATTGTCTCTCCTACTCTGTCCTGCAGTAGTTTCACAGGTTCAGGTTTGATGGGAAGGTCTTCAATTCATTTTGAGTTGATGCTAGTGCATGGAGACAGGTTGGGGTCCTCTTTTAGTTTTGTGCATGTGGCCACCTTGTTTTCCCTGCACCAATAGTTCTTCCACTGTATGTCTTTGGCTCCTTTGTCAAGTGTCAGATGAATATAGGTATGTGATTTTACTTCTGGATCTTCTAGTCTGTTCCATTGCTCTTTGGGTCTGTTTTTGTGCCAATACTAAGCTGTCTTTGTTATTATGGCTCTGTAGAAGAGCTTGAAATCTGGTATCGTGATTTGTCCTTCATTGTTTCTTTTGCCTATAATTGCTTTGGCTATTCTCGGTTGTTTGTAACACAAATCTTTAAAAAAAAGTCTACACAATACTTGAACAGCAAACACATACATGGGAAACAACATCAGTGAAAATCAGTCCTACATTTATAGAAATCTAGATCAGATAACAACAAAACACCAAAGTCTTCTCAAATATATTAATGATAGAAACCAAGCCTAAAATCATCCCTGTGTATATTGTAATCCTTGAAAACAGTATATATTCCATATACTTTTCCCATTTCCTTTGTTGTTGTTGTTGTTGTTGTTGTTTTGAGTTTTTTTGAGTTTGTTGTTGTTTTTGAGTTTTTTGCATTTTTTGAAACGTAGTCTTCCTAATCTAACCCAGGATACAAACTTGCAATTATCCTGCTTCAGCCTCATAATTACTAGAACAGGTGTGAAGCAGCACACCAGGTCTTCTGTATTTTAAAACTTGATGAAAATTAAATAATCTTGTACTCAAGAAGTTTAATTCTTGACAAACTCCAACACAAAATGCAGAAGATTAACATATGGATCATGAAACCTGAGCTGGGTGTCAGTGGCTCACACGTGTAATCCAGCTACTCAGGAGGCTGAGATCTGAGAATTGTGGTTCAAAGACAACCTGTGCAGGAAAGTTCGTGAGACCCTTATCTCCAATTAACCACCAGAAAACCAGAGAACACTGCCATTTACATTTGGTAGGAGTATCAGAAGTTGTGTCCTCTCAATGGGTCATGTGAGAAATACGTATGCTACAAAAATAACTGGTCTACACTTTATTCCAGATTAAAGAAGATAGAACACTTCGTGAAATTTGAATGCAAATTAAATAATTTAAAAATCAGATAATAGTGCTATATCAATATTAATTACTTTAATAATTCTCTCATGGTTTTTGGCAAATACATAAAGTATTTAGGGATAAAGGAACACTCACACATCTTATTTCTAAATGACAAAGAGAAAACTATGTAGAAAAGGAGAGAATGGTAAAGGAAATATGTTAAGAAGTTGATATTCAGGGAATCCAAATGAAGGGTATAAGAGAATATTTTATGTAATTCTTGCAATGTTTTTATAAATCAAATTATTTTAAAAGAAATAAAGAAAAGTCACTTCATTGTCTCACATCCCTGTGCCCCTACCATTACATATGTTATTTCACTTCACAGACAGATTTTCATGTCACAAAAATCTATCTTTTTAAGCCTAACATACTTATTAAAAAAAGAAAAACTGACATGTTCAATTATACTTTTTAAAGTTCCATACTTTTTAAAAATGATGGCAACGACGGTTTCTGCATTTGAACAAAAATTTCATTTTTTCCATAGAATAAAAGTCTGAGTAGAGAAAAAATACATAAACCTTTCAAAAATTTAGTTCTGCTCCAAGAAGCTTTACATATAAAAGTGGCCATTACAGAGAAAATTTGAAATAATCAGCAAAAATAAAAAATAAAGTGAGCTTTTCCAGAACTTTCTCTAACCTTGTGGCAGATCCACCAGGTTGTGCATTGCTGTTTTATGTGTCCCTTCTAGTTAGTCACCATATGCACACTACTTCAGATGTGCTGCTCTCTGCTACAGGTCCTTTATTTACTTATTTCTAATTGACTCTAGCAGGGATGAGGTATACTTGACCCATGGGCCCTATAAGGCCTGAAAAATCATTTGGTACATGACAGGTTATAAATATCCAAATAGCGCTTGGTGGAAAATGGTTCCTTACTCCAGCCTTATGAAGCCATGTTCTTTGACTAAGACTTTGTTTCGGACAGGGTCCTAAATGAATTTGGATGGCAGGAAGTCAAATCACTTTGAGAAAATTGACTCCCTGAATACAGAACTATCTTACTAACAGGAGGCATAAGCAAAATAATAACTACGTTTGTAGAAGGCTTTGCTCTGACTCAGGAGACATGGTAGAATGCACCAGTCCTATGCATTACTTCACACCAGAGAACTTTCCAGAGTTTGGTATCATGTATCATATTAGACTTTTCTTCACATGTCTCATGATAGCCTACTTAGCTGATCATAGAATTAAGAATCTGTTTCAATCTATTTAAGAGACTGAATTCATAATGCTAAATCAAAACCCTAATTATATCCCTACTCTAAAATTAGCTCCTTAGTGTAAAACTTCAAAGTAAAATTTTAAAGAATCCAATATACTCATCTGTTTTGGTTTTGTTTTGTTTTGCTGTGCTGGGGCTTGATTTAAGGACTGTATGCTTGCTACAAAGGCACTCTACTTGAACCATGCCTCCAGTTCCTTTTGATTATTTATTTGTTTATTTTTTTCTGGTGTCAGTATTGGTCCTTACACTCAGGACCTTGAGCTTTTACTTACCTTTTTTTGTTGTTGTTTACAGCTGCTGCTGTATTAGGCCTCAGTTCTAATCTGGCTAATTGGAGAGAAAATATTATGGATTTTACTGCCTGGGCTGACTTCAAACTGTGATCCTCAGATCTTAGCCTTCTGAGTAGCTAGTACTACAGATGTGAGCCACTAGAGTCCAGCTATTTTGTTACTTTTGTATACTTGCTTTTGATTAGGCCAGCCTGTACCCCATATTTATGCTTCCCACATAGGTGACAGGAATGTACCAGGACACTCAGCTTTTTATAAGTTAAGGTGGTGTCTCGCAAAACAGCTATGTTAACTCGTGTGAAACACTGCACTGTGTGCTTCTCATACTTATGGAAAATATTTTTTTTCCTTTGCAGTGGAATTAGACATTGATACTAGGGCCTTGTATATTCTAAAGAGCTCTCCCAATGCTCTACTGATAAAGTACCTTCCAAGCCCATGGTTAATTTATTATTTATTTATTTTTGTTGTTCATGGGGTTTGAACTCTGGGCCTGGGTGATATCTCTCAGCTCTTCATCTCAAGGCTAGCACTCTACCATTTAAACCATAGCACCACTTCCTGTTTTCTGGTGGTTAATTAGAGATAAGAGTCTCAAGGATTTTCGTGCTTGGGGTTGCCTTTGAACCACGATCCTCATATCTCAGCCTCCTGAGTAACTAGAATTACAGGCATGAGCCAACAGAACCCAGCTCCACATTTAGATTTAATTATACAACTGGCCCTGAATCTTGATATAAGGTCATCTCTGAAATACATGAAGATCTTTCAGGTGTCATCTAAAATAATAATGACTTGTTGCCTAAACTATCAAAATGTTCCTAAGATCTGTAATATGGTACGTTCACAAAGAGTTATGGCTGTTCTGAAAAGTCCTCTGGTTCCCCAACCATCCCAGTTGAGGACTGTACATACATTTCAGCTGAAAACTTCTCAGCTGTAAAGTCGGCCTGCCTCTTGGCCTCAAATGGTCCATATTCCCTGTAGGATCTCTGCTCAGCTCTATTAAGTATCACCTCTTTTCTCCAGCTGTCATTCCAGCCTTGTTGCTCCCCTTTTCTAGGAGTCCACTTCTGGCCTGCCAGCAGAAAACCAAAGCAGAGGGCTAAAACACAACATTCATGAAACACTAGGTACAATTCTATAGGTTCCTTAAGATTTCATTTTTCCAAAAACCAGTTGGAATACCACTGGATAAATGGGAATTTCAGGGGAAAAAGTTGCTGATGTTATTTTCTAGAATTTATTCATTTTAATAAAACCTTATTACTATTATGACTTCACTTACGTTTTAGAGTATACAATAAACCATATAATTATAGGTATCTTTTTCTTTCTTTTTGTTGTTGCTGTGTTTTGAAATAAGGTCATTACATATGTTGAGATTAGCCTGGAACTCACAATCATTCTGTATCAAGACTCCTGAGGGTTAAAATCATAGGCATGCACCACACCTGGTTAATTATAGATGACCTCTATTAACACAATTTAATAAACTAACTACATTTCACATTTCAAAAGCAGCTTTATGAAACCATAGTTCTAAACCTCATCCAGGAAAGTAGAACATAGCAGTACCTTTGATTGTAGTTTAAAGTACAATATTAGATTGTACTTAACATTGTATTTTAAAAAGATTTTCCTTCCCTTGAATGGGATTTATGTATTTGCCATATGTCTCTAGTGTGGGCCTCAACTCAGTTTTCAACTCACTCAAGAAGGTATCTTTTTTTGTCCATTTGAGAATCCAGCATCCAGGTGAAACAAGGACAAAGTGCTAACCCTCTTTTGTCTTTTCTCTTCTGCTGCTTTAGAATATGCAATCAAATCCTGTATTTTAAGCCATCTAATAAGTTAGTAAATAAATTTTGAACTTTGTCATTTCTTAAACTGTCTTCCAAAATTGTCTTTTTCCCCTTAGATTTAGAAGGGTCCTCAAATATTATTTATAGCTTTTGCTATACTTCTTTGATTTTCCTTAGGAGTAATTACACCACGCTGATAGTACATATAGAAAAATATTAAAATTTATTCAAATAATGGATGTACATCTCATTAAATTCCTCTCATGTATCCACAATAAAAATACAGGCATAGAGCTGGGAATGTGGCTTAGTGGTTGCCTACCATGCAAGATGCCCTGTACCACATAAACAGAACAAGGCAGAAGTGGCACTGTGGCTCAGTGGTAGAACACTACTCTTGAGCAAAAGCAGTTCAGAGACAGTGCCCAGATCCTGAGTTCAAGCCCCAGGACTGGCAAAAATTACAAAATTTAAAAATACAGGAATTTTTTTCAGTTTTCTCATTATTATTTCCTAACTAAACTTTATACTCTAACACAAATAAGTAAGTACTATCAAGTCTTAAAATAAAAATCCTGTTTGTACATCACGAACATAAAATTATGTAATTACCTTGAATATAAAATGTTTTTGAGTGTCAAATATTGCACAAGGGATTTAAGTTCACTCTATGGCTCTAATATCCTATAATATCAATAACTATTTAAATCTAACTTACATCACTTTATGATATTTTCATAGAGGATTATACTTCTACTGTAGAAACAAATCAGATCAACCAAAATAGAAGGGGTAGTTGAAATCAGGGGGAAAATGTCACTAAGTTGTTAATAAGTTGAGCCAGGCACTGGTGGGTCACACCTGAAACCCAAGCTACTCAGAAGGTCAAGAGCTGAGGATCGTGGTTCAAAGCCAGCCTGGCAGAAAATCCATGAGGCTCTTATCTCCAATTGAGCACCAGAAAAACTGAAATTAGCACTGTGGTTCAAAGCGGTAGAGTGCTAGGCTTGAACAGAAGATCTGAGGGACAAAATCCAGACCCAGAGCTCAAGCTCCACAACAACAAAACAAAACAAAACAAAACAACAAAAAAACAAGTTGAAGGTGAGTACTGGTGGCTTATTCCTGTAGTCCTAGCTACTTGTAAGAATGGAATTTGAGGATCAGAGTTCAAAGCCAACCGAGGCACAAAAGTTATATGATCTCTAAGAAAGCCAGAAGTGAAGCTGTGGCTTCAAGTGGTAGAGCACTAACCATAAGCAAAAGAAAAAGCTAAGGGACAGAGCCCAGGCCTTAAGTTCAATTCCTAGAATTAGCACCAACATAAATAAAGTTAGCAAAGTGAAAAATTAAAATATTTGCTTTAGATTTTCTATTTGCAACCCATAAGCATTTGAGTTTTACCATTATAGTATCTCCATTCAACTACAGAATTACTTCATTGATTATTCTACTTTATTTCTGCTATCTCATTTTTAACTATATCAATTAAACTTGCTTTATAGTAAAGTCATTTCCATCATTTCTGTATGTAAATTGAAGTGTTAAATAGAATTGGCTACTTACTAGGATATTTACCAATATCCTGCAAATACTACATTCTCCCTCTAAATCTCCAAAGACCAAAGCTAATAGTGACAGACATTTTCCCCCCAAATCAGTTGTAAGAGGTCAAAACTGCAATTGAACCCACCTTGCTTTTCCACACTAGAACAGCAGCTTGCATTTCACCAGCCCTTTCCAATAAAAGGCTTGCATTAGCATTTGATCACTGATCTAAACACAAGCTTAGAAAAGGAAAAGAATACAGTAAAATTTCCAGCAAGAGTTCCCATAAAATAGTTGCATTTTGGCTCAAAGGGTTTCTAGGCTCTGAAGAAAGCTGAGGAAAGCGAGCTGAAACAGTCTCTGATGGTTCGAGAATATACTGAGCAAAGGGCCTCTCATAGGTTTCTGTACAGCTTTGGATAGTTTAGTACATTAAAACTTCCAATTCCACGGGGCAAGCATCTAATTCCCACATTCTGGAGGATTAATGTTTCTGGTGTATGTCAAAAAGTGTATTCCCAAATGCTTGACATTTCTCTATGCTAAGCATTCACTCAATCTTCAGACTAAATTTAAAATGTTTCATTTTGCCTAACATCAACTTATCTGACAGTTTCTGTTTGTCTCAGACATATACTAGTTGTTGCAAATAAAGGAAACCATAGGATCTATGTTTCTTTGGGCCTGGCTTACTTCACTTAATATGAGTTTTGGCAAGCATTTCTATTTCCTAACTAATGGGGCAATGTCATTGTTTCTGATGGAGGCATAGACTTCCATTGTGTATACATACCACATTTTCTTGATCGATTCATCTATTGAGGGGCATCTGGATTGGAACCCCAAGATAAGGATTCAAATGTTTCTTCTTTTCTTTTTTATTATGAGAATACCGTACAGAGGAATTACAACATGGGCAAGATAACGAGTACATTTCTTATCAAGCATTGTAGCCTCCTCTTTGTTTCCACTTCCCATCCCTTTCCATACTCCCCCCTCTCCCCACCCGACACTCCCCCCACCCCTCACCAAAGTTGTAAAGTTCGTTTTTTGACATAACGAATTGTACATCTCATTATTGCAATGAGTCTACATGTATCCTTAGTTAAACGATTTGTTTTTTCCCTTCCCCTCCACAAATTATACCAACATCAAATACAGTGAAAGCATGGGTTATACAGACAAGGGACTCATATCTAAAATATACCTAGAACTTAAAAAATTAAATCCCCCAAAACCAAATCTTCAAAGAAACAACTGCCCAATAAATAAGTGGGCTAACGACTTAAAGAGAAACTTCTCTGAAGAGGAAAGGATAGTCAATAGATACATGAAGAAATGTTTTTTTTTTTCTCTCCTGCGGTTGTTTCGAACATATTTATAAGATGATTTCTTTGTTGCTTTTTATGTCCCTCCCCTATGGTATAATCCCTGCTTTCACTGTATTTGATGTTGGTATTGAAAGGTTAAAGTTTTGAGGCAGTGACCACTTGTTGCTTGTTTGTAGCAAAGCAACAAATGGGGCTAAACTGCACGGTTGTGTGCCTTTATAAGACCTGAAAATCCTTAGCTCAGGGCTCTCCTCCTGGGCTCCGCTGTGTCGGAGTGGAAGACGAGGCCCAAGCTGCAGCCTGTTTAAATAAAACAGCTGTAGAATCTGACTCTCGGTGAGAGGTCTATTAGGGATCTAGTAGCCGTGGCAAAAACAGGAAAGGAAGGACAGAAAACATGAAATTGAGCGTGAAAAGAGAGACTGGGTAAAGGAAAAGAGGCCAGACTTGTTGGAATCGCCACTATCACATGCTGAGCATACATGGTTCACAGAGGGCAGCAGTTTCATTTGAGATGGAAAAAGATACGAAGGCACAGCAATCATCACGGACACTGAGATAGTGTGGGAAGAAGCAGTCCCCCAGGGAATGTCTGCACAAAGAGCAGAGCTAGTGGCACTAACAAAAGCCCTACAAATGGGAAAATTGAAGAGACTAAACATTTACACAGACAGTCGGTATGCTTTTGCCAACGTGCATGGCCATGGAGCCATTTCCCAAGAGAGGGGGCTGCTGACAGCTGAGGGAAAATCTATTAAAAACAAACAAGAAATTTTAAGCCTCGGCCAGATGGGAACCAGCAAATATTGCCATTATGCACTGCCCTGGCTATCAAAAGGGAACTGATTCTATAACCAAAGGAAATAACTTGGCCGATCAGGCAGCTAAGGAGTTGGCCCTCCAGCCCAGAGCTGACTCTAGTAGACCCAGGGCCACGAGCTTTGCCTCCTGAGCCTCAGTACCCCCAAGAAGACTTGCAGTGGATAAAGAAAATTCCCATGGCCTATAAACCTCTGGACAGAGAAGGAAAACTGGTGAGGGGAAAGTTATCTTGCTAAAAAGATTGGGGAAGGGGATTCTAAAGAGAATCCATTGCGTCCCTCACATGGGAACCCGAAGACTGCAGGAAATGCTCCAACACTCCAAAGTAAAAATCAACTCATCGAGGACATTGTTAAAAATTGTGAAGCCTCATAGCTAGCAAGATCAATAGAAAACCCACGGATTGGGAGAAGATCTTTACTAGCCATACAACTGACAAGGGTCTCATATCTAAAATATACTTGGAACTCAAAAAATTAAACCCCCCAACAACAAATCCTCAAAGAAACAACTGCCCAATAAATAAGTGGGTGAAAGATTTAAAGAGAAACTTCTCTGAAGAAGAAAGAAGGATGGCCAATAGACACATGAAGAAATGTTCAACATCCCTAGCCATGAAAGAAATACAAATCAAAACAACATGGAGATATCACCTCACTCCAGTTAGAATGGCAAAAATCAAGAACTCTAACAACAACAGATGCTGGAGGAGATGTGGACAGAAAGGAACTTTACTTCATTGTTGGTGGGAATGTAAACTTGTTCAACCACTTTGGAAAGCAGTATGGAGGTTCCTCAAAAGACTTCACATAGAACTCCCCTATGACCCAGCAATCCCACTTTTGGGCATTTACCAAAATGTATACAAACAAGACCACACTAAAGCTACCAGGACAACTATGTTTATTGCAGCATTATTTACCATAGCTAAGATATGGAACCTACCCTGATGCCCCTCAGTAGATGATTGGATCAAGAAAATGTGGTATATATACACAATGGAATTCTATGCCTCCATCAGAAAGAATGACATTGCCCCATTTGTTAGAAAATGGAAAAACTTGGAAAAAATTATATTAAGTGAAGTAAGCCAGGCCCAAGAAACATAGGTCCCATGGTTTCCCTTATTTGTAATATCTAGTATATGTATGAGTCAAGCGGAAAAGGTCAGATAATGTGATGTCAGGGAAATGAACCCTTAGATGTGTATTTTAATGTTTTTTTCTTCCATGCATGTGTTTCTAACGCATTTATAAGATTATCTCTTTGTTGCTTTGTATTTCCCTCCCCCACAGTATAACCCCTGCTTTCACTATATTTGATGTCAGTATAACTTGTGGAGGAGATGGGGAAAAACCAGTTGTTTAAGGACACAGGTGGACCTGTTGCAACAATGAGAAGTACAAGTTGTCATGTCCAAAACGAGCTTTACAACGTTGGTGGGGGGGGGGAAGGAATAGGATTGGGATGTGGGGGAGGGGGGAGGCTGGGAAGGGATGTGAAGGGTAAACAAAGGAGGAGGCTGCAATGTTTGGTAAGAAATGTATGCATTATCCTGCCCATGTAATTGTAACTCCTCTGTACAGTATGTTCACAAATAAAATAAAATTAAATTTAAAAAAAATTGTGAAGCCTGTCAGCTCACCAATGCCCCCAATCAACTGTTTACAAAAGGAGCTTGCCTCCGTGGAGATAGGCCAGGTGTGTATTGGGATGTAGACTTCACAGAAATTAAAACTGGAAAATTTGGATATAAATATTTGCTAGTTTTTGTAGACACTTTTTCAGGATGGGTTGAAGCCTACCCAACAAACATGAGACTGTGAAAGTCATGGCTAAGAAGATCCTGGAAGAAATCCTAACCAGGTATGTCTTCCCATCCACTGTTGGGACAGATAGTGGATGGGCCTTCGTCTCAAAAAATAAGTCAGGCAATAGGCACAGCACCTGGGATGGATTGGAATTTGCACTGTGCTTATAGACCCCAGGGTTCAGTGCAGGTAGAAAGAATGAATCAGAAAGGAGACCTTAAATAATTTGGCCTTGGAGACTGGTGCAGATTGGGTATCACTCCTTCCTTTTTCCCCTGTTTAGAATAAGAACTTCACCCTATCGGTTTGGCTTTACTCCTTTTGAAATAATGCATGGACCCCCTCCACCCATTATCCCTAGTCTTCAGACTGAATTGCTTGCTGATTTGGATGATACTGAATTTCTGTGTAAGCTTGACTATTTACAGCTGTTGCATAAGAGTATGTGGCCCCAGCTTAGAGCATTATGATTCTGCTTCTTTTCCTACCCCCCATTTGTTTAAACCAGGGGAATGGGTGTTTGTTCGAAGGCACAACTTGAGATCTCTGGAACCACGGTGGAAGGGACCTTACATGGTGCTACTGACTACTCCTCCTGCCCTTGCTGCTTGGATCCACTGCTCCCATGCAAGACCAGCTGAACCCTTTGCCCTGGATGACCGTGGGGAAACATGGTAAGTCTGCAAGCATCCTACCCAACCACTCCGCATACACCTCAAGAAAAGAAAAATAAACTGATTGTTATTGATATTATTGTTTAATATTATGGCTAAGGTCAGAGAGGGACTATACCCGTTCAAGTTCGAGAGGTATTGGAATTTAGTTTTGGCCCAGAGCTACAAGATTGTGTCTCAGGACTATAAGTCAATGGGGGGGAATGAAGGGTTAAAATTTTGAGGCAGTGACCACTTGTTGCTTGTTTGTAGCAGAGCAATAGGTGGTGATAAACCACCTGGGTGTGTACCTTTATAACACCTGCACATCCTTAGCTCAGTGCTCTCCTCCTGAGCGCCAATGTGTCAGAGTGTAAGATGAGGCCCAAGCTGCAGCCTGTTTAAATAAAACAGCTGTAGAGTTCTTCTTGGTGGGGGTCCTGTGACCTTGGCATAACATGTATAATTTTAAAGGGGAAGGAAGAAAACAAATCATTTAAATAGGGATACAGGTGGACCCATTGCAACAATGAGATTTACAAGACATTATGTTGAAAAATGTACTTTACAACTTTGGCAGGGGTGGGGGTGGGGTGGAAAGGGGAAAGGACGGGAATGGGAAACAATGGAGGAGGCAACAAGGCTTCATAAGAAATGTACTCATTATCTTGCCCATGTAATTGTAACCCCTCTGTATGGTTTTTTCACAATAAAATAAATAAATAAAATATTTAAGTAGAGAAAATCATAGACCTTCATAAAAGGGCTTACAGAAATTTGTGTAGAACTTTAACACTCATTACAGATAAATTTAGTACAGTAACTACATAAATGGAAATTAATGAGGTGCTTTCTTCTATTATGCACCTTGAAAAAAACTACAATGTTATTCTACCTATAAAATTACCTCAAGATTTGTAAATATATATCTCAAAAGCCAGATTGCCTAGACTCTAAATGGACAGAAAAGTTGGTAGTGCACTGTCAGGCAGGAAGTGGACTGCATCCCAGATTATATCACTTAAGTTTTGAAAAAAGAAAAAGCACTGTGCATTTATGTAATTAAATTTGTGTATATAAATTCACAGTGCTGACGTCAGGAAAAATAAAGGGTGTTCATTCAATGTCATACATGTTTAAAATTTCCACCACAAGGTAGGACTATAGTTCATTGATAATGTCCTTTGGCCTGGCTTGCTTGAGGCCCCAAGTTTGATCCTCAATACTATAAGAAAAAAATGACAAAAATTTATTTTAAAATTGAAAACTGTGAAAAGTCAGCTTATTAGCAATACTAGCTGCAGTGTCACACTCTTCTAAAGGACACAACATTTTCATTTGTTTAAAAAAATGAAGCTAGACATGAAGTCATGATGGCATGCACTTCTAATCTCAGCTTTGTAGGAAGCATAGGGAGACAGCTGTATCTAAAAATTAGTGAGGCCATCAGTTCAAACTATTACAGCAAAAACTACGTAGATCAGTAAATAAATGGAGAATCCTTGCCTCATTTAATTTTATATTTCTCTAATTTGAGAAAAAAAGTAAGGTAAAAGTGCATTATCTCATTTGATTAAGTAAGGTCATACACTTACTGACATACCGAATAGCATTTGGTTTTCAGCATCTTTATTTTACAGACTTTATTTTACAGACTTCTGATTCTCAAGCAACAAATCTTCTCCACACAGATAAAGGTAGAGTCGCGATTTGCACAAGTCATGGTGCTAGCACTTAAAATTTTCTGACAGGGCATGAACTCACACTTTGTGTGTGTGTCTGCACACATGTATATGTGAGTGTGCACGCATGTCCATGCTCAGGCCTGAGCACTGTCCCTCAAGATTTCTGGCTCAGGGTTGTCACTCCACCACTGAACTGCAGCCCCACCATGGTTAACAGGAGGTAAGAGTCTCCTGAACTTTCCTGCCAGGCTGTCTTTGAACCTTGATTCCGTTTTAGCATCCTGAAGACCTAGGAGAACAGGCGTGAGCTTCTGCTGCCTAGAAAGCAGTGGATGAGTCTTGACCAAGCCAGGAATAGTCAAACAAGCTCTGCTAACGATAACAACTAAACACCTAAGATCACTACTCAGAACATTGACATCTACACACCTAACTGCAGTACTCAGAACAGTGACAACTGCACACCTAATCTCAATACTCAGAACAGTGAAAACCACACTCAAAACTACAATACTCAGAAAACTGAATACAGAACACCAAACCTCAATACTCAGAACAGTGAAAACTACACACATAAGCTCAGTACTCACAACATTGACAACTGCACACCTAAATTCAACATTCAGAAAAGTGATAACTACAAATCTAATCTCAGTAATCAGAACAGTGACAACTGTACAGCTAACATCAATAATTAGAACAGTCAAAACAGTGACAAATGCACACCTAATCTCACTACTCAGAAAAGTGACAACCACACACCTAACCTCAATACTCAGAACAGTGATGACAGCACACCTAACCCCAACACTCAGAACAGTGACAACTACACACCTAACCTCAACACTCAGAACAGTGACAATTGTACACCTAATCTCAACTCAGAACAGACACAGCTACACACCTAATCTCAATACTCAGAAAAGTGATAATTTCACAGCTAACCCCAGTACTCAGAACAGTGAAAAATACACACCCAACCTCAATACTCAGAACAGTGAAAACTACATAGCTAAACTCAATACTCAGAATCGTGACAACCACACTACTAACTTCAATACTCAGAACACTGACAACAGCACACCAAACCTCAATACTCAGAAGTGACAAATATACACATGAACTCACTACTCAAAACAGTGGCAATTACACACCTCATTTCAACACTAAAAACAGTGACAACCAAACACATAACCTCAGTACTCAGAACAGTGACACCTGCACACCTAACATCAATACTCAGAACAGTCAAAACAGTAACAAATGCACATCTAATCTCAATACTCAGACTAGTGACAACTGCACACCTAACTTGAATACTCAGAACAGTGACAACAGAACACCTAAACTCAACACTCAGAATGGTGACAACTACACATCTAACCTCAACACTCAGAGCAGTGACAACTACACTCCTAACCCCAGTACTCTGAACAGTGACAACCACACACCTAACATCAATACTCAGAACAATGACAATAGCACACCTAACCTCAGTACTCAGATCAGTGACAACTGCATATCTCAAACACTCAGAAAAGTGACATCCACACACCTAACTTCAAAACTCAGAACAGTGACAACTGCACACCTAACATCAATATCAGAACAGTCAGAACAATGACAACTGCACACCTAACCTCACTACTCAGAACAGTGACAACTATATACCTAACCTCAGCACTCAGAACTGTGACAACCACACACCTAACTTAAATACACACAAAAGCAACAACTGTACATCTAACTTCAGTCATCAGAATAGTGACAACTACATACCTAAACTCAATACTCAGAACAGTGACAAATACACACCTAACCTCAGTTTTCTGAACAGTGACAACTACCACATAACCTCAGTACTCAGAACAGTGACAACCGCACATCTAACCTCGACTCAGACCAGAGATAACTACCCACCTAATCTCAATCAGAACAGTAACAACTACACACTTAACCTCAACACTCAGAATAGTGACAACTACACATCTAACCTCAGTACTCAGAACAGTGACAACTACACACCTAACTTCATTTCTCAGAAAAGTGACAACCAAGAGTTCCGGGAAGATGGCGGAGGAGAAGCTGGAATCTGAACAAGCTCTCGCATAGAAAGGAGTTTTAGATTTCCAGTGAACAGTCCTAAGCCAGAGAATCACACCAAGTGTGTCATCACAGGACAGAGAGTTAGACAAGAGAGGGGAAGCCAAGGAAACGCATCAGCTGCCACTCCGGCTGCGGGGCCGCGGCGGCGACCACCGCCGCGGAGTCATACCTGAGACACAGAGAGTCGGGGACGAAGGAGTCAGACGCAGCAGACGAGCGAATTCTACTCAACACCAACAAGAACCGACAAGGAGCGAACATCTTCATCCTGCTGTTTGCAGACCAGAGACGACCCAGGATCCAAGACTCGGCGTGAGTACAAGCCCGACATCCTCACTCCTCAGGGAGCAGAGGAGGGAAGGCCACCCCTCCCCCCCAGCACCGGTGATCTCCATCTTGGATACCGACAAAGCTCGGAGGAGCTGCTAGCTCCAGCTCAGGCCTTGGAATAAAATGAGTCATTTAGCAGGTCACAAGAACTTAACGGTGAAGTGACCTGCCAGACTCAGCTCCATCCAGGGAAAAGTCACCCAGCTCAGGCACCAGCCATCGGAGTGCCTTGCCTCAATGGGTAACCAGAGCCAGAGGCTGCCCCTCCCTCTAGCAGCCACCACAATCAATTGAAAAACAGAAACCCGGAGAATGGCTCCAGGCTGGGCACTGTGAGCTTTATCACAAAATAGCCCCAGGGAAAAGCTACTGTTTGTTGAAAGGCCTCAACCCTACCCAGAACCTAGCCTTATCACCACATCCCCCTCTTTTGTGACTCTCAAAGCAGACCACCCTCCCAGAAAAATAACCTGGGAGGGGGATCTCAAAATCTTGGGTAAAGCAGAGCATTTTTCTGCATCTCCCAACCAACCGACTTAAGAAACCAATCAAGCCACAGGACCTCAAGCTGACCTGAGACTCCAACAAGAGACTGGTTGCAGACAAAAGAGAGATACAGGATTCTTCCCACTCCTCCCCCCCCCCAAAAAAATTAAAAGACTTTTTTTTCTTTTTTTCTTCTTCTTTTTCTTTTCTTTTTTTTTGCTTTTGCTTGTTTTTTGTTTTTTGTTACCTTATATATATATATTTTTTTTTCCCCCTTCTAAAACTTTTATTAATTTTTAATTTTTGCCTCTTCTGAAAAAATAATTGTTTTCCAGTAAATTTTTTTTTCTCATCTTATAATTTTTATTTTAGGAATACGTGAATGAGAGTTTTCCTTTCTTTTCTTGTCTTCTTTCTCTTTTTCTTTCTTTCTTAATTATCTTTTTGTTTTTTATCTAGCTCTACTGATCTTTTCTTCTCCCTTTCCCATCCTTAAAGCTTTTCACATCTCCTCTATGTCCCTCCCCTTCTCTGAACATATTCACATTCCTCTCTAAATAGACGGTCTTTTAACCTCTATAATAACATTAATTTTTACGTTTCTATTCTTTTTCTGGTCTCTCTTTATTCCCCTTTCCGTCTCTTCTTTTTCTCTCTCTCTCTACTTGCATCCTACCCAACTCATTTCCTTCACTGTGATTAGGACATAGTTAACTCTCCCTGTGCCTCCCCACACCAATCTATTCCTATTTTTTACCCACATCTCTCCCTAATCCTAATAATTTCTGGTTTTCCAAATTCTTTTCTGAGGTTCGAAGTCCTTTAACATATAGTCGTTTGATGTTGAATAGATGTATCTGTTGAACTAGATTGTATCTGTAGACTATTGACTGTACAAATGCAAACTTTGGTTGATGGTTGCCTTAAGATAGTGTTCTAGCACAAAACTGGTGCAATCTTTATCTCAAATGGGCCGAGTAAGCCGGAAAAACACAAGAAAAATGGCAAATTCGGGTATCTCAATTCCCAACCTTGATAATCAGGGATTAGAACAGATAAAGAATAATCCAGAGGAGAGTTCCCAAATAGCTCTACAAACACTAATAGCAAACATGATAAATGAGAAGTTTGACAATGTACAAAGGACTCTGTATGAGCGTGATAGGGAGAGAGAGGAGGCATCCCAGAAGTTTATACAGGAATATCATAAGCGTGAGGAAGCTTCTCAAAAACTGATACAGGATTTGCGTGAACAACTGGAGAATACGCAAAGAGAAAGGGAGGAATGGCGTGAGCAGGCAGAGAACACTCAAAGAGAACTGCAGGAATCCCACAGAAGGGAGGAAACTAATCAAAGAGTAATTCACGAATGAAGAGACCAGGTAGAGAATACACGAAGATCACTAAAGGCATTCATGGAATCCATTAACAAAGAGCTGAAGGAAGTCAGGGAGACCACAAAGGGAATGCTGAATGGAACCCAACAGAAGGAATGGGAGTCCAAAGAAACCATAACCAATCAACTAAGAGATTTGAGAACAAACACTGAACACCAAATTAAGGAAGTAAAGAAATTCATACAAGACCTAAAACAGAGCTTCAACAAAGAACTTGAAGCCATCAAAGCTGACCAATTAGAAGGAAAAGAGATAAAAAAAAAAGTAGAGAGTCTTGACAGCAGGTTAGACCATGCAGAAGATCGAATCTCAGGGATTGAAGACAGCCTAGATATTATAGAGAAAGAACATACAACCATCCAAGACAAGTCCAAGAAATATGATAGGTCTATCCAACACCTGGAAGACACCATCAGAAGGCCCAATCTAAGGATAATGGGTGTAGAGGAGCACCTAGAAACAGAAGTTAATGGTCTAGGAAATTTGTTTAACAGGATCCTAGCAGAGAACTTCCCAAACATACAAAAAGATAGGCCTATTCAGATACAAGAAGCTTTTAGAACCCCAAATAGACCAGACCAGAATAGGGCATCCCACGGTCACATTATAATCCACACAGGATCAACCCAGACCAAGGAAAAGATCCTTAAAGCTGTCAAGGAGAAAAGGTTAATCACCTATAAAGGGAAACCAATTAGAATTACCTCAGATTTCTCAGCAGAGACAATCAAAGCAAGAAGAGCCTGGAATGACCTATGCCATGCCCTAAAAACAAACAACTATCAACCAAGAATACTGTACCCAGTTAAAATCTCCTTCATAACTGAAGGCCAAATAAAAACCTTCCATAGCAAAGAAAAATTGAAACAATACATCTCCACCAAAGCAGCCCTGCAAAATATTCTTAAAGATGTCCTACACATAGAAAACCAACAAGAACGCAACAAAGGCCAAGAAACTGCACCCAAACTGAGAATCCAAGAACCTTAGGAAGAACCCAGTTTTCACAGCCCCCAAGAAGGTGGATAACATGGCAGGAACCCCCAAATACCTCTCAGTCCTATCTCTTAACGTTAACGGACTGGACTCTCCAATTAAGCGACATAGACTGTCTAGTTGGATTAAAAAACAAGACCCTTCTATCTGCTGCCTGCAGGAGTCACATCTTGCCCGTAAAAACTAACATATTTTCAAGGTTAAAGGCTGGAACAAAATCTACCAAGCAAACGGCCCTCATAAACAGGCGGGAGTTGCAATCCTAATATCAGATACAATAGACTTCAAACTAAAATTCGTGAGAAGAGATAAAGAAGGTCGCTACATACTAATTAAAGGATCTCTCCTTCAGGAGGATATTACAATTCTAAATATCTATTCGCTAAACAATGGAGCAACCAAATTTATCAAACAAACACTACTTTCCCTCAAATCCCATATAGATCCAAAGACATTAATTGTTGGGGATTTTAACACACCACTCTCCCCACTAGATAGATCAACTCGGCAAAAACTCAACAGAGAAACCGCAGATCTAAACAGATGTATAGATCAACTAGACTTAACATATATTTACCGAACATTTCACCCAGCAGCAACAGAATACACGTTCTTCTCAGCAGAACATGACACGTTTTCTAAAATAGACCACATTTTAGGCCACAAAGCAAACTTGTCTAAATTCAGAAACATTGAAGTTATACCTTGCATTCTCGCTGACCACAAGGGAATAAAATTAGATCTCAATACCAAAAGCCACTAAAGAAAGTCCGGTATCACATGGAGGCTGAACAACACACTGCTGAATCATGAGTGGGTCATGGAAGAGATTAGAAAGGAAATTCAAATGTTCATGCTATTCAACAAAAATGAACACACAAATTACCAGCTCCCCTGGACACAGCAAAGGCAGTACTCAGAGGCAAGTTTATAGCTCTGAGCTCCTACATCAACAAATTGGAGAGATCGGAAACTAACAATTTAATGACACATCTAAACCACCTTGAAAAAGAGCAGCAAGATAAACCCCAATCCAGTAGACGAAAAGAAATAATCAAAATTAAATCAGAATTAAATGAATTAGAATCCAAAAAAACTATAGAAAGAATCAACAAAACAAAGAGTTGGTTCTTCGAAAAACTTAACAAAATTGACAGACCCTTAGCAAACCTTATCAGAAAAAGGAGAGAACACACCCAAATTAATAAACTCAGAGATGAGAATGGAAACATCACCATGGAAACAACCAAGATTCAGAACATTATAAGGGAATACTTCTCAAAACTTTATGCTAATAAGTTTGAGAACTTGACAGAAATGGACGTTTTCCTAGCAAATATTGACATGCCAAAACTAAACCAAAATGAGTTAAACCAGCTTAACAGGCCCATATCAAGCATTGAAATAGAAACAGCAATAAGAGCCCTCCCAGGTAAGAAAAGTCCAGGACCAGATGGTTTTACAGCGGAATTTTACAAGGCCTTCAAAGCAGAGCTCACACCAATACTCCTCCAACTCTTCAATGCAATTGAAAGAGAAAGCTCACTACCGAACACATTCTATGAAGCCATCATAACCCTCATCCCAAAACCAGGCAGGGACTCATCAAAGAAAGAGAACTATAGACCCATTTCTTTGATGAACATTGATGCAAAACTTCTCAACAAAATTTTGGCCAATCGACTTCAACAATTCATCCAAAAAATCATACACCATGATCAAACAGGATTCATTTCAGGGATGCAAAGCTGGTTCAATATACGCAAATCAATTAATATTATTTATCACATCAACAGGAGCAAGAATAAGAACCACATGGTTATCTCAATAGATGCAGAAAAAGCATTTGACAAGATCCAACACCCCTTTATGATGAAGGTTCTGGAAAAATTAGGAATCCATGGAACATTCCTCAATACAATAAAGGCTGTATATGACAAACCTACAGCCAGCATTATACTCAATGGTGAAAAACTAAAGCCATTTCCTCTTAACTCAGGAACAAGACAAGGATGCCCACTCTCTCCACTTCTCTTCAATCTAGTATTAGAATGCCTAGCGACAGCAATAAGACAAGATGCAGACATAAAGGGGATCCAAATAGGGAAAGAAGAAATAAAACTCTCCCTCTTTGCAGATGACATGATCTTGTATTTAAAGAATCCCATAGATTCCACTCCCAAATTACTCAAGCTGATTCAAAACTTTGGCAAAGTAGCAGGTTATAAAATTAACCCCCAAAAATCAATGGCTTTTCTATATGCCAACAATGAGAAAAGTGTGGCTGAAATTAGGAAAGAAACTCCATTTGTAATAGCCCCACAAAAAATAAAATACCTAGGAATTAACTTAACCAAAGAAGTGAAGGACCTTTATGATGAAAACTTTAAAATCTTGAAAAAGGAAATCAACACAGAACTTAAAAAATGGCAAAACCTCCCATGCTCCTCGATTGGCAAGATTAACATCGTGAAAATGGCAATACTTCCCAAGGCTATCTACAAATTCAACGTGATACCTATCAAAAATTCCACCCTCATTCTTCAAGGAAATAGAGGAGGCAATCCAAAAATTCATATGGAACAATAAAAGACCCCGAATAGCAAAAACGCTCCTCAACGGAAAGAACACTGCTGGAGGAATATCAATACCAAATTTCAAACTCTACTATAAAGCCATAGTAATCAAAACAGCTTGGTATTGGCATAAGAACAGACCTCAGGACCAATGGAATAGAATTGAAAACCCAGAAATGAACCTACAGACCTATAGCCATCTAATCTTCGATAAGGAAGCTAAAACAATAGAATGGAAGAAAGACAGCCTCTTCAGTAAATGGTGCTGGCAAAATTGGTTAACTACATGTAGAAAACTAAAGCTAGATCCTTATATATCACCCTGCACCAGAATCAACTCCAAATGGATCAAAGACCTTGAACTCAAAGCAGACACTCTGAAAACATTACAGGATGGAATAGGAGAAACCCTAGGTCTCCTTGGCTCAGGTCGAAATTTTCTGAATAGAGACCCGGAAGCACAACAAATCAAAGAAAGGTTGGACAAATGGGATGGCATAAAGTTGCAGAGCTTCTGCAGGGCAAATGACATAGCTGGCAAGATCAATAGAAAGCCCACCGATTGGGAGAAGATCTTTACTAGCCATACAACGGACAAGGGTCTCATATCTAAAATATACTTGGAATTCAAAAAATTAAACCACCCAACAACAAATCCTGAAAGAAACAACTGCCCAATAAATAAGTGGGCGAAAGACTTAAAGAGAAGCTTCTCTGAAGAAGAAAGAAGGATGGCCAATAGACACATGAAGAAATGTTCAACATCCCTAGCCATAAAAGAAATGCAAATCAAAACAACATTGAGATATCACCTCACTCCAGTTAGAACAGCAAAAATCAAGAACTCTAACAACAACAGATGCTGGAGGGGATGTGGGCAGAAAGCAACCTTACTTCATTGTTGGTGGGAATGTAAACTTGTTCAACCACTTTGGAAAGCAGTATGGAGGTTCCTCAGAAGACTTCACATAGATCTCCCCTATGATCCAGAAATCCCACTTTTGGGCATTTACCCAAATGTTTACAAACAAGACCACACTAAAGCTACCAGCACAACTATGTTTATTGCAGCATTATTTACCATAGCTAAGATATGGAACCAACCCAGATGCCCCTCAGGAGATGAATGGATCAAGAAAATGTGGTATATATACACAATGGAATTCTATGCCTCCATCAGAAAGAATGACATTTCCCCATTTGTTAGGAAATGGAAAGGTTTGGAAAAAATTATATTAAGTGAAGTAAGCCAGGCCCAAAGAAGCATAGGTCCCATGGTTTCCCTTATTTGCAATATCTAGTATAGGTATGAGTCAAGCGGAAAAGTTCAGATAATGTGATGTTAGGAAAATGAACCCTTAAATATGTATTTTAATGTCTTCGTTTCTTTCATGCATGTGTTTCTAACGCATTTATAAGATTATTTCTTTGTTGCTTTGTATGTCCCTCCCCTACAGTGTAACCCCCGCTTTCACTATATTTGATGTCAGTATAACACGTGGAGGAGATGGGGACAAACAAGTCATTTAAGGATTCAGATGGACCTGTTGCAACAATGAGAAGTACAAAATGTCATGTCAAAACCAGCTTTACAATGTCGGTGTGTGGGGGGGAGGGGGGTATAATTGTGTGGGGGGAGGGGGGTAAAATTGGGTGGGGGGAGGGGGGTAAAATTGGGTGGGGTAGAGGGGGGAGGCGGGGAAGGGAAGTGAAGGGTAAACAAAGGAGGAGGCTGCAATTCTTGGTAAGAAATGTATGCATTATCCTGCCCATGTAATTGTAGCCCCTCTGTACAGTATGTTCTCAAATAAAATAAAATGCAATTAAAAAAAATAAAATAAAATAAAAATCAATAAATAAATTGTAACCTAAAAAAAAAAAAAAAAAAAGAAAAGTGACAACCACATACCTAACCTCAATACTCAGAACAGTTACAATTGCACATCTAACCTCAACACCTAGAACAGTGACAACCACACAGCTAACCTTAACAATCAGAAGAGTGACAACCACACACCTCACCTCATGACAACCACTCGCCTCACTCAGCACTCAGGGAAGAAGTGGGAGGCAGGTGCAGATGCCTCAGGCCAGGGCGGGTCAGGTGGAAGTGTTTTCTGAGGTGCCCTTCCTCTTCCTGCACCAGGGCATGGTCTGATGAGGCAGGAGACATCTAGAAGCTTGGAGGTGCCAGGGTTAGGAACGCCTGTCTTAGAGCAGTCAGGGGTGATTCAGGAATGCAAGTGCAGCCAGGCCAGCGCCAGTTAGAGAAAGGCAACCCCACCCCCCGTCCTCTGTGGCCCCCCACCGGCAACCCCCTTCCCTTCATGCTGGTAGCACCAGCCTGCTCCAGACTTGCTTGCTGGCTCGGTGGCACCCCAGGACCACCTGGGGCGCCAGCCAGGCTCCCCGTTTCATAGGCTCCCACCTTCCTGGCCAAGAGCACTCTTGGCACATGAAATGCCTCCAGGGCGCTCACCCTTGCTGCACACAGTGCCTTGGTCTCATGCCGAGGATCTAGGCAGCTGGCCTGGTTGTCCTGCACCCGGTGCCCTTCCTCTCCTCTCCTACCCATGTACCTGATGGCTGAGGGCCTGGGCTGTCCTGCCAAGGCTCACCGGGCACCGGGAGGCTCTTGAGCTCCTTCTGAGACTCCCTGT
This sequence comes from Dipodomys merriami, assembly GCF_024711535.1. Classification (NCBI taxonomy): domain Eukaryota; kingdom Metazoa; phylum Chordata; class Mammalia; order Rodentia; family Heteromyidae; genus Dipodomys; species Dipodomys merriami. The sequence goes on along the minus strand of NW_027202283.1, from coordinate 3,962,343 downwards.
GGCTGCCGCCAGCTTGCGGCCTGGGAACCTAAGTTCCTGCGTAGCTCCACCAGAGCTGCAGCCACCATGGCGGTCTTGTCTTGCTTGCGGCTATGCAGCTGCTGCTGCTGGCGAGAGCGATTGGCATCGCACAGGATGTGGAACTGGTCCTACTCACCTTCCAGCAGCTGGTAGAAGCGGTTGGCCACGACCCAGCAAAAGCTCTCCTGCATAGAATCGCTGGTGGTTGTCACAGGGCACCAGAGCACCCTTATCCAGCTTTGGTCACTGAAGGTCTAGGCGGGCAGCCCACACAAGCAACGCTCAGCACATCCTGTGGCAATGACCCATTCCGCCTGCCTCCTCCCTCTCTGCTGGGCCCTGTCCAGTCCCTCCAAGCACCTGCCCCTGCCACTGCTGCTACCACTGCCTACCCAACCGCCGTGAGACAGCCAATCAGCACCCAGAGACATTCCCCTTTCCCAACCGGCGAGCCAGAGAGCCCAATCACAGGCCGGTGGCTGTTACTTCACTTGACCTCTTCACCCCACCCCCGGCCCATTGCGGAGAGACGGGGCCAGAGGTGAAACCACAACAGATGGACGCAGGTGACTTGCACTGCCAACCAGGGGGTCAGTCTTGGCTATCCTGTAACCGCATGGAATTGGGGTACTTTCCATGTCTGCCACACTTCTGTTAAGGTTACACATTAACTTAGCCATTCAACAGCCATGTAATTAGCATTTAGTGTGTTGTTGAAGAAGCACCAGCTGCTTCTTGTTATGGACCTTAGACCTTAGTCTGCATACTGAGAAAAAAGAAGGAATCCTTTCTAACTTCCAGTCCAAGGTTCTACCTTGAAGACGTGATTCCTAGTGCAAGGAAATAGCCATGAGGACATGACTCCCAGCACAAGTGCAAGGATCTAACCATGAGGTCGTGACTCCCAGTGCAAGGATTTGACCATGAGGATGTGATTCCCAGTGCAAGTGTCTGACCATGAGGATGTGACTTCTAGTGAAAGGGTCTGACCATGAGAATGTGACTCCTAATGCACGAATGTGACCATGAGGATGTGACTCCAAGTGCTAGTGTCTAGCCATGAGGACGTGACTCCTAGTGCAAGGGTCTGAGCATGAGGACATGACTTCTAGTACAAGAATCTGACCATCAGGATGTGATTCCTAGTGCAAGGGTCTTACCATGAGGGTGCATGGGAAAGCTTTCCTTTGGAAATGAAGGTTAAGGTGAAAGGGAAAAGTGATAAGGGGCAGATGAAGACGTCTTGAGGTGGGATGGAGTGCAAACCTTATTAAGCTCAAAGGAAAGCAGTGTGACTGGGACTAGAAGGATTAGACAAAGACCTAATTTTAGTCTTTCTTCCAGGAGCAGTGCCTTAAACACAACCAATTTATATTTGAAAGGACCACTCTAACTGTGCTGTGAAGAAACTAGAGTGGATTATCCAGGGAAGAACTCATGAGGTCACTTGGACTTAGGATGGTAGCAGTGGATATAAGTAAGAGTGACTAGATCAGCAGGACTTGGGACTTCGTTTGCTATGGATGATAAAGCTGATGTGACGATTCTTTTGCTGGCATGGGCATCTGAAATGGGAATGCTTGTCACAACTAAATACAACACTGGGAAGGGACCATGAGTTTCATCTTGGGCATGTTGAGGTTGGTGATTGGATAGTTTTGTTTGTCATTTCAGACATTCAGTTAAGGCCTGGAGCTCAGAACATATGGGTTTCTTTCAGGAAATCTTTCCCACATATTAGTGGCTGCCCCATCTTACAGACATCACTTTCTCTTACATTTTGGATTTTGTTCAGGTATCAGGTAACTGTGGACCACAGGGGAAACAGGGCCCCTTCCAGCCTCAACCTTCATTAATCTTACATCATTCATTGTAATTCCATTTCTTTGCCAGCAACTGCTGAGGAATAGGTTGCCTTGAATATCTGGCAGAGCAGATTGGAGGGGGAAAATTAAGGGCAAGCTTTTCTTATACGTAAAAAGAAATTGAAGCTGGGTACGGGTGGTATGCCTAGCATCCTAACTACTGAGAAGACTAATATGTCAGGATCGTGGTTCAAAACCATCCTGGGCAGACAAGTCTGGAAAAAACTCTTCTCTCCAACTAACCCTTCATTGCAACTACACATATGGAGAAAGCCTAGATCCTGAATTTTTTGGTACTTCCAACTTAACCCACTTGGGAACCTCCCTACTTCCCTACTTGTCATTAAATAAGTTCACCAATAAAATAAAGTGGAAAAAAGATAATATGGACAGAAGGTGTGTTTCATTTTTTACGTTTTTGTGGTCATGGGACTTGAATGTAGGGCCTGCTTGCTGCCCTGAGCTTTTTTCTCTCATGGTTAGTGCTCTACCAGTTTGAGACATACTGGCACTCCTATGAGATAAGAATCTCATAGACTGGGGTTGGGAAGGTGGCTCAGTGGTAGAGCACTTGCCTTGCATGCCTGAGGCCCTGGGTTCAATTCCTCAGCACCACATAAGCAAAAAGACAAAAGCAGGAAGTGGCACTGTGGCTTAAGTGGTAGAGCACTAGCCTTGAGCTGAAGAGCTGAGGGACAGTGCCCAGGCCCAGAGTTCAGGCCCCATGACCGCACCAAAAAAAAAAAAGAATCTCATATTTCAGCCTTATGATTAGTATTACAGAAGTGAGCCACTGCCTTCTGGTTGGACAAAAGGTTTTGATAAATGCAGTGACATAGTTAACCTCCCAAACACCGTATTAACTAAAAGAAGCCAGAGGTAAAAGGCCCTTTATTGTATGATTCCACTGATATAAAATATGTGTAGAACAGGCAAATCCATAGAGACAGAGTAGATTGGTGCTAACAGGAATTAGGAGCAATGTAATGTTGGAGAATTACTCCTTAATAGGTCTTCTGTAAGGTAATAAAAATACTCCAGAAATAATGCAACAGTAACACAAAATTGTGAATTGCTAAATGTCACTGATTTACACATTTCACATTGTGAATATAATAATTTTTAACCACAACTTAAGGAGAAAATGTACTTTGTACCCAGATCAAGATTTGAACCCTGTCCTGCCACCCATTAACTCTGTGATTTTGGACACCTATTTCTGGGCCTTGTTTTCTCATCCATAAAATGGAGACATCACAGTCCCTACCTCCAAGGGCTACTTTGAAGTTGGAATGAGATCATTCATATACAGTGATCAGCACAGTGCCATCACATAATAACTCATCATGAGAAGTCTTTTTATTAAATGTTATTAGTGTCATTCATCATCGATCACATAATTTTCAGTCAGACTTAATAGCAGATAGAGTCATCTTAAATTTTCTTAAGATTTGTTTTTGTTTCTGTTTTGGGGCTTGATCATAGAGCCCGAGCGCTGTCGCTGGACCTCTTTGTGCTCAAGATTAGTGTTCTACCACTTGAGACACAACTCTATTCCCAGTTTTTGAGTGTCTAATTGGAGATAAAAATCTCATGGGGACTTTTCTGCCCATCCAGCATCAAATCTCAATCCTCAGACGTCAGCCTCATGAGTAGCTAAGATTAGAGGTGTGAGCCACCAGCACCCAAATTCTGAAGTTTTCTTTTTTGAATTGTGCTGATACTGGGTCTTCAATTCAGGTCCTCTCATTCTTGCTTTGCTTTTTTTTGTGAAGTTTGACATTCTACCACTTGAACCACAGCTCTACTTTTGGCTTTTTCCTGGTTAATTAGATATAATAGTCTCACGATTTTCTACAGAGGCTGGCTTCTAACCTTGATCTCCGATCTCAGCCTCCTAAGTAGCTAGGACCACAGGTGTGAACACAGGTGTGAACTACCAGAAGATTAATTTTTTGGTCTGTTCTTTTTTGGTTGTGAGAATTGAACCCAGGACACTGTGCTTGCTAGACAATCACTTTGCCACTGAGCTACATCCCATCCTGAAGATTCTTTATGCAACAACATTAATACCTGTACAAGAGACCATACTTTGTGAAGAACGGTAGCAAGCCAATGTTGTCTCTGGTACCTTTAAGCTGTCACTATACCACCATAAAACCATCCACTTGAGAGAAGGGGTTATTGTTTTACTATTCGACTTCTGGAATCAGACAACGTCCCCCAGTTATTCCTATTTTCCTTCCAGCAAGGTTAGCATACAAGTTCTTAGGGCTTGTCCTATGAGCATTGAATCTTAATGTCCAAATCACAAAGGACCATAATAACTGTAAGTAAACCAATCCTATTTGCTTCAGTACTAAGAACTGCTTTAAGATGGCTGAAATGGAGATAAGTTGTCTCTTGCTGATATTATCTGGTCACTGGTTTCTGAATTTACTGTAGACCTTATAATAATAGGTCTCACCTATTTTACTGATCATTTTTCTGCTGGGAGATTGCAATCTTAAATACATTCATGAAATACAATCAGACTGCATTAGCATGAGTTATTTACAACACTGTGTTTGATGTGATCAATTTTGCAAACATCAAATAACTCAAGATGTGAAAATGATCTGTAGTAATTATAAATAAATACACACATCCCCATGAAGTAGAAAAAATATATATAATATTATATATATCCCAGTGGTTATTACAATCAATGGATACACAGTTAAGGTAAACTGTACACAAAATGTAAAATGCTTTGAGTTTCAAAAGTTTCATTATATATAATATAAAATTGCCAAGTACCAGTGGCTCATGCCTATAGTCGTAGCTAATCAGGAGGCTGAGATCTAAGGATTGTAGTTCAAAGCCAGCCCATGGCAGAAAGTCTATGAGACTCTCATTTCCAATCAACCACAAAAAAGGCCCCAAGGGGAGCCATGGCTCAAATCTTAAGCTGAAAAGCTTAGAGACAGTGCCCAACCCTTACATGAAAGCCTTGGTGCCAAAATCTTCAGATACACTTAGAATTTAATTCAATTGAGAGTTCAACTCTCAATAGTTACTCCTTGCAATTACATTTTGGTGAAGCCAAGGAAGGGCAGCTTCAAGCGCCTTGAAAGTCACCTTTCTTTCTGTAATTATTTATTCTCTGGATGAATGAATTTCTTGTTTGTGTGTCTTTGCTCAAGGCAAATATTTTTAATGTGTTACAATTATATAAAGGGCTAGGTGCCTGTGATGTATTCCTGTATCCTAGTTACTCAGGAGGCTAAGATCTGAAGTTTAAGGTTCAAAGCTAGCCCAGGTAGGAATGGCCATGAGATTCTTATCTTCGATTAACCACCAAAAGCCCAAAGTGGAGTTGTGGCTCAAGTGGTAGAGCACTAGTCTTGAGCACAAAATCTCAGGGACAGCACCCAGATCCTGAGTTCAAGCCCCAGGACAGGCAAAAAGAAAAAAAGCATAAAAATTCAACAAATTAATATATGACAAACAAGATACATCACAGGATCAAGTGGATGTGATATTGTTTATTTTTGCTGGCAATTGCAGCTGAATCTTATACAGTGCCTACTAAGTGCCAGTCATACTTCTGAACTGCTCGTGGAATCCATGTATCTCCTTAATGACATGGATGCCTTCATTTCCCCATGTTCTGTGGCATGAGTGTTCTAAGAAGAAGAGCTAGGTTTGTCAGTCCAGGGAGAGTGCACTGAGTCTTCTCTCCTGACCTGGTGTTTTAGTGATAAGCACTGAGCTAAAAGTTGGGGTTTTAGTAGGGCAAGCTCTTCTTAAAGACCTATTTACAATAATAATGGGAACCAGTGCTCAAGCCTGTAATCCTAGCTACTTAGGAGGCTGAGATCTGAGGATTGCTTGTGCAGACAAGTCCATGAAACTCTTATCTCCAATTAACCAGAAAAAGAAGTATGGCTCAAGTGGTAGAACACTGCCTTGAACAAAAAAGCTAAAGCCTCACAACCAACCAAAAATAAAAATAGAAATGAAGGAGGAGGAGGAGGAGGAGAAGGAGGGGCAAGAGCAGCAAGAAGAGGAGGAAGGCCTATGTAAGCAAGGAACAAACAATATTGTTAGCTGGAGGTACTGTTTTTCAGAAACACCTTAAAAGCAGACTTCTGTATAGATCCATAATTCTATCATTAATCCAAATTATATAAAGGAGCTAGTGGGTACAGACAAGATACTTAGATCCTCCAAAATACTGTTTTGCTATCTGAAAACTATACCAGGTCACTGCTAATGCTGGATTGTCTAAGATGCTGAAATATAGCTGCCATTCTACATCTATTTCAAATTTGTGTTCAGAAGTAAGCTAATACCTTTCTCCTCCAAGGATGATTTGTTGACCGGCAGAATTTCAGGCCTACCTTAAGAGCTGCCAAATATGAATTTATACTTTATAACATCCCTAGGAAATTCCAGTGCTCTGTAAAACTTGAGAAGCTTTTAGCTAGAGCAAAAAAATACAAAGTCAGCATTTGGATCTCTCAGAACCATCTTTTGGGAGCCCAATCATTATGTACGGCTGAGATATTTGCGTTGGTCATTTTTGTGTAGTTATATCCATGGTATTAGAGATGTTAGTTCATCATGGTTGAGGGTGGGATAGAGTAGAGCAGCCCACGTCACGAAGGCCACGATGCAGAGAAAGGAGAGGAAACTGGAGACCCTGTATAACCTCAAAGCCTCCACGCTGCCCAACTTCCCCTGTAACCTACTTCCTCCAGGCAGTCCTCCCTCCCAAAGTTTCCATGGTCTCACAAAACAGCAGCACTAGTTGAGCAGTATGCCTTGAAAATATGAGCTGGTGGGGGACATTTCATATTAAGGTATAACATTCTGACCCTGGGCCCTGCAGGCTCATGTTCCTCTCACAAGGCAAATTCTCCAAGACTCTCCAAAGTCTTAACAGTTCCAACAATGGTCAAGAGTCTAAATATAAAGTCTTTTATAAGACTCAGGGAACTTTAGACTCCTGTAAAAAAAAACAGTAAAATCATAAATACTTCTTCTGGATTCTGGTGCTCACATCTGTAATCTTAGCTAATCAGGAGGCTGAGATCTGATGCTGCTTGTGGTTTAAAGGTAGCCTGAGCAGGAAAGTCAGTGAGACTCTTCTCTTCAATTAACCGCCAAAAAGCCAGAAGCAGAGAAGAGTCAAGTGGTAGAATGATAACCTTGAGTATAAAAGCTCAGGGATAGAACCCAAGCCCTGAGTTCAAACCCCAGGACCATTACGTACATGCATACACACACACACACACACACACACACACACACACACACATACACACACACGCACACACACACACACACACACACACAAACAGAAGAATTTTTTGGCTGGGCAATGGATGGATCTGATGTGCAGCAACCAGGCTCAGAAAGATAAGGAGCTCATGTCTTCTCTCATATGCAAATCTTTTTAAACTTCTTTTTTGTTGCCAATACAGGACCTTGAATTCAGGGTGCTGTCCCTAATTTTTTTCACTCAATGCTAGCCCTCTACCACTTGAGCTACAACTCCATTCTTAAGTTTTGGCTGGTTAATTGGAGATAATAATATCACAGACTTTCTTGCCTGACTGGCTTTGAACTACAATCAGACCTCAGCCTTCCAAGTGACTAGAATTATGGCCATAAGCCACTAGTGCCTGGAAGACATGTGGGTCTTACACCTAAAACAAATATATATAAATACATACAGGTCTTACCAAACTTACTATGGTATAAGCTGGCATGACATATATCTAAAACATAAACATATATATGTAGATATATATGTATATATCTACATATATATATATATATATATATATATATGTCATACCAAATTGACTAGAGTATGGTATAAGCTGTAGTGAGATTCCATACCATAACCCCATCAAAAAGCTAATAGTTTAACAAAAATGACTATCAAGAAACTGAAATGTGTCTTGACTAGAGCAGGTGGATGCTAATGGGAGTGGAAATGAATAGAGAGAAGAATGGTGGGAGAATGTACATATCAGTCTCAATAGATGTATGTGAAAATGGAACTTGGAAACTGAATGAGATAGGTGAGTTTGGGTTTGGGATAGGTGCAGGAACAGAAACTGATGGAGGGAGAATGATTGTTGAAGAAGCGCTATGCACATAAATCAAAACTCTTCTGTAAAACTATTTGAAGGTAGCAATAAGAAACATGGTAAAAATTAGGCAAAATTCATCCAACAGGTCAAAAAAGACCCTGTGGATATTATGAGAGGTACAGGGAGAACATGCCCAACACCAGTGATTAGGGAAATGTGGATCCAAATTAACATTAAATTCATTAAAGTGACAAAATCAGAGAGGACTGATTGTGCTAGATTCTAAGAGGTGATGTGCTTAGAGTTTCCTGGAGGTTTACAGAGCAGAGGCTTGTTTTCCAAATGGCGGTGCAGGGAGATGGTATGCACCTCTAGCTCCCAAGTGCATGCCAACAGCAGAAGGCAGTGACACACACCTATGTGCATACTACATTGCTCACCATAGTCAAAGAAGCCAGAAGCACCCTAAGGACCCCTTGGCAGGTGACTGTACACAGAGAACATCACATGTATGAACAGTGGAGTATTTAAACGCCATGGGCTGTACACAGAATATGTGCCCACACTGGAGTATTGACACATAGTGGGCTATACAGAGAACATGGCATGCACACACAGTGGATTATTTACACATCATGAGACTCGGAGAACATGGTATATGCACACAGTGGAGTATTGACAAACAGTGGGCTGTACACAGAGACATGGCATGTGCACACAATGGAGTATTGACACACAGTGGGCTGCACACAGAGAGCACAGAGTGCGCACAAGTGGAATATTGACACACAGTGGACTGTACATGGAGAACACAGCATGTGCCCACAGCGGAGAACTTATACACAGTGGACTGTACATGGAGACATGACCTGTTCACACAGTGGAATTACAAACTGTGGACTATACACAGAGAACAGGGTGTGTACACACAGAGGGGTATTGATACACCATGGGGTGTACATGTAGAACACGGCCTGTGCATGCAGTGGAGTATTTACACACAGTGCACTGTACACGGAGAGCGTGGTGTGTCCATGCAGTGGAGTACTGACACACAGTGGGCTGTACATGGAGGACACAGTGTGGGCACACAGGGGAATACTGACACACAGTGAACTGCACACAGAGAACACAGCATGTACACCCAGGGGAGTATTGACACACAGTGGACTGTACACGGAGAACATTACATATACATATAGTGGAGTATTTACATACAATGGACTATACACAGGGAACATGATTTGTGCATGCAGTGGAGTATTTACAAACAGTGGACTATACCCACAGAACATGACGTGTGATTGCAGTAGAGTATTCACACATAGTGGACTACATGGAAAACACAATACATGCATGCAGTGGAGTATTGATTCTGGGAAGAAAGGTAAGAGGCTGACTGTTGGGCCTACAATGGCCGTTCCTGAGAATGGTTGGCACTGAGGACCTCCTGGACTTCTTGGAAATCCTGTCTCCTCAATCCGGCTGCCTGAAACCTCATTCCGGCCCTCAGCCCCTCATCCCAGCTGCCAGGGGACCCCTGTTGGCCCTGGTCACTCATCTCGTGGTGCCTGCAGATCCCACTGGCCAGCCTTGGGCCACTTTCCCTGGGTGGCCCAACACCCTATCTGGACCCCAGATCCTCTGCCCAGGTTGTCTTGAGATGCTGTCTGGTCCTTAGCCCATGACCTCCCTAACACCAGAGCTGGAAGACCTTTGACCCCTTGCCCTGGAGTTTTCCCAGTCTCAGCCAGCTGGCTCTTGGCCTCTTGCCAAGAACATGTCCAGCCCTCAGCCCCTAGACCTGGTCTGCCCAGACACCCTGCCATTTGCATTCCTCCTATTAGAGGCTCAGCATGCTCTGAGCTGTGCACTCCACATTGAAAGGGTTACCTTGGGGCTCAAGGTAGCCCACTGGGAGCTTCTCTCAAGTATGTAGACTCATGAAGGTACTGGTGTGGCCAGGCTGTGGCTGGCAGGCTTCCTGGCCATGTGTAGATGTCTTCTATGAAAGACATTTTGTTTTATTTTGTGAGAAATGAGACAGTGTCTCAATCAAGCCCAGGCCATCCTTGAACTTACATTCCTACTGAGGAAACCACCACACTGTGCTCATTTCTTTGCCACATTATAGGGGCAGTGTGCCTAACTCCCAGTGTGCTGCTGAGGAAATGCCTTGGGCAGTTGGCAGTGGGCAGGAGAAGCCACAAGGTCTCTGAATTGATGAAGTGGATGTGCAGCCTGGCCTGGCACCTTGTTGCAAGACTAGAGGGATCAGATTCCTGGAAGTTGAACATGCACAGTGTTTTGTTCTGGTAAGTTAGCCCAGGCAGGTGTCAGTGATGTGTAGGATAGGAGGACTTTAAATGTGGTTTTCATCCGGTCTTGACAACTGAATGGATTTAGGATTAGAAGGGGGGAGGGGTGACAGAGTTCAGTTGCCTATGACCACATACATGTGCTCATGTGTCTATCCTCTCTGCCCACCCCATTTTTTCTTTGTGCTGTGTATGGGGAACTGATGCTAAAGCTCTTGTTAAATGTGGAATTCAGAGGTAAACAATCATTCTTCTCTTAACTATCTTGAGAACAGGGCTTGCTGTGTGCCTTAGGCTGGACTTTGGTGTAGCTTTCCTCATGCCTCTTCTTCCCAAGTGCTTGGATTATGGGGTGCCTGGCTCATTTATTTTAATTTTTTTGGCAGTACTGGGGTTTGAACCCAGGGCATTGCCTTTGGTATATAGGCATTTCAACCTTAGAACCACACTTCCCACCTTGGCCCTTTTTCCATTATTTTTCTTATAGGTTCTCACTTCCCCCTTCCTTCTACCTATGTCTCCCAGGGAGCTGAGATTACAGAAATGAACTGTCATACTCAAAGGAGTCTAATTTTTAAAATCTTTTGAAGTATTCTGGTGAGAGAAGATTTTAGGATATGATTCTTTGTATTTTACTCTAAGCTTGCTGATTAGCCTAGCTTCTTTTGCCTTCTGATTGTTTTCATTAATTTATCAGAGATAGCAGGAACGAATAACCAGATCCTACAATGGCTACAAGATCTTATACATCTGACCTTACCTCTGCTCTTTCTTCTCTAGTTCTACCTCTAGTTAGCCTGCTTTGAGCTTGAATTATGTTCCAGATTGGCTTTTTCCACTTCTGTTAACACAGAGCTATAAATTAGGCATACAAGTTTTGCTTTGACTTCAGTAGCAATAACAAAAATCACTTTTCTTGCAAAGATTACTTGTGTCAATTTTTCCTTGTTGTAGCAATTTTTAGGATGTAATATCACTTAAGTGTTAATACCGTTCAGTGTGTCAGCAGCAGGGATTCCTTTGCTTTGATCATTGTTCTAATTGTCTATATTGGATTTGGAACATTTCGGGGTTCATATTGTTGAGTCTTGAAGTCTTCCCTTTGTTCTAGAATTTCCTTAATCTACACCTAAGGTTTAGTTTTTGTGAGGCTTGTTGATCATGGATGTGTAGTTGTAAATCAGAAGGAGTGGTGGACTGGCTGTTGTTCACATTAACCACTGCCCTTGTCCTGCATTTGCAGGCATTGATTCTGACTGCCAGAGGCCATACATTTAGTGGGCATTCCTGTGGGGGTTGTGCCACCGGGTTGCTGACCACCTCTTCTGTGCCCCATTCTGTACTTGGACTTGGTGGCACGCTTGTTTTCCTAATTTCTCTTTGGAAACAGACAGTTTTGGCTCAAATAACTGTGAAGATTGTACCTGTGGGCTCAAAGGGGTTTAGGGGAAGAGGTTATCCAAAACTCTGATGTCTGCAACAGTTGATGGGGTGTGGAAGGTTGGCTCTGACCTTTCTTTGCCTTCCAGAATGATGTTAGCCATGGAAGACTTAGGGGGGAAACACTACCATCTTTTCCAGCACGAGGACTTGGAACTTCATTTCTTAGACATTGGAACAACTTTTCCACTTCTGTTCCAGGTTCTCTACAGATGCAGTAGCAGCAGAGCAGGCAGGTGAACTGTGTATGCCCTGTGAGATGTCTGGGTAGATACATGGGCATAGAGAGGCCTGGCAAGTCCTGAATAGCTCAGGTAAGCAGCCCAGAGGGATAGGCTGGTAAGGGTAATGTTTAGGGAGAAACTTGGGCCTAAGAAGGGCTTGTTCCCATACTATGTCATTGAGGCAGCTATCTGTCCTCCAGATCTCATCCTGGTATACTGACATATTTTGGGTGATTGTAGGAGGCCAGGGAATGCTGTAAACCATTGTTATAAAGGTTTCCTCACCCTGATGAGTGCTCTTTTCCTCATGAGTGCTCTTTTCCTGGTGAGTATGTGCTCTCCTCCTGGTGTATATGTTCTCCTAGTGAGTGCTCTCCTCCTGGTTGAGTGTTCACCATTTTACTCCCACTTGTGGACTAGTGGATGCTGATGACATTCTTGGAGAGCCTGGGAGGAGGAGCATCAGTGTGTCTTCCTCTTCTTTTTTTTTAGAAACAAAGGACTTTATTAGTCACAGTAATAGCAGTGGCCCAAGAACCCCCATCTTCTTGTCCTGGTTCTCTGAGACCCAATTCACGCAGCAGGGTAACATGAAGACAGCTGAGTGATCACTGCTCATGCAGTAAGTTGTATGGTGAGAACGGAACCTCAACTTTAGGAAACCTGAACACTTTATAATACAAAATAGTATAGGTGTTCTTTATCCAAAGAGAGACAGTGTCTTCTATAGTGGTTCACAATACAAAAATATTTTAGAAGTTACTTCAGGACTAAAGCAGTCATTGCCTTTTGTAGCAAAACATGGACATTGAGAGCTATGTGAAGAACTGCCTCCTCAACAGATGTTTCAAATAATTTATTGAAAAAAACTAATAAATTATGTGTATCATATATGATACTTTCCCATAAGAAAAATTTTAACTTGATTTTTGAAAATTTCACAAAACTGTAAACATTTTTATTTTTACTTATTTTTCTTTTGCCAGTTTTGGGGCTTGAACATTGGGCCTTGGCACTGTCCCTGAGCTCCTTTTGCTCACAGCTAGCACTTGAGCCACAGCACTACTTCTGGCTTTTTCTATAATTAATTGGAGGTAAGAGTCTCACAAACTTCTCTGCCCTGATTGAGCTGGCTTTGAACCCTGATCCTCAGATCTCAGCTTCCTGAGTAGCTAGTATTACAGGTGTGAGACATCGGTGCCCGGCAAAAGTTTGTATTTTTAAAAAGATGACAAAACAGTGAAACTACCACAGTGTTATATGTGTTTTCTTCATTTTTCTTCTTAGGAAAAAGGCTAAAAATATTTAATATATTTTCTCATGATTTTTCTGCTAAAAGGATATACAAAAGTGGATGAATCTATCTTTTCTTTGTTCAAAATATTTTAACCATTAAAGTCTAATGACATGTTACAATACATATATTTGTATGATGTTCCTATTTCTATAACAGTTTCTCTACACTCTATGAACAGTGCATACATGATTCAGTGTAAATCCTTACAGTGTTTCATTGTTACAGAACTTGAGTTCAAGTCAAATAAGGGAAAGACTAGGTCTAAGTCAGTCCTCACCTGTTTTCACAGCCATACTGGAGCCTGACCAGGTGATGTGCTGTCAGCCCAGCTTAGGAGGCCTAGAGGTAAGTCAAGCCACCCTTTGAATTGCAGATTCACCTTGTTGTTAAACACAGATAGGATATGCAGATATACTGTGATTAAGCCCCTGGGAAATCCTGCCTCTCTTGGTGCCTTTTGTTTTATGTTGGGGTTTTGTCACGACCCAAGCATGAGGTTTTGGTCTTTAAAAGTTTGGTGTAAGCTCTAGTCTAGGCTGCTGGTCTATGAGACAGGAGTCTACCATGTAGACACCGGCCTTTAAATAAAGATTCCTGATTTGAGCTTTCAAAATGTGGCTTCTCTGGATTTGCATCTGAGATACCTTATAACACAAGTGGATGTTAATGAACATGACCAAAGTCTTTGTTTAAAATATTATTATAGCACCAGTAGAATTTGACTAAATGTGAACCAAATTCATAATACGTTCTCTAAAATCCTATTCAACAACTTGAGGTTTGTTATGTTTGTATATCTCCTGCGTATGAGAGAAAATAGGTTAATTCTGTAGCAGGACACCACAAAAAAAAAAAGAAAGAAAGAAAGCATCATTTTTTTCCATATGTAACTAAACTATTGTGCTAATATATGTGCTATTGTGCTGTATATGTGCATATAATTCAAAAGTATTGAAGAAAGAATAGCACCTTAGAAACAACCCTAACATAAATAGTATAACAAAAAATTTTAAGTCTAATAATCTCTTTACAACTCTTTTCTTATTTGTTTCCTGGACCTAGCTCATTCACTTACATAAAATTATTTACGGAGCCCTATATTATAAATCAAATGTTTGTATAAACAAAAACCACATTAGATGTTTGGCAAGCAAAAATAAATTAATTTGATTAAATTACCATAGCTAAGATATGGAACCAACCTAGATGCCCCTTAGTAGATGAATGGATCAAGAAAATGTGGTATATATACACAATGGAATTCTATGCCTCCATCAGAAAGAATGACATTTCCCCATTTGAAGGAAATGGAAAGGCTTGGAAAAAATTATATTAAGTGAAGTAGGCCAAGCCCAAAGAAACAAAGGTCCCATGGTTTCCCTTATTTGCAATATCTAGTATATGTATGAGTCAAGCAGGACAGGTCAGATAATGTGATGTTGGGAAAATGAACCCTTAGATAAGTATTTAAATGTTTTTTTTCTTTCATGCATTTGTTTCTAACTCATTTATAAGATTATTTCTTTGTAGCTTTGTATGTCCCTCCCCCACAGTACAACCCCTGCTTCCACTATATTTGATGTCGGTATAATTTGTGGAGGATATGGGGAAAAACAAGTCGGTTAAGGATACAGGTAGACCCGATGCAACTATGAGAAGTACAAATTGTCATGTCAAAAAGAAACTTTACAACTTTGGTGCGGGGGGGGGAGGGTTAGGATTGGGTGGGGGGGCGGGGGGAGGCTGGGAAGGGATGTGAAGGGTAAACAAAGGAGGAGGCTGCAATGATTGATAAGAAATGTACTCATTATTTTGCCCATGTAATTGTAACCCCTATGTACAATATGTTCACAAAAAATAAAAATTAAAATTAATAAAAAAAGAAGAATGACCAAAGATTATATTGAGAGAACAACATTTCTTCATTTAAGTTGAGTGGAGGTTAAGTGTTATGTATACATATGTTAATTGTATTACTCTGTATTTGCTGATGCCCAAAAAATTTAATAATATAAAAACAAAACAAAACAAAAAAGCAGTCTGGAGATTCACATTGTGGTTATTCACCAACATTAGACTTTCAACCAAGCAAGGAGAGACATAAGAATCATGAAGCTCTTCTCAGCATGATTTCCTCCTTCAAAACTAACTCCATTATCCTGGGTATCTAAGCACATTCACTTTATTCTGAACAATAAATGGGGTTTGTCTTTTCTGTGGAGTGAAATGTGTGGAACAGCCTTTGCTGAAACATTAAGAATTATTTCTACTATAACCCGATTTTGTCTTCAGAAATAGAGCAATATCCAGTGATTGCATTGTTTGTGGTTATTTTTAAATTGATTAAAGCTTCCACTAATTATGTCACACACAAAAAAACCCCCAAAAAATCATTTAGTGCCAGGTGCCAATGGCTAATGCTTTTAACCCTTGCTACTCTGGAGGCTGAGATCTAAGGATCATGGTTCAAAGCCAGCCTGGGCAGGAACATCTTTGAAACATGTATCTCTAAATAACCAGCAAAAAGCTGGAAGTGAAGCTGTGGCTCAAGTGGTAGAGGCTCGAGTGAAAAACTAATAGATTGCACCCGAGCTCTGAATTCAAACTCAAGTAAAGAAAGAAAGAAAGAAAGAAAGAAAGAAAGAAAGAAAGAAAGAAAGAAAGAAAGAAAGAAAGAAAGAAGGAAGGAAGGAAGGAAGGAAGGAAAGAAGGAAGGAAGGAAGGAAGGAAGGAAGGAAGGAAGGAAGGAAGGAAGGAAGGAAGGAAGGAAGGAAGGAAGGAAGGAAGGAAGGAAGGAAAGAAGATTTACTCAACAGCTGATATGTGTATAGATGGATGATGACAGAATGGACCACATGTTCACGAACTTGTGGTAAAGGGATGCAGAACAGGCAAGTGGCCTGTACACAACAACTAAGCAATGGAACTCGCATTAGAGCCCAGGAGAGGGACTGTGTGGGACCAAAGCCAGTCTCCGCCCAGCACTGTGAGGGCCAGGACTGCATGACTGTGAGGGAGGCAGGAGTCTGGTCTGAGTGCTCAGTCTAATGTGGCAAAGGTGTTCATCATCGGACAGTGAGATGTACAAACCCAAGAAAGAAATGTGCCCTCTCCACCAGACCGAGGGAGGCTGAAGATTGTGAGGATTATTCAAAATGCTATGTGTGGCAGATGGGTAACTGGTCTAAGTGCTCAATTACCTGTGGCAAAGGAATGCAGTCTCGTGTTATCCAGTGCATGCATAAGATCACAGGAAGACATTGAAATGAATGTGTCTCTTCAGAAAAACCTGCAGCATATAGGCCATGCCACCTTCAGCCCTGCAACGAGAAGATCAATGTAAATAACATAACATCACCTAGACTTGCTGCTCTGACTTTCAAGTGCCTAGGAGATCAATGGCCTGTTTACTGCCGAGTGATCTGAGAAAAGAACCTGTGTCAAGACATGAGGTGGTATCAGCGATGCTGCGACATGTGCAGGGATTTATATGCCCAAAACTTCAGCAGAAGAGTTAACCTCTAGGAAGCTGGCCAATCACTCCCTCTCTTTGCAATTACATTATTTATAAACACTCCACTAGCATGTTCTTCCTCTTTCATGAGGAAGCTATGTTGTAAGCACAGTGAGAAAACTGGGCCAAGAAGCGGGCATTTCACCACATGAGCCTGTAGGGGCCATTTGTGTACTGTGCAGTGATTCCAACTACAGGTTGGCCCTGATTTGAGTTCTGTTTAACTTCACGTTCTTGGGAATGCTTACAAAGTGGGCAGGTCTCCTGGAGGAGTCCAGATTCTAGGGATGGGGTTGGGGTGGGTGGGCTCAATCCCAGTTGAGACTAGGTCATTGGGACTGAAGGGGTACTGTGTGTCCTGGGTACCACTGCACTGACTCCTCTCCCTGGCTTTGCCTTCAGCTCCTCTTCTTATCACCTTCCCCTTCATATATGGAGCCATTCTGCAGTGGTGTCCTAAAGCAGATGAGGAACAGAGGAGGTTTCTTTGCACTGCCTGCTTAGTGATGGAGTTAATGTTCCTTAGAGCTCTATATTTTATACTACCCTTCACAACAAGCACTGTCTTCTGATGAGAGGTCCTCTATATTTTTTTGGTGTTAAAACATTTCTATGAGTGATAGTTGATAGTTGTGTGATGACTTGTCACTGAACTAATTGGTAGCCTTTATCTTAAAAAAGTCTTTAGTTGATGCAAATATCTGGGGATTAGTGGCCTAGCTGGTAGAGCCAGAGGATCCTGGAACCTGAATTGGACTGTGGTGTTCCTCGCTGCTCATTGCCAAGCATTCTGCAGGTTGGCACCAGAGACCTAGTGCAGTACCAGAGAGGGGCTGTCATGTCCATAGGTCGGTGCCTGGCTTTGGCTGTGTCCTGTTGGATTCCTGACTTTGGCTGTGGCCTGTTGGATGCCTGGCTTTGGCTGTGCCATTCCCGGATGTTATTCTTTCTTTTCCCATGGAGCTCCCTGAGTGGCAGCAAGAACCAGAGGACAGAGCTGGTCTGGGGAAGCTGAGCTCCAAGTGTGAATGGGTGTCTTGACTTCTTCCTTTTGCCTTGTACTTCCTTCTTCCTTGTCCTTCTTTCTCATTTTAGACCCTTTGAGTTGGAAATGGACGCATATACTCTATCATTCTTCGGTGTGTGTAAAGAGAAAGAAAGTGCAATTTCTTTGGGATATAGTTGGTGCTCTAGAAAGATGGAGCAGGTGTGCCTGGGCTCCTGACATATCTGTCATCACTGTGGGGTAGGGTCTACCTTACTCTGTCAGAGGCTTAAACTTGCCATGGAGTGGCAGCTGAAGGCTGATGAAGGTTAAGGGTAAACTTAAGATCCCCTGGATAACAGTGAGGGAGGCTGAGATGTGTTGGATGTAGGAGGACTAAAGAAACAAAGATCATGCATAGGTGGAGGGATAGAGGAGATGTTGGCTGCTGGCCCTCAGAGGCCTCAACTCCCACCATTATATTGGTCTGGGGCTTCTGTGAATTGGCTTGTGAACTCTGGGGTGTTCAGCAACACCCCTAGCTTCTACCCACCATGTGTCAGTGACAGGCAAAGCTACTGCTCCTCTGTGGCAAACAGAAGTGCCTCTAAAGAGTGCCCAGTGTCCTTTCTTATGGGGAATTGCTACTGTAGCCCAGTGGCTCTCCTAAGTCTTCTGGTAATGTCTCTAGGAGGTCCTGAGTTAAGTGAGCAAGTGTGATAGAGTCCAAATTCTGTGAGTTTGCCTTCCCAGGAGTGTATGTACCTGGGTGACACTGAACGAACCCCAGAGTCCTTTCAAAAATTGTGGCCCTGGGTTAGGTGTATTGTTCAATTGATGCAGTGAAAGCCTAGCAAGCTTAATAGGCTGAGTTTTTAAAAATCTTAGTATTACCAAAAAACTGTGGTCCAGCTAAGTATGGTGATGCATACCTGTAATCTTCACATTTGGGACCGAGCAGGGTCTGTAAGATGCAGTCTGGACTTTGTAATAAGAGCTTGTCTTTTTTTCTTTGTCAGTCATCGGCCTGAAATCTGGGCCTGGGCACTGTCACTCAGCTCTTCAGCTCAAGGCTAGCACTCTATCACTTGAGTCATAGCACCACTTCTGGCTTTTTTCTGCTTATGTGTTGCTGAGGAATCGAACCCAGGGCCTCATGCATGCAAGGCAAGCACTTTACCACTGAGCCAACTTCCAAGCCCAGAGCTTATCTTTTTTTTAAAAAAAGCAAGAGGTGGTTTGGTGGGAGGGGAATGGAGAATGACTGGATGTAACTTCTTTTGCAGCTCTGTTACCTTGACTCTCTTCAAGTCTGATTCATCCTCCATGGGGCTGCAGTCCTATGGGTGCTCTTATTAACCTTCATTGGTCTGGGTCTGGAGCATCTTGAATATGACATAAGGTCTTACTCTGAGTCAGACTTGAACATGTTTCCTAGTGTGAGAAAAGCTTCTTTTCTATCAAATGTACGTTTATTATTTTCTGTCAATCTTGTGAGAATAGTTTTTCTGGAAAATTTCCTTGTTGTCCAGGTGGCTTGGCCTTTATTGATTACATTTTGGTTATATTTTTGCCTGCTGCACTTGAAGAATCCTATTCAAAGCTCCTTGAATGTTTGTGAAATCCTGTTAATTCACATCCTTTTGCATATTCTGTATCTGAACAGCCAGTGTGAGCACATGGGCAAGGCCTCTTGGCTTAGGGAATAAGAGTGAGCAGTGCCTGCTATGTGTGCTTACTGGCCAAATTTTTGGTTGATGGCACACCCTTCTGCAGGAGTAAATTTTGTCTTGCTGAGTTCCTTTGGAGTTGATGTTCTTATTCCTACAGGACAGCCCAATATCCAGAGCCATTTCTAACAGTACTGACGCTAGGATAGCTTCAATGGGCAATTTTCATGAAGACTTTCAGGGAGAGAGCAGCAATACTGGGTTTGGCTGACCAGCAACCACTCTTGTTCTCCTGGAATCCAGGACCTGCCCTTTGCTCCCTTCCTTCTCTGTGGCTGACAGAGACTCTGTCCGGTCCCTGTGGATCATGGAGTGAGAGCAGAGATTACATTTCTGTCCCCTCCTCCCCAGCTTCTCCAAGCTCAATGGTGGATTGTGGCTCTTAGGTCTGTATGATGTGGCCATTGCAGGCCCAATATAAAGTAATTGTGTCTGCAAGTCAGTGAGTGTGTGTGTGTGTGTGTGTGTGTGTGTGTGTGTGTGTGTGTGTGTGTGTGTGTGTCTTGTGTGCATGTGCACAGACTAATACTGATTCTTCAACTAAAGGCCTCTTGCTCTTGCTTAACTTTGTTGCTCAAGGTTAGTGCTCTATTACTTGAGCCATACCTTCCCTTGACTTTATGCAAGTTGCAATGCTCAGATCTCAGCCTGTTGACTTCTCCATTTGTAGAGGTGGTTTTCCTGTCTCCTAGAGCTCACTGTCCCTGTCCTTTTTTCCATGCCTTGCACGGGACCTGAAGCAGAAGCAATGCCTGTTAGAAGGAGCAGGATGCAGTTGTCATGAGAAACATGAAGACTGAGATACTATGGCAGCACAAGGTGTATGGGAAGCTGAACCCACTGCAGTAGAATGTTTGCCTGTGTCGAGGAGCTTGGTGTGGCTGTGCTGCTTTGGCAGGAACAGAACCACTTCAAAAGTCAAGATATTTGGCTTGGTCATTGTCACCATCAGTTTTACATTGTATTTGTTTGGTCTGTGGTGAGGGGTCTATAGTTGTTGTCTTTTCAGAAGCTGCTGGTGAAGCTGTGGATAGGGGAGACACTGGAATAGACCCTGAGGTTGGGCCTCAGGTGGGTGGGCCTCAGCCCTTGTCTCCCCTCCCCTCAGGTGGGTGGGCTGCTGCCCTCACCTCTGCCTTTTGGCAACCAGCATCCACCGTAGTTCTGCCCTGGCAGAGAGCCTCAGCACCTCATCTAGAGGTTTTTTCTCTCTCTGAATGAGGCAGGGGCTTTTGTTCCACACTGCCCAGGTTTCTTCTGACAGCGGGAGGGAAGTAGAGCTGAGGTATGCAATTTGTTCAAGTCTTAACAACTTTGTTGAAAACTCCCACAGTGGTGAGCAGTGTCTGGCCTGTGCTGCTCAGGACTGTGTTTGCTGAGGAAGCTACCACTCTGGGAGACAGTCGTTCCTTTTAGCAATGATAATCACTGTGGATAGAACTATGATTTAGGATGAAAGAATCTTATCACAGTGAAGATTCTTGACCCACGTTGGCCCCTGTAGCAGACTGTTGCTGATTGACAGCAGGTAGGTAGAGGGATGTACAGTGGGATGTAGGCTGGAACTGTTGGGTGGCTTGCCCGTAAGTGCTGGTATTGTGATACAGCACAGGGCTGTTCTCATTACCCATCCTTTCTGCCTGCATTTGCATCCTTTTGGGGGACACACTTTATGTTCTCCAGCTTAAGTTCTGCTTTCCCTTCTGCTGTGCTCTGCAGACAGGTCACCTCCCATCATGACTACCCTGGTCTCAGCGAGGTGGAGGACTCACCATTCCAGATGAGCCCTTGAGCAGGGCCCAGGCCCAATGAGTTTGTCTGTGTTCATGGTTATAGAACCCCCAGATTCCTGGCTCTCTTTCCTGCTGTTCTGGGAAATTGAGATTCTTATAGAGATGTGCAGTCTTTATTTATGGTGTTCACCACTGGCTCAGATATCTGCCTCTGCCCCATGGCAGAGCTTCCTTCAGTTCTCTGTCTCATAGCTATACCTCTTGATTTTCTTTTTGCCTTGAAAGCTCAGAGGATACAGGCTGGGCCAGCATTCCCTTTGAACTCCACCTGTGGAACAGGCTCGTGGATGCTGTCCCAGCAGGCTGTTGCTGGGGGCTTCCTCTTCTCTGTGAAAGTCAACTACCCACAGGTGTTCCTTCTGCTCCTGGGGCCACTCTGGTCTGGTGAGAAACCTCTGAGTCTTGTTTCCTGTTAGGAAGAGCACAGACCCTTTGTGCCCATCTGGACCAGCCATGTTGAATAAATGGCATGCTAGTGTGCCCAGTGTCTGCCACATGGCAATGTGCAGCAGGCAGTTCGAGCTGCCGCTCTGGCCAAAGTAACATAGGCTTCCAAAACTAGCTGGAATTTCCACTTTCTTCTTGAGTCCTTTGCAACTATTTCTATGCCCAAGAGCCCTGTTATAAGCATAGCTGGTCCTTAGGTGGCCATGTGTAGCATCAAGTCTTATGTTCTCCCCTCAGTCCTGTTCTAGGCTCTGAGTGGAATTGCCTGTGTGTCCTCCAGGACTGAGCAGGAGAGAGGAGCTGGATTTTGTACTGCACTTCTTGTCTTCATTAAGAAAAGGGTGTCTTTTATGTTCTGGTAACACCTCCCTGTAATCCCAGGAGACTGAGATATGTTTTTATGTTTTTATGATTGTGTTTTAAAGCCAATCAGGACAGAAAAGTCAGGGAAGCCCTGTCTCCAATGAACTATCAAATCTTTTGGTACTGGCATCAAAAACAAGACAAAGGTTTCATCCTCAAATGGAGACTCCCAGGTGTCAAGACCCTCCCCAGGCGATGAGACCTCTCCCACTTAATCAGGTTCCCTCAGATGAGATGAGACACCCCCTCCTTGGATGGCTTCCCTGCTTCAGTGGCAGGATGAACACGAGAGCACAGTATTGATTCTGCTGTGATGACCTGGCAGGATTACACCCTGTACTAAGGAAGTTTCTCCTGGTTGACTGGTCTTTCAGGGAGGCAGAAGGAGTAAATCTGGGGTGGTCCTTGTCTCTGGAAGCTCCTTGGGGAGAGGATTCTATGTAGGGAAGATTCTCCTGTGCTTCACCTGTTGTACTGAAGCATTCCGGCTCACTGTGGGGAGCTAGTATCTTGGAAGCTTCCGTGCTGTGTGCTCATCTCCTTGTGTAACCCCACCATGTCATACTTGTTATAGGTCAGCCTTGAACTCAGTAGAATTGGGCTCCACTCCCATGTTATACTCTTTTCATGGTGGAGGCAGATCTACTAATTTTAGTCTCACCAGAATCACTTTGAGCTTGAGGGAAGCCAGGATATGTGCATAGCATGTGGGAGGCCCTGAGTTCAAATTATGTGCTTCTTTCACAGCACCAAGAAGGGAAATGAAAAAGATTTCCACTTTTAGGTAGTGTACCTGAATTTACCAGCTACTTGGGACGCTGAGTCAGGAGGACTGCTTGAGCCCATCTCTTCCCTGCCAGCTGGGGTGATACAGTATTGAGTCCTAGGTACTCCCCAAACAAACAAATCCCTTGGAGTTTGGAGAAAGAGCAGATTTTTCTTCTTCCTTTCCTTGGAGGTGGAAGGTTGGCAGTTTGAGGACACCTAATAGAACCTTCTTGCAAGGAGAAACCTGTACTAATGAGATTGAGCATGGTTCTGGGACTGGGTGGAAGGAGTAGAAGCAGGGAAAAGTTGGTCCCTCTGCTCTGGCTTGTGTCCCTGCAAGAAAGCTTACACATTAGCAGGTTTGCAAGTCACACACAGGTATGAGTGACTGCTAGTTCAGGTACCCACTCCTAAAGCTACCTCAGAGAAGCTTCATGAGGGGCCTGGGAATGTGGCCTTGTGATGTGTTTATGTGTGTGTGTGTGTGTGTGTGTGTGTGTGTGTGTGTGTGTGTGTGTGTGTGTGTGTGCGCGCACGCGCGCGTGCGTGCATGCTTATGTGTGCCAGTACTATGTCTTGAACTCTGGGCCTGGGCAATCTCCCTTAGATTTGTTGCTCAAGGTTAGCACTCTATCACTTGAGCCACAGCTCCCCTTTTAGCTTTTGTGGTGGGAAATTGTATATAGGAGTCTCACAGACTTTCTTTCCTGGGCTGGCTTTGAGCCATGATTCTTACATCTAGTCTCCTGAGTAGTTAGGACTACAGGCGTGGGCCGCTGGCACCTGGCTCTCTTTCATTCTACTTATGTTTTTTTTTTATTTTTAGTTGTCAAGGGTCACCATTCGTTTTGAGTACAGCACCTATTATTAGGTGTTTTTAGGTCTTTCCCTCTTTTGGAGTAGTCTGCCCAGCATTGTGGGTTCTGAGGTATTACTACCAATAGGTGGTCCTGCTGACTTTGTGATCTGGCTTTGTTACTGTTGGTTGTGGGGCCTGAACTCTGTCCCTGAGCTCTTTTGCTCAAGAGCTACCATTTTAACTAAAACACCACTTCAGGTTTTGAGTGGTTATTTGGAGACACGAGTCTCACAGACTACTGGCCCAGGCTGGCATTGAATCCTGATCCTCAGATCTCAGTCTCCTGAGTAGCTAGTTAGGATTACAGGTTTCAGCCACCAGTTCCTGGCCAATGCAGCTTTCTTAGGAAGACTGGGATTGCCTCTTACAAGCCTTCCTCAGCCTCATCTCTTTCCCACAAGGAATTTCTAGCTAGCTAAATTCAGAGTCAGGCGGAACCCCGGACTTTTGGTTTTCATGGTGGCTTCATCATGTAGGCATGAGCAGTGATGTGAGCCACTGATGATCAACTCTGCCTTGGCCTCTGTTTCTCCTGGTGAAAAGCCCCAGCCTTTTGATGCCGCCTTTTGCTGTCTGGGGACCAGCCCCAATCTGAGTCTTCTATGAACTATCAACCATCAGCCAGCTTAGCAAAACACAGCAAGTGTCATCACTGGGATCTCAAGGGTTGTAGCAGCTGATCACAGAACGGCTCTGCCTTATCGTATCATAAGAGTCTATATTTATGTAGTGGATGTTCAGAGCTGCCAGAGTGGCAGTTTATTAAACTATTTCCTAGCTGGCTTTTTGGAATAGAAATGAACAAACCAATTTCTAAAGTTTCTATAGATGTGCATAGGATCTGGAATGGGCAGGATAATTTTGAAAAGGATCAAGTTCAAAAAATGTTACAAAGTGCTTAGGACAATGAAAGTTTGGGACATTGACAGACAGGTAAATGAATAGAACAGAATGGAAAATTGAGAAGTAATTGAAGAATATAATGTTCCTTGATTTTTTTAAAAAATGAAAATGTCTTGATGAGAGAGATGGTTAATCCAAATCACAACTTGTGTGGAAGGAGAAGAGCCTGAACTGTGGCCTCTACACCAAATATAACTCCACGTGGCAAGTGAGACTATGGAGGGAAGCCAGAACTCTGAAAACTAATGTTTGACAAGAAGGACATACAGAACATGAATTAATTATACTTCGGAAAAAATAAGATGCATTGGACTTTAGTTTGCTTTCAGAGAGCTAGCAAAAGGACAGACTATAGAGAACCTGTTATCAATGTGTCTATATCTACATATTTATCTGCCTGAAGAAGTATACAAAAGCCATATAATAATTTCTTTTTCCTAGTATTGAGGATTGAACTCAAGTCCTCAGCACTTTCTGAGGCCAGATTAGAAAAGGCAGAAGATGGGGCTCAGTGGTGGAGCACCTGCCTAGAGTGTACATGGTCTGGATTTTGAGCCCTAGCACTGCCAATAAAGGACAAAAGCTTTTTTTAAACAGTTTCTATATGAGATGTGGTATATGAATGTTAAACGAGGACACAAAAAGCTATAACAGCAGTATTCATTAGAGAAGTCACGTGTTAAGATCACAGGGTGCTCAACTGGGATGAGTGTCCCTCAAAGACTCATGGTGGTAGTGGAAGGGGTGGGATCATTGAGATGTAGGGCTTGGTGAATGGATGTTACATTATTGGGGTGTGCCCATGTAGGGGATACTGAGGCTCTCCTCTCTGTCTTTACCATGCAGCTTCTGGGAATTGAGCCATCTCACTTCTGCCAGGTTGTAATGTGTAGTCACAGGCCCCAGAGGAGAGGTGCCAACTGACACAGACTGACACCATGAATGAGTGATCATCTCTCTGTTGGCAGAGAATAATACAGAACATGCAGATTGCTGTTGAGCAATAGAAAATGGTACAGACAGTCACTCTGGAAATAGACAGCTTTTTGTGCATGTAGAATGTAACAGCTATTTTGCTCCTAACTATTTGTCCACACTACAGTTTGGCCTCATGAGGACTTGTTTGAAGATGTTTATAGGAGTTTTATTTGTAGAATCAGCCAAAGCATGGAATACTCAGATGTGTGCCTGCAGGCGACAGGAAATGAGTGCATGGTACATCTACACTATGGGGTAACATACAGAGCAGTGAAAAGCAACTTGTGCTGAATGGTCTAGCTTGAATTCAAAAGGGTTGTGATTCCATAAACCTGAAGTGTTATAAAAGGTCACACCAACCTAGAGTGACAGGAAATCAAAGTTCCTTGAGTCCATGCTGGGAATCTTCTGGGTTGTTGGTACTGCTGTCAGTAGAGGCATGAGGTACAGCTTTAAAACGGGCTTCATTGAAAAGTGTTTTTATCAAGGGTGAAGTATACCTCCAAAAGAGACGTTACCCAGAAAGAACAGAAAGACCACTGCAGTGACTTGGATTGGTTTAGGGAGAGATAGGGTTAAGCCAGAATACTTGGGGGAGGAGCTCATCCCTTGAGTTGTCAAAGGCCTTGAGGAACCTGAACCTCTTAGGCTTTTGAGATGTGCCCAACACTGTCAGCTGACCTGCATCTGGGTTTGCTCCTTGGCACCAGAGGCATCAAGGTAGAGCAAGAGGCAGTCATCGCTTGGAGAGGAAGCATTTAACTTCTGAGGTGGCAACACAATACTGTCTCACTGTGGAGATGGCTGAGGAAGATTAGCAATAAATTTTTGACATGTGCAAACTCCTTTTTAGTTCTGGGTACCAAATAGCCCTCCCAGAGTGAGGGAGGAAGATCAGGCTACCACCTTGGTTGTCAGTGCACTGCTGTTCATCTGCTTTTTACCTGACAGGAATTGTTTAAGAGTCTTTGTGGAAGACATTCAGATGTAAAGTTCTCTGTATTCCCATTTGCTCCCTCTGGCTTTTAGTTTTTTTTTTCCATCTTGCTAGCTGTTCAATTTTGGATTATCATGCCCCAGTCATCTTTTAGACTAGACAAGTTTTGTAATGTTAATTTTAGTATTAGTTTCATTTAAATCAGATTTTATGTATTTTTTGACTTATTAAAAATTGAAGTTAAGAGAGTCACTCACTGCGCTGTGTTTCTGTAGTTTGGACATTTGTATTTTCTGCAGTCTAGCTGCATTTCTGTAGATATTCCAGTAGGAGTTGCTACTAAGTCATCTACAAGTAATGGAAGCTTGGTGTTTTGGATGCTGAGACTTGAAATGTACTTTGTCTTGCTTGTTTCATCCATTTAGTCAGTTCAGTTTCTTTTTGCATTTTTGTAAGCAAGCATTGGAATATCAATGTTGTCATGAGTGCATTTAGGGTTGTGGCTGGCCAGGAAGTAACATTTCAAGTCTGTGTGGGCTTTCAAGTTTCTGTCACAGTAGTGCAGAGTGGAGCTGAGGAGACTGTCTACCCTAAAACCAGGCAGCTGGGTGCAAAACAGGACCATGGTTATGCCAGTGGGATAACCATGTGGGAGTGAGTGGAAAGGGTTGTGTCTGTGGGTTGGGGATGCATACTACCTGGAATGTGGGAGGATCTGGATTTCATCCCCACTATTGGAAATAAACCACCTTGGGTTTTTCCAAAACAGATGAATCTGTTTGGCTCGAGGGCCAGAACATAACAGTAGAGTACAGGGCTGCCCATGTGGTTTAAGCCAGAGCAAAGCCTTGCTTTCTTTTTGGCAGCTGTGATCCCCCTTTATCTAGTGGGGTGTACTTCTGACTGAGAAGAAAGCCAGCAGTGTGTCTGCTGTAGTTTGTGAGGAACCCCTGCTCTGGCTGGGGTCTCGATGCTAGGTGTTGAGATCTTCTCCAGGGAGAAACATTCCAAGGGCTCTGATCTAGTGCCTTCCATGCAGGCCAGCATCCAGACATGGTGGAGCATGGGGTGCAGAAGAGTGTGCCTCCACAGGGTTTCACAATGGGTTTTCTAATGCTTATTTAAGAGTAATATTTCACCGATCAGATGTTCCCTTAACTATGCACACTTGGAGATCTGTAAAAGCTACTTTATGATGTTTGCCAGATTATCTTTTATTAAGACAGTAACACACAGCATTTTTCAAGGTCCTTTTGTGCTTCCCATCCATGGGAAGCATTTCTTGTGACCATGATGCAAGCGTCATCCAGGTTCCAGCAGCTCCTGCTGGAGGTGCCCAGTGTGGTGAGGTGAGTGGAGTTGGGTAGACGGTCCACCATGCAGGGTTTGAAAGTGCACTGGCCTCTGACATCAATAGCATATACTCCTCTCCACTTTTATTATGGTCTACACAAGGGCCAAGAACCTTTTTCTCAGCAAAGGGCCATCTGGATTTTTATGACATTGTTCTGGGGCTGAACAGACAGCTGTGAGCAGCCAGTGAAAAACATGTGTGCTGACCTGTCACATGTCAAGTGATTTTTGTGGCCCTTACATGACTGACTGAGTGTCCTTCAATTCTGGTCTCAAAGGAGGATTCTGGAGCAATAGTGGAAGGATGAACACTGCTTGCCAGTGGGACTTGGGGTGTTTGCAGAATTGTAGATTGCTCCCCCCACTTCCTGTATTAAGCTATTTGTTATTTCTAGTCTTCTTTCTCTCTGTTTTCCCTTCTTGTCTCTGGATTGCTTTCCTCTGTCCTCTCTCCACTACCCTTAACCTCAAGTTCTTTTTCTTTCCCTTCTCAGGTAGGCAGAATTCTCCTGAGAGTTTGTGTGCAGGGGGAAGAAGAACATCCTCATGGCTGGGAAGGTATAGGCTGCAGCTGATTGGAATTCCTGCTGTCTCCCAGTGTCATCTCTTCTCCCTGTTTAACTTTCTCTATCAGCTCTAATGTGGGAAAGCAGAGCAAGGGGAGTAAAAACTAGAGACATGGCTGGGAGAAATTCCGCTGGCCTGTTCCTGGTGAGGTTTGAGCTATCATGCACAGATTTTATTTAGTCCATTTAATATAGTGGCTGTGGAAGTTGGTAGCAGATGTCTTGAATCCTACTGAAGGAACTAAAATATGAGCTTGTGGCACCTTGATATTATACATGGGCCCAATTTGATTTCAGTTTATTTAATTAAAACTTGACAATGCTGCTAGCTACACTGCAGTAGTTATAGGAAACTTCTGACTTCAGCTTACAAAACTGCGACGGACCAGCTCCGCCGGAGCACTGGGACTGATGGGACAGGGATCTGGGGATAGGTGGGCAAGGAGTAGGCGAAATGACAGACACAGACTCAAAAGAGTTGCATCTGAGTGTATCTTTATGGAGGAGAATTAATATTTTCATACAGTGTGTGATTGTGACATAGATTCTTTTTTTATTTAAGCAAGTAATCAATTTTTAGGAAAAGAAAAACATTGATGGATTACATAAAAATTGATGACTATCTCACCAACTGTTTAAGCTAAATGGTGCGAAACAATGCGTCATCTAGTCAGCCTTTTTATGTTTAATAATGAACAAACCTAAGATAGGGCTGTACTTATATTGTACTCTTTTTATTTTTTTCATATATTTTCAAGCCCCTTTGAAACCATCCTAAAAACCACTTTCAGGTTGAATCAGGCATTCTCCGTTTTCTATAATTTTAATCCCAATGTTTATTCACATAAATTTCTAATTATTATTTTAAACTATCTTGTTGTTTTGATAATAAACACCATAATGGTCCAGATCTACTTAATCTTTGCATAAAATCTAATGAGTTCCAAAACACCCTTTTTCCTTTCACATTAATCCATCTATTTTCATCTTTGTAAACTCCTGTATAAGGCAATGGTTCATGGGTCAGCTCAGGAAATGTGATGTCACTAACTTTATATTTTGTGGGAAATCACCATCTATTCCCTATAATGTAAGATGGACTAAAAGTAGTCATAACTGTTGGGGAATTTTTCTTTTCCTTTAATTATCAGGGGTCCCTTTTTTTAGAACTCTCTGTGCTTTTGGGATAACTCCTTCTGGCTTAGTTTAATTCATTAATTCTGCCTGTTGTAACATATCTAGAGATTTTAAATTTCTATATTTACTATGAATGAGCCACAAAACTGCTTGTGAAATTGTAGGAGTTCCTGGAGGCAGTGTCACATCAAATGATAGATTGATTGTGGCATTGCCCACATTTAATCTTTTGTCTTTATTATTCAGAGAAGCCGTCTCCATTGGATTGGAAAGAAACAACATGCTCTATTCATGGATCAATAGAAAAATAGCCAAAACGAGAATAAAGGCAATGAATGTACAGCCAAGAAGAATATAGTAAGAATAAAAGTAGAGGCTATAAAGGTGCAGCCAAGTGTATGGGAAGCCTTGAACCAACACCCCCTTCCCGCAGGCATGCTCCTTGAAGATTATGCTTTATCTGGCGTGATCTCTCACGCAGACTCTGAAGGAGGTGGCATGGCACAAAACCTAGACCTTTCTACCAACACCTTCCTATTTCATGCAGCTCAGATAGCACTGTCTCTTCCTAGTGGAGTTTTTGCTCATGAATATTGCTGCTAACTGATGTGTCCTGTGTAAAGAACTTGAAAAGATTGCAGTTAATAAAGCAGGGTACAGTACCTTGGAAGACCTAGAAACATTGAAGTGGGTTCAGAGTTAATTGGAAGAGAAGAGAACTGGAATGAACGCTGGAGTCAAGGTGGCTTCTACATGTGAGCTTTTAGTTGGACTGCAGCCTCAGTGTGAAATGGAAGACTTCTTTGCCTCCAGTGGACCAAGAGACCCTTATGGTCAGGTCAGCAGGAGGGTCCTGGAGTGATTTGTTAATCCTGCCCTACAGGGGGAAGGCGGATTCTCCATATCCCCCGTGGGAATGGGCAATTGGCACCACAGCCATGGGAGATGGAATGTAAAATGAGCCCATTTTATTTTATTCACATAAAATATTATAGGCTTGTTAAAAACTTAATTCTCATCCTGAGTATGCAAAATACAACTTCCAAAAAAATGTTCAATTTTTTTACTTTGTACTTTGCAAATATACAAAATAGAAGTTTGGTTAAATTTATATTACATATTTATTAAGGTGAAGAACTATGTAACATGTTAGCTCTGCTTAAGGCATACTTAGGAATAAACGATTGTACAAATTATTGTGCCTTTGAAACCACATTGCATAACAGACTGTCTCCGTAAAAAATGTTAAAGAAGTAAACCAAGTATAACTTAGTCATACATATAGATCAGAAGACAAATATATAGTCCTTGTCAGGGCTGGGAAGGTGGCTCAGTGGTAGAGCGCTTGCCTTGCATGCCTGAGGCCCTGGGTTCGATTCCTCAGCACCACATAAGCAAAAAGAAAAAAGCTGGAAGTGGCACTGTGGCTCAAGTGGTAGAATGCAAGCCTTGAGCTGAAAAGCTGAGGGACAGTGCCCCGACCCAGAGTTCAGGCCCCATGACCAGACCCCCCCCCAAACATATATATATATATATATAGTCCTTGTCAAAGCATACAGCAGTTTGAGAACTTTGGCTTCCTCTTTTGTACCTTTAGAACCAAGACTCATCAAGCACCATCATTTAGGCTATTAGAACACATATTCTGTACTGAAATCTCTTCCTCTTCTTCTAACTAAATAATAGCTTTTAGAAGGCAAAGGGAATACAAGGTGTTCTTTATATTTATATTGCATCTGAGACAATCTGTGAGAAGCAGAGTGGGGGAGGGGTGTAGAGTGAGACTAACACCACCACAATGCCACAAGAGGCAGGCCTCCTGGAGCAGAGCAGAGGCCAGGCCTGTGGAGAGGAGAGCCCTGTGGTATAGAGAGGCCTGCTGGAAAAAGAGAGAAACCTGCCACCTGGAGGCTGCAGCTGCTCTTAGTTCTGAGGTAGCCCAGGACAAGGCAGTTATAGACCAGCTAGTAAAACTCCTTTGTCACCTTTGGCCATGGATTTTCCCTCCTCTGAGATCATTACAAATTCAAGGGAATTCTGGTCTTCCCTCTCCCTCACCCCACCCCAACTGATGGATCTAATTTGCACCCTATTATCCACAGCTTCCAGTAATCCCATGGTGGTGTCTTGTAAATCCAGGAATACTCAAGTTGATTTAGAATTGGAATGATAGCTGATACAAGCTCAGACCCATCTGTTCAATTTTGTTTTTTTAATTTTGCCTTTGGATTCCTCCTTTCTCTTGATTATCCATTCCCAAGAGATATTGGAAACTTTCCCATGGTTGTAGTGCTTTGCCAACATGAGCTCTCTCACATGGGAAGACAGTATGAAGGATTTTCTACTGGCAGTATGTGACTCTGTATCCACAGTCAGGGATTTAACAGTGTCTCTGTGCATCGGGCCAGGGGACCCACCTGGACAAGGCTGTCTCTATGCATCAGGACAGGAGACTCATCTAGACAAGGCAATCTGTATGCACCAAGCGATGAGACCCACCTGGACAAGGCCGTCTATGTGTCAGTCCAGGTGAGCCCACCTGGACAAGGCCGTCTCTGTGAGTCAAGCCAGGAGACTCACCTGGACAAGGCAGTCTCTATGTTTCAGGCCAGGGGACCTATCTGGATAAGACTCTCTCTATGGGTCAAGCCAGGAGACCAACCTGGACAAGGCTGTTGAACTTGTGGCACAGGAATGGCAGCACGACTAGTGTTGCCTGGTCAGTTCATCAGAGTGGGCAAACTTCTACCCAAAGCCATCCCAGTCACAGTGGTAAGGTAAGGTGTCTCACCTGTATGGGTTCAGAAATGCACCTTGAGATGAGAGCTCCTTGGATAGGTTTGGCTGCAACCCATGTGCTCACACGCATGGGTGGCCTTTGTGTGGCCATGACCTTCTTACTTCCTTTGGCTTTGGCTCCTCTGGCAGGTAGGAACCAGGTCACCTGCTCACGCAGGCAGGGTGGGTAGTTGGGCCCTCGATGGGCATGGGATATAGGGGCTAGCAGTAGAGTTGGGTGACAGTCCCTATTGACCAGAAATTCCTCATGACAGGCTAAGGTAGTCCTAACAGGGAGCTGTTGCCCCAAGGAGAATTCTTTTTTTTTCACTTTTCCGCATACTTTATTTGTTACAAACATACAATTCTTTAAATATAGACTGTAAAATTCCATTTGCAAAAGTCTGCTATTGTAAGGAGTGTACACCAGCAGGAAGGCTTCTTAACTTTTTCTATGAGTTGTCTGTCAGTTTTGCTAGTTAGTGGTAAATACGGGACCTGCTGTTTTACAGGCCTGTCCGAATCTTCTGGCTGTATTCACATTGCTCTTTTGAAGCAGCCCTGCATGTATCAAAATTGTTCAGAATCTGAGCTTCAACCTACAGGCAGTGAGATCAACAGCCCGTCTGGACTCTGCTTTTTGAACGGTTTTCAGGAAGTGTGATTTCTGGATGGGTACTGCACTTCACGGATTTGTTTGAATTGCCCATGCAGCTCTATGTTAAAGTGCATTCTTCTTTTCAAAAATAAGCAGGAGAAATAATCTTTTTACTTTTTAATTAACCAAGGTACTTAAAAAATGAACTTTTTGGTCTCTCAGCAGATATTCTCAAATTGATCCTACTACTGCAATTTCCATGTTCTATTTACAACATTTATAGGATTCTGGGTGGAGGGAACATTATAAAATGAAAGGTGCAGCTTCACTTGAAACAGAAATCAGCTCTACAAATTCATACATAGGCATACGCACTTGGCTTACAATGTATAAGCTTGTTGGTATTTACAGAGATCAAAGACAACCCTCTCCAAAAAAAAAAAGAACATAAAACAACCTTTTAAAGTAATGGCCAACCTAAACTCTAATTGTACGTTTAGATCAGGAAGCTGTCTCCTGCTATCAAGTTTTGGTTTTAATTGAAATAACTTTGTAGATTCTCTACTGGAAGGACATGAGTCCCCCGCTTTGGAGTGAAGAGCCAAGTCTAACAAAGCTACCAATAGATGGAACTGTCTCTGAAGATTCCCACAGAACAAAAACATGCTATGTAGCACTGTATCAGAACAGGTGATCTTAACAAATGATTTTAGAAAGACATCTGTATGAAAGTCCAAAAGGAAAACAAAATGCTTAATAATATAGATGTTGTAGGACTTCAGAAAAAAGTTCAGATACACTGATGTAGTCTTGATACTGATGCCACTGAAAAATAACTCAAATACTACTTGCCTCCTATTGGAATGTGCAAAACAATAGACTGTAAAAAATGTGTCTACACTTACTGAAAGTCAGTTTCTAGACTTTTTGTCCAATCTATAGCGTTTTAAGAATCCAAGTTTTTTTCCCCTAGGTAGAACTTTGGGTTTTGAACTCAAGGCCTTGTGTTTGCTTGGCAAATGCTCTACCACTTAAGCCACACGCCCAGTCCTATTATTGGTATTATTTTTTGCTTTATTTTTCAGATAGGGTCTTTTGTTTATAGCCCAGGGCTGGCCTTGGGCCACGATCTCCTATCTCTGTTTCACAAATACCTGGGATTGCAGGCATATTCCACCATGCCCAGCTCCAGAGAGCTTTTTTACACAGAAGAGTGACATGGTAGAAGAAAAGGATTTATGCTTATTATCAATTTAAAACAAAACCTCCAAATGTGTTTAGTGATAAAATCCTGTTTTTTTCATTTTCTTTGAGTCTCTTGTACTTTTTTCTCCCAAGAAGAAATGTTAAAAGGGAAGAAACAATCCACTTGCCCTTCTATTTCCAAGCACAGATTTTTCTGACCATCCTGATCCAGCAACACAGGACAAAACATTTTGCCTTTAAGAGATGGTCTCAGTGAGTCTTGAAAAAGTTAGCCATTGAAGAGATGCTGAAGGTAGGAAAAAGAACAAACTCATGCCTTCTGCAAAATGCTAGTGGCTACTTAATGTATCTATCATATTCTCTTCACAACTCTGGACCTTCATTTCACTGTGTGCCTGCGGCGAACGCCTTCTCGGCCAGCGAGAAAAAACGACCACCACACCAGGAGTCTTCTCAGATCAGGCTTTATTGGAGAGCCTTTTAGTTGATGGGAGAGCTTGAACGCAAGAGAGCGTGCACCCAAAACATGGCTGCTTATATAGGGAATAGGAACACGGGTCTTTCTATCATTGGTCGTCTGCCTTTCACCGTCACCAGGTGCCACGGGATTGGCTGGGGACTCTACGTGGCTCGCGCATGCGCAAAGCCCAGGACTCACCGTCCCGCCAAGCACTGCCTGATATGGAGTGGTTACCTCAAAGCTGCAAGGGAGTGGGCGCCATCTTGTAATGGCGTTTACCCTGGCTCCCTACAGTTCCCCCTTTTTGTTTTTTGGCAACAGGTAAGAGTAGAGGTTGGGCCTCTGTCTAAAACATTAGGACCTTGCACTGGCCTTTGCCTGATGGGCGCCTTCCCCAGTGATGACCAGGCCCATCCGATGCCTTTTTTGCAGAGGTGGGATCTTGGGCATCAACCCACTTGCAACCCAGCATGCTCTTCTTGAGGAGATGGTACCCTCAAGTGCAGTGCACTTGCCTCGCACCCTGTCCCAAATTGCAAATTGCATACCTGTCCCGGTGCAATGGGATCCCCTAATCCCTCGGGGTGCTAAGGCTATGCAGGGTCATTATCCGTCTTAAGTCTAAGGGGCTTTCCCCAAGCTGCCCAAGCTTCTAAGCAGTGTATTTTGACGTGATACACCTTTTCACCTGCCAAAGGTGTGGCATGAATGACACCAGAAAAGGTGTCCACAGACACATGTAAATATTTTAACTTACCAAATTCTGTCAAATGAGTAACATGCATTTGCCATAGGGCGTTTGGTCTCAACCCCCTGGGGTTTACCCCCACATGGGGAGGATGAAGAAAGGTAACACAGGATTTACAGGCTTTAACAATATCTCTTGCCACATGCCTGGACAAATTATATCTTTTCCTAAGGGTATTAGCAGGTACATGATACAATTTATGAAAGTCTTTTGCCAATTCTACAGGATCAGCAGCGACCAGAGCCACAGCCCGAGTTGCCTGGTCCACCAAATCATTACACCTTGCCATCAGGCCCGGCAACATAGAGTGAGCGCGAATATGTCCAATATAAAAAGAGTGTTTTCTGTTTAAGATAAGGGACTGAATCTGTAACAAAACATTAGAAATTGTACTGGCCTGCTTAATTGAAGCAGCAACTTCAAGAGAAGCAACGGCATTTACAACATATAATGAATCAGAAAATAAATTAAAAGGTTGATCAAATCTTTTAAAAACTTCAAGCACAATTAAACATTCAACAGCCTGTGGGACATTCGGCCGAAAATTAAAGACTACCGGCTGTTTGTGTCCTTGAACAAAAAGGGCACCTTGTCCAGATTTTGATCCATCCGTAAAGATGGTCAGAGCATCAACCAAGGGCTCCTTTGAAGTGACAACAGGAAAATACACTAAATTTTTGTTAACTATGGCAAGCAGAGGATGCTTAGGATAATGGTTATCAATTACATTTGGAAATGAGCAATCAAGAATTGCCCACATATCCACTGTGGCTGCTAAAATTTCAACTTGCTCACGGGTGTATGGAATAATTAATTTATCTGGAATTTTTGCAAAGTGCATCAAACAACACTTTATACCCAAAATTGCCTGCTTAGCCACTAATTCAGGAAAATATTGAACAGTTTTTGCTCCCACAGAATTGCCGTGGAGCCACCATAAGGGGCCATGTTGCCAAAGAACCCCCGTGGGATAATTTTTTGTTTTTAATATACATAAATCGATAGGTAATTTTAACTCAACCCGTGAAAGTTGAGCCCTAGACAAAGCTGCCTCAACCTTTTGTAGGGAATTTAGTGCTAAAGGTGTCAGGGATCTAGAGGAGGTGACTTCAGGGTCGCCCTCCAAAATGGCAAATAAAGGTAACAACTCTGACCGAGGGAGATTAAGAAACCCCCTTATCCAATTAATATCTCCTGCCAATTGCTGAAAATCATTAAGTGTTTTGAGATGACCAGTTCGAATGGAAAGTTTTTGTGGTTTAATCTCAGTAGGAGAAACTATGGTTCCCAGAAATTGAACAACACTAGTCTGTTGAACCTTTTCAGGGGCAATAATCAGTCCTTTATCATCTAAGGTCTCCGTTACCTGCCCACTTTATGAAGAGTCTCTACCGAGGGAGCAGCCAACAAGATATCATCCATATAATGGACAATCCGTACTTTTGGAAATTTTTTCCTGACAGGGGTTAATGCAGCCCCTATGAACAATTGACAAATTGTTGGGCTATTAGCCATCCCTTGGGGGAGAACTTTCCACTGATAGCGAGCATCCGGGGTTTCATGATTAACAGAGGGCAAAGTAAAGGCAAAGTGCTCCCTATCCTTTTCATAAAGAGGTATGGAAAAAAAGCAATCCTTAATATCTAAAGCTAAAATAGGCCACTCTCGAGGTAACGCAGAGAGCCATGGAAGTCCCCTTTGGATGGGTCCCATAATTTGCATCTGGGCATTTACTGCTCTAAAGTCATGTAATAATCTCCATTTTCCGGAGGCCTTTCTAATCACAAAAATTGGGGTATTCCAAGATGACACTGAAAGCTCAACATGCCCCAGCTGCAGCTGTTCCTGGACAAGAGTTTGAGCCGCTTCCAATTTTTCTCAAGAGAGGGGCCACTGAGGAACCCACACCGCCTTTTGTGTTAACCAAGGTATGGGTACCGCACCTTCAGTGGAAGCTTTGTTTTCAGAGGCCCCTAAGAAAAACCCAAACCCTTCCTGTCCTGTTTAGGAAGTGGCTCTATCGGCTCCTTGCGTCCCTGGAGATGCCGACCAAGCCCCAAGGCTGGCACAAATCCTTGCTGTTTCATCATATTCTGACTGGCCTCAGAATAATCATTGGTTAAAGTTAGCTTTAGCTGTTGCTGCACATCTCTTCCCCAAAGATTGACAGGGACGTCTACCACAAATGGCTCCATTTTTCCAACTTGGCCTTCGTCTGTTCTCCAAGTCAATTCTTTTGCACTTAACTGTGGGGCATCAGCATAGCCCAGCCCTTGTAAGGTCTGGGAGGATTTCTGAGTTGGCCATTGCTTTGGCCACTCCCCTCTTTGGATGATGCTTTGATCCGCCCCTGTATCCACCAGTCCCTCAAATCTTCTCCCTTCCACTTGGAGAGTTAGCATGGGCCTTTGGTCTAAAGTTATGGACAGGCATGTAAGGTCGACTCCAGTGGAGCCTAGCCCTTTATCTCCTCTCTCTATCTCCTTAGCAGGGAAGTTGCCATGAAGAGAAGGCAAAAGCAGGAGCTGTGCGATTCTATCCCCGGGAGAAATGGACACCACTCCATGGGGGACATGGCAGAGGACCTTGATAGTTCCCGTATAGTCAGGGTCAATCACTCCCGGGAAAATTATTAATCCTCTCATTGTGGAGGAGGAGCATCCTAAAACTATTCCTACAGTGCCTCCATCTAGGGGTCCTGTCATGTCTGTCTCCACAATCTGGACACCCATCTGCTGTGTTAATACCTGTCCGGAGGTGGCACAGAGGTCCAACCCTGCGGAGCCTGAGGTTGCTCTCTTTGGCTGGGGGGTTGTTGCGGGTGCTGTCCGGGAGCCAGAGTCTGAAATGCCCCGTAAATTTTCGGGCCCTGGGGACGAGGGCCCTCCTTCCCGTTTTTTGGCTCTGGTTCCGAATCAGCGTTTGGAGTAATTTGGGGGATAAAATGTCCATTGATGTCTCTAACTGACCTGCACTCGTTGACCCAATGTTTTCCCTTTTTACAATGAAGACACACTCCTGGAGTCCTTGGCGGCCTGGGTATGTTTTGCGCAGGACCACCATTTTGTGGGCACTGTTGTCTAAAATGTCCCAACTGACCACACCGGAAACACCCTTTACCTTTACTATCTTTTGCGGCCCCGGCAGCCGACAAGACAGCAGCCGCCAGCCCCGCATTGGTCAGGGGGCCACCTACTTCTCTGCAGGCTTTTAACCAAGCTTCTAGGCTTTGAGTTCTTACTGGGGTAATTGCCCTCTGACATTCCTTGGTGCTTTGTTAAAAAATGATTTGCTGTACAAATGGCATGGCTGTTTCCAGATTTCCTAACACCCGCTCGGCTGTCTCTAGCATACGGGCAACAAAATCAGAAAATGGCTCATTAGGGGCCTGCATGATTTTTGTTTGCCCTTGTTTGGGAGGGCCCGCCAGGACTTGTAAAAGATCTCGTTTACCTGGCGGTATACTTCAAAGGGATATCCTGTCTGATCTACCGTGTAGGGTCCCTGCCCGAGAAGCATATCTATGGTCCAGTCCGGGTGCCCGTCACGGACATTTTGTCTGTATTGGGCTTGAGCCTTGTCTTGAACAATAGACCGGAAATCGAGGAACTGCCCATGATTGAGACAGGTACGGGCTACCTCAAACCAGTCCGTGGGCGTCATAGCATTGACGGTCAGTCTTCGGAGCAGGGCAGTGGTATAATTAGCCCTCACTCCATAAGTCCGGACTGCCTCAACTAAATCCTTAAGCTGGAAGTAGGAAACTGGCTCAAAATTTCTTTCATTAGTAATTGGATTTTCAAAAACTGGAAAAGTGGCCGCCAGCCGCGACCAGGTGCTTCCTTTTATAAAGTGACTCCGCCCCGCCGGCGGGCAGGGC
This sequence comes from Dipodomys merriami, assembly GCF_024711535.1. NCBI lineage: Eukaryota > Metazoa > Chordata > Mammalia > Rodentia > Heteromyidae > Dipodomys > Dipodomys merriami. The sequence continues at coordinate 3,923,086 of NW_027202283.1, read as the reverse complement.
GGGGGGGCCGACGGGTGAGGGCCAGCTCCGTTTCCTCTTCCTGGCTGCTGCGGTACTCCCACCCCTAGAGGGCGCCACCCCCCATATCTGTCTGCCTCATACTCAGCCGCAGCCTCTTCTAAGTCTTCACTATCAGCTGGATTGAGCTGCTCTCCCTCCTCCTCTAACATTTCTTCCTCTGAGTCACTCACAAGATCACTGCATTCTTGGTCCCGCCCTTCCACATGTAGGGCTGAGAACCGGTTTGCTTTTAAAGAAGGGCATAGGGGTCTCCTTGAGACCCCCTCCTCCCTAAGACCCTTCTCCTTTTGTGAGGGCTGCAGTCCCTCCTGCTTTAATTCTTTAGGATCCTTTTGTCTTTTTTCCCTTTTTCTTTTAGGCCTATTTTCCTCCCCATTACTGGATGCTGACTCTGATAGACTATCCTGATGCCATGTTAGTACTTTGCATCCTTCCTGGATTAAATCAAACCCTCCCTCCTCGAGGCAAGTGCGCACCATCTAAAAGACAAGCCACAAAGGAAGAAGAAATGCAAGCAACCAATAAATATCTAAATCTACAGTGAACAGCATACCGGGGGATACTTACCGACGTCCCCTCTCCGGGTGTTGAGTTCTGGCTCCTGCTCGGCCTCTCGCGCGGGTCCCGGGTTTCGGCACCACTTGCGGCGAACGCCTTCTCAGCCAGCGAGAAAAAATGACCACCACACCAGGAGTCTTCTCAGATCACGCTTTATTGGAGAGCTTTTTAGTTGATGGGAGAGCTTGAGCGCTAGAGAGCGTGCACCCAAAACATGGCCGCTTATATAGGGAATAGGAACACGGGTCTTTCTTTCATTGGTCGTCTGCCTTTCACCGTCACCAGGTGCCACGGGATTGGCTGGGGACTCTACGTGGCTTGCGCATGCACAAAGCCCAGGACCCACCGTCCCGCCAAGCACTGCCTGAAATGGAGTGGTTACCTCAAAGCTGCAAGGGAGTGGGCGCCATCTTGTAATGGCGTTTACCCTGGCTCCCTACAGTGCCCTCTCTTATCTGTCAGTGGATAGAAGATATAGCATGGGGAAAATAAAAATTGCTCCCGGATGCAAAAATCAATTAGAAAAGTTGAGTTAAAAAATTTCACTATCATGCTAGTTTAGCTTCTAATACAGTTGTGCTCTTCCTTTTACTAGTTTCCTGTGGTAAAGCTAACAATATGGCATCTGCTCGCTTTAACATGGTTCTATCTGTCCCAATTGGAATGTCTAATTCCAAGAAAGTATGAGTTAGATTCTCAAACGAGAGTAAGACTGTGAACAGACGTGGACAGTATATTCCATACTGCATTAGGAAATACAAAATGCATTCACAAAGGCCTTGCTTGATTCAGGGGGACACATTGCATTTGGGAATCCCCAGGACAAGAAATCTTTACAATGCTGATGCAATTTTATTTTTCCATTTGCTGAATTTAACTTTCAGTACTGAAAAGTGGATTACACATGTTCCAGTAATGAAACTAGGTTTTAAGAATAAGGTCTGAGGATGACTTACACAGTCAAGTCAGATATGGCAATGGAAATTGATACTCAAGAGTCCAGTTATCTCAAGAAACTTCTAAAGCTAATATTAAAAATGAATACTTTTTTTCTAAATTAAAAGCAGAAGCAATGAGGCTGTAATTTGTCATTTCCACCTTGAGTTTGGAATTTCAAATGGGACATATGGACTTTTTTCTTGTCTGTATTTTAAGGTAAACATGGTTCTTTTTTTCTTTTTTCTTTTCTACAAACTATCTCCCCCCACCCTGCCCTACCCCCACCCTTACACCCATTATCCAGTATACTGAATGGGAATTGTAACTCTTTCAGAAGACAGCTAATTGATTTACAGTACTCTAAAAACAACCCTGAAAACTGAAAATCTCATTCATTTACTGTAACTTCAGTGCTGTTGTTGACAGAAAAGAAAAAGTTACCTTAAGGCTTAAGGGAAAGTAACTTATTAAATTGTTAATGCAGCATTTTTTACTCTCCCATCCATTGGAAACTATCAAAATGCATTCTAAATCAACAATACAAACTTTCTAACGTTAGCAAAGATGTCTACTTTCCTGACATAAAGTTAGAATAATATTCATAAACAGAATATCTAGGGGAGCCTGAGAAACCATGATCCACATCACACAAAGATCCTATGCATTTCATGATCAAAAAGTGCTTTATCTCTGAGAAATATGTCAGGGATAAAATGGAAATATACAATGCAAAAATCACTTGACACTTTTTCACAATTGTGGATAAGGAGCAAAATAGTCTGCTCTCTGAACAGGCCTTACTTATGCACAAGACTTTTAAAGTGTCCTAAATTAATATTGATTTAAAGAATTCATAATAGTGGGGATTTCACTCCACTATATTTTAAAAAAACCTGAGATTGGACATCAAAGCTGTCAACTATGTTATTCATCAGAGAAATTCTGATACTTAGAAAACTCAATTGAATTAGCTGCAGGATCAAAACATTAACTTTCCCCAATCAAAAAGGATACAATCAAAAACATACCTAGAGTGTTATAGAACAACTCTCAGGAAACAAGTCATTTTCATATAAGCAAAAAGTCACTTCTTTCCTTTCCCTTCTCACTGATCAAGGCCACACGATTTTCAAATGAATATCTACTGAGAGATCAGTTGTGCATTGGAAAAATTACATAATTGGGTTAAAAATGAAAACAAAATTTACAGTGAAGAATACTTATGTGCATGGTTTACACACTCCAGCTTCTTAATTTTATCCACCTCAAGAGCAAGGTAGATGCACAGTCACCTTGTGTAGATTACATTCTACATCCCTGTAAAGCCAGTCAAGGTCATATTTAAGCATCTTCATCAACAACAGTGCCTGAAGTGTGCAGCCATTTACAGACCACTCAATATGAGGGCATTATTGTAACCAGCCTCTTTTGCCCACAACCGTGCATTTTCAGATAAGACAAGATAATTGTTTTGTTTTGAGCAAACCGAAGCTTGAAACTCTTAAAAGACCTGCAATTTACTGCAACGTGACCCAGAGGTAACAAAGGAAGCAGGAGGTTAATGGCTGCCTGCACCAAAAGTCTCTCAATCATTCTGCAGTACATAATTATGGAAAGTGACATTACAAGTAGCCATGTGTGTACCACAGCTACAGCCAGTTGTACCACCTATATGCCTCAAACAGTTCCATAGGGTATTTGGGGGTTTTGGGTTTACTTTTCAGATTGATTTTTGGTGCTATACAGACTGACATTTTGTTTGGTGCAACATATGCACTGAAAGATCTGCTCACCAGATTTGCCATTTCACTTGCTGAAATGATGAGAAGGGACAATAGAAACCTAGAGTTACATCTCTTCACAGAGACCGACTCTTTTGACTGTTTGAAAAAAAAGGCTTATCTCTGTAGCTAGTTTGAAATAAAACTCAATTTTTTGAAAAGGAGTTTTAGTTCCCTATTTCTAAGGAATGTAACTATTTTCATTAGCTGGGATGTTTGCCAAATTTTAAAAACAACTTCTAAAGCGTTTGTAGTAAGCAGCTAAAAACAAAACAAAAAAGTTAGTTGCTTCCCAGAGTTTGTATAATGCCATTATCTAACTGGAACAAAGACTATTTCCTTTAATAAGCTAGTATTAATGAATGAATCTCCATGCTCTGCAGATTTCTATTGTCCCTAGTCACAGGAATGAGGATCAGTGAAATGCTACAATTAATCCACATCCTTCTGCAATCTTCCTACAGTGGAAGAGAGGCGAGGAAACACCCCTGCAGGAAAAATAAACCTCAGAGATTGGTTTAAGACTAAAAAACCCACCACTAGGACATTCACCACTTAATCTTACACAGGCAGGTCAAAATTTTAATATAAATTACTTTTGCCAACACATAGCTTATGCATTCTTTGCTCCTTTTTTTGGAGGATTCTCAAATTGATATCTAAAGACTTACATATGATATATAACTGTTATATGGTCTTATGACTAAGAAAATTTCTCTGGTAACCAAAGCTGATGCCATATATGGTAGTGTTCTTGGCATATACTCTATACGCCTCAGACCACTTCTACATTCTTTCTATTCAGCTAATTATAGCTTAGTAGCCACTGGTAAAGGATTGTGAAGACCCTGTCATTTCTACAGAATAGAAAGGCAAGGCTAGTTACTGCAATTCAGCCAAATAAAAAGAAAAGAAAAAAGATTAATAAACCACTCCCTTGAAAAGGAGAGGTACTGCACCTTTGCAAAATTGAACTGGCTCACTGCAGCTGAGCAACAGAATCACCACTGAAGCAAGAAAATAAGTTGGTCTATACAGGAATTGTACATGATTTGAAAATGCAAAAGTTATAGCGATCAACTAATAGCTGCAACCTTAATTTCCATTGCTGCCTCAGAGTTGAAACTTAAACAGTTTCTGCAAGCCTAATGCTAGCTTCTCATCTCCTTTACTAAAACTAGGAATTTGTTCTCCGCAGCAAAGAAACAAAACACTCAAAACACATAGGTAAATACAGCAAGACATTATTGAAAGCAGCTGCCTTGTGGTACAAAATACAGTACAAGTATACGGATGTCATTAAAACATCAAAAATACTATTGCTCCCATACAATTTAGTAAACATTCTTGGCAAAGGAGAAAATTTGAAAAGAAAAGCTATAAAAATGTTTAAAAATTCTACTGTGAATGATGTGAGTAGAGAAATAGTCTGAAAAGGGCACCAATGTTTGTGACTCTTCTATTTCTTTGAACCTAAGATCAACATTATTCTGAGTCATAGTCTAGTTTTTTTTAAAAAGGCGTAATTTTATATACATAAGTATCTCCCTCCCTCTCAGCCACAAATACATGAAAATGACCGTTTTGTATATTACTTATTTCCCAATAAATAGAAAACGATTGTATAGATTGAATACCAAAATAAGATAATAAAAAGATATGCAATAAATTAAAAAGGCAGCTCAAATAAAGGGCAGGCATGCAGTTAAAAAATACTAAGATTGTGGAGATGGGGTTACTTGCCTCCTGGTTGAGAAGGTGTCACACAAAGAATACCTGAAAACTTTGGAAAGAACCTTAGCTCCCATTCAATTCAAAGTTTCCTAGGCCTGTGACATTTCTAGAAATACCTTTTGATGGGGTGAGATTAACTTGATTAATAAAAATCATTTCTACTGAAAATCCACTTAAAATATAGAAGAGGTGATCCATGAAAACCCCAACTTTTATTCTTGAAAGACAGCTGGATAAACTGGCCAATGCCAGTATGTTGCAATTTCAAGATGGTGTAAAAATGCTTCCAGGATATAGTCAGCATATTCACGTTCACATCAATTCCATTCACAGATGGATTTCAGCTTCCACCGGGTGCACTGCTTTAATCATTCATTCATCATTTGCCAACTTTGATTGTGAGGTACTAATAAGATGGATCAATTTCTTAAAAATTTGTTTTAAAGAATAAATGATGCTGGAATTCTGAACCTGAGGATCTTTACTATTTGAACAAATCCACAGATTAAACTGAAGGTAAATTAAGACTTCAGTTTTAGTTATTTCCAACTTCTCTGTGAGGATGCATATTCCATTAAAGCTCAGGCTTGTAGCCATACTGTCCCTTTTGCAGAAAATCATCAAGTTTTACAGTTAAAAATGCAGCCAATCAGTGGCTGTAACAGCCAAATTAGCCATAATTCACTTGCTCATATGCTAGAGCCAAGGGATCTGGCTCTCATTCACACCAATGCCACTTCTTGGTAATGACCTCCACCTTTAGAGATCAAGGGAAGAACTTTAGTGAGCAGCAACCCATCCACTCAACGAGTTTGCCTTGTGCTTTATGCCTGACGTATTGTGCCTACCTCAGCAACCCCCAATGTAAAACTGCTTTTATTTTTTGAAAAAAAAATCCTTTTGCCCAACTTTTAAACTATTTTAGTAATGAATTCTCTAGTTCAAGCATTGGCTTTTGAATTTTTGCATCCCGGAAAACAATTCTGCAAAGAAAAGACATGGGGCCAGGTTCCATGCAAAATCATTTAAAAAAATCCAATTTGTTTTGATTCACTGATGGCTTCTTGAATTCTTTTTTGCCTTGTCCATGATTGTGTAAAGTTGCATTCCTTTTCATAAACCTGGACTCTCAGGACTGGGTAACTGCAAAGGTCTCTCTGTCTCAAGAATTTCCGTGAAGATCTCGATCCAAAAGGCTGATTAGAATAAAGGTGAAGGATAGACACTGCAACGGCGGCTCGGCCAGGAGAGATACTTTAGATTTACCCAGGTACAACACAAATTCAACTGTTATACACAGATGGATCTGGGTAAGTCAGATGTGTTTAGGGGCCCAGACTCGAAATCTATCCCCTTCAGGATTATCTAGATGAGCTTAGGAACCTCGGGTGGGAAATAGAAGCTGAGACACTTGCAGGTGAGGAGATGCTGTTGTCCTCTGCAGGTTGCTGTCAATTTCTGGAACTTTACTGCTTTACTCACTGTTCAAGACTGTTGTCTTATGGTTATTTCTCTTAACTATATTAATTTTTTTAATTTTGTTGGTTTTTTTTTCTCCCTTGGTGGCCTCCCGGGCTCCCTCTCCACTAGCTCACAGGGGAATGAGCAAGAATGGGAACTAGCCAGGGGGATGGGGAGTGGGGGGCGCGGGTAACAGGGTGGGGGAGGCCAGGGGGGAAAGCTGCCATTTCAATCCTCATCCACCTCCTCGCCTTAGGACTCCTCACCACCCCCCCCCCAGCATGACGCTTGTAAAGCTTATCCCTCTGCCACTCCTGGATTTCTTTCATCTCATCCGCATACCGGCAGAAGGCGCCACCAAACTTGCCCCAGGCCTTGAAGGGCACGGTGATGGCATTGCGGTAGGACGGCTTCACCTCACTCACACAGTAGAAAAACTCCGTACTTGTTGCAGCCCACATCGAAGAAGAAACGTTTGGAGTCCACCGTAATAGAGGTGCTCTCCAGGAGTTCCCCGTACAGCCCCCCCCCCCCCCCCCCCCCCGGCCACCGGCACCGCCTCTTGGGCCTCCGGCCAGCTCGTGGTCTTCGCCTCCGTAGTCATCGAGGAGCTTGGCGAGCGTGTCGGAATTCGATGAGACCTTGCGCAGGCAGCACGATGGTCTGGCCGCTCTGGAGGCCGCCAGGCCCTGGGCCTGCGCCAAAGCCGCTGCCGCGGTTGATGGTCTGGCGGATGTGCAGGAAGGGGCCGTGCTGGTTCTCCTTGAGATCCAGGTAGTACTTGCAGTTCTCACGCACCAGGAACTCGCTCTTGAGGTGCGCCGGCCTGCCGCCCTCCTCAGTGCCCGCTGCCAGCTGCTCGGGGCTGCTGGGGCCCAGCTGCGCGTAGTGATCGATGAAGTCGCCCAGCGAGTCACGGAAATTGGCCGCCACCACAATCGAGAGCGTGAGGCGGCTCTTGGAGCCGCCCGTGCCCACCTCTGCGATCTTCAGGAAACCGCCCTTGGCATTCTGCTTCACATCCAGGTAGAAGCGCTTGTTCTGGATGTCCAGCCGCTTCGAGGCCAGCTCCTGCTTCTCCTGCTGGCCGCCACCGCGGGGTGCGGCCTGGAAGCCTCCCTTCCCGCCACCGCTGCCGCCACCGCCACCGCTGCCGCCACCACCGCCGCCGTGCTAGCTGCCGCTGTTGCTGTCCACTATCTTCTTGGCTACTGCCTTGCCGCTGCCCACTGTGCTCGCGCCCCCGCCCTCCGCCCTGCGGCTCGCGCTCCCGGGCCCCCAGCCTTGCCTGCCGGCTCCTCACGCGCTCCCGCTGCTCATCGCCGGCCGCCGCCGCCATCCCCCATCCCCCAAGGAAAATTCTTGTGTGCTGGGCCAGTGGCTGTTACTGAGCTGGGGTACTGTACTCAAGTGGGCTTCCAGGTGCTCGCCAATGGTGACAAGGAGACTGTGGCCTGTCATCATAGGGCACCACCACCATTGGGTGACCACCTTCCAGGCTGCCTTTGCTGACCGTGATGACCGAAAGGCTGCCATACTTGCTGCCAGTGGTGAATAAGCCCATTTTATAGAGAGGAATTACTATTCTTAAGTGCGAAGACTGGCATTGGTTGAAGGTCACACGGCTGGAATGTATGGATTTGTACTCTGCTCATGCGACTTTAAATTGAGTCTCAGAATTGAGCACCATCCACTGCAGGGCTGGTTGGAGCAACAGCTGGTGGGGTTCCTCCCTCAGGATCTCTGACTCAGTGTGTGTCTGTAAAACCCACTCTTACCTTTCACCTTCTACCTTGGGTAGCCTACATCAGGGTCTTTGGTTGAGTACCAGGCTGTGCCTGCTGCCTGCTGCCTGCTTGCAGGTTGGCCTGCTCTGCAGCCAGCAAAAGCTGAAAGTGTTTCATGTACCATGCACACCAGAGACTCTAATGCATCTATGCCAACATCCTGAGGGCCACTGCCCAGCAGAGAGCACAGCTGAGCCTCAGAGACCTAGAAAACCTCTCTTGGAATGTTGGCTCTGTTCCCTCTTCCCTTTTGTCACACTGTCAAAAAACCTATATGTGCTAGACCAAGGAATGGGTGGCTAGGCCAGTCCCTAATGGGACTTTGTTGCTGTACATGAGCACTTCTACCTGCCACATCTTGGGCTCGCAACCCACTGGTATAAGTGCTAGATAATCAGGCCACCACTTCACACTTCAGGATAAAAGAAGCTCACCTGAGGTCTTGGTGCAAAGTCTACATGTTCAGGGCTTGTGTTACTAGCCACGTCCTCACTAGGGGATCAATAGTGTACTCTCTGTGGCTTCTTCCTCTCTGGGAATGACCAGGCCTTGCTTTATTCACAGGAGTGGCATCATAGGCAGATCCAGGAGATGCGCAGCATGGATGTGTGCCTGACTTTCATGTAGAGACTTAGATGACTGAGCCAGCCATGGATGGACAGGGAAATGCTTCTGCATCCAAGTTGCCTTGATGAATTCTTACTTAGAAGATGACCTGGCTCTAAGCAGATCTCAAGGGGAAAACAAGAGTAGATTGGCTGGGCCACATCTATAATTCTAGTACTTAGGTGGAAGAGACAGGTAGAGAGCAGCTGGAGGCCAGGGTTTAACTTCATAGTGAGATTGTCTCAAAAGAAAGCCAACGACTGAGGAGGTAGACCAGTGGTTAAAGCAGTTTTCTACTGTGTGAAAGTGTCTGAGTTCAATTCCCAGCATTCTGAGGACAGCATAGACACAAGCTCTGTTTCCTGACCTCCTTTCAGAGGTAAAGGACCTAGCCACTTGATCAGGGTGCTTTACAATGAGAAAGACACCAATAGTACCTCAGTCTTGCACTGCCATTGAGCCTTCTTAATCTGTCTGTCCACTGATATGGACCAAGTCATGACTTCTGTTTCCCCACCACTAGGCCAGGGGACCCTTCCCTGTCTGTTCCTTCTCAGAAGGAACACAAGCCATGCTTCTCAGGTAGAACCAGAGTATTTTTGGCCGTTCCTTGGACCTGTTAGTCAGGCCGTGGACCTCAAGGAATCTGCTGTTCAAATGTGTGCCGAGGACCAGCTCTGTCGGGACAACGGAGGACACCTAGTGGAGGAACTGCCTCAGTCGATGTGGATGTGTAGGGACTGACAAAGCCACAGCTGAGGACAGAGATGGGGCCAGGGTTGCAAGGCTCCTTCCCCATTTGCACTTATCTCTGGATTACACCCAGCCATGTCCTCTGCTGCTCTGATACTGGAGATCGCTAGCAATAGGGGATCACACTGTGCATCTGTGGATTCTGATCTATGCCAAAGCATAGCCATTGGGAGTTGGTAAGGATTGCTGAAGAATGTCCTCTGGAGTTGGGGGGGGGGCTTTCATGATGTGATGTGTGTTGGCACAGGTGAGGGCAGTTCATAGGGAGTGCTGTCAAATCCCTCTTGAGGACTTCCTGCTTACCTGTGATCCTGCCCATGGTTACAGCTGGACTTGAGGTGGTTAGGTTGTGAGCTGACAGATCAGAGACCTTCTCTAAACAGAGCCCTGAGTTATCTGGAGGGACGACTTGGCCCTGTCTGATGGCCTGGTAGCTGCTACCCAGCTCTGGCTCTTTTGGCTTAGTGGATGTGGAGGCCATGGTGCAGGTGAGGAAGGTCCTTTCCTTCTGGCAGCCCAAGGAGGAGATGTGGTTTGTCCCTACCTCTGGGCATTGCTTAAATGTCTCTGGTCCTGGAGGAGCTCAGAGTCCAGAAGCAGAGAAATGACAAAGTAAGTCCTGACAAACTTGCTTGTCACTAGTGGCAAAAGGTATCCCAAGGTGTAGGCTGTCAGGCATTCTGGACCTCAGACATGCAATTATTCTAGTCCAATGCCATCAAGACCTGCCCTGCAGGCAGAACACTTATGTCATGGGAAGATATGGTGTAGTAAACGCCAGGTGGGTTTGCCATGGAGATGTTCTCCAGGGTCAGACTCTTGAGTGGGGGTGGGCAACTTCACCTACCCCTACCAAGTGCTGAAGGGCATTCTTTCCACTAGGAAATATCATTTTGTCATTAGTGGGAAGGGAGTTTGGGGGACAGATTGCATAAGCAGGGTACAAGCAAGATAGCTGGTAGCGAGTGGTGAAAGCTGCACTGCAGAATGAGGAACAGGAGGATGTAAACAGTTTACAAGGAGCCTTGAGTAGGTTGAGGTTTAAGTGAGCTCAGTGGGCGAGACCAAAGGCAGAGAGATTAGTGTTCAAGGCTAAGACTGAAAGGGGTTTTGAGAATCGTGAGGGCCCTGAGGTTGAGGTAGCAGAGGTAGGATTGGGCTTGGCTGTATGGGGTTGTGGATGCAGGAGCATGAGGGTTGGGACATGAGGGAGTGGTGGCATTCTGGCCTGTGCACATGGCATGAGTGAAGAGGGAAGGTACAGGGCAAGGACGTCTGAGGGCTCACTGGAGTCTGGGGCTAGGCCCTTGTATTGGGCCACTGAACCAGATGTGCTCATAGTCTCTGAGTGATGCCTACACCCTTGGAAAGCAGACACACAGAAGATGAGCCTTTTCCAGGTTGCACCTACATACATTCAGGCATTTGATCTGTGTAGAGATCTGTGGTCCCATTGTGTGTGGTCAGGTTGAATTGGCCCAGGTCACTAAGCAGGAATATTGACATCCTTTGCCCATAGGTCAGCTCTGAGGACCAGCAGAGTGGCAGAAGCACAACTGGAAGCTCGGTCCATGGAAAATCCGCACTATCCTTATCCTCCTTTTCCAAAGCCTGAGGTATCAGACACAGCAGGACAAGGCACTGCTGTCAAGGTACATAGGATATGATCTCTCAGTGGTAGCTTTTGAAAGTGTGAAATTGAGTTAAGCTGGGCAGTAATCTTTATCGACAAGAATCAAGGTTTCATTTTAGACACAGTATAGGAGGCATTAGCTGGTGAGTTACTGCTCCCATCGCTCAGCTCCATGGAAGTTTGTACTGGCCAGCCCAGTACTGTGAGTCCCATACAGGCCCATCATCCTTCCCCCTCTGGGACAGGTGGGAGGCCTCATAGGGACAGACAGCAAAAGACAGGGTCCTTGCTGTACCAGAGCCTTCACTTGGATTAGCTTGTCACTTGACACTGGGAGGCAATTCTGGCCTCACTGTCATCTCTCATCCCACATGCCCACAAGCATGCCATGCCAACCTACCATCAACAATACAAGTCTATGGGCTCTGTTGCTGTCAGGGAAGGTGCCAGGCCCATCTGCATCCACGGGGACACAAACAGCCCCAGCAGCATTCACCCCATTCCCCTCCCTCCCACCCTCATTCTCCTTACTGCCCACATGCTGCCCCGGTCTTTTCAGACTTGTGCACAGGAGATGACCCCAGCTGGCAAACATCAGCTGACCCTCCACCTGCCTCAGTGTGACCACTAGGCACCTGCGTTGGTCACTCACTTGGGTGAGTGTGTGTGCACACTTGTTCCCACACAACACACTAACACTGGTTCGGGCTTAGACACAGTCACACAGAGCTTTCTCTGCAATTACCACAATGCCCTAGGCTCCTTCCTTCCCCAGACATCCTTGAAAATGAGATCACTGAAAAGGGCCCTGTGCCAATGTAATCCTGGCCCTGTCTCCATGCCCACTATCCAACACTCCCCCAGTTTAGACACTCATCACAGGAGAAAGAAGCTTGATGCCCACATGTGAAATGAGGTATCACAAGAGCTGCCTCTACCCATCTGCATTTCACTTGGCATGCTTTGGCTGAATTCTGACATTTCCCCTCCTAGCCAGTCCCAGGCCCAATACTGCCTATCAGCTCTGTTGCCAGGGGCCGAACACCTTCCTCACCTTTTGTAGGCTTTCACGTGTGTGTATGTGTGTGTGTGTGTGTGTGTGTGTGTGTGTGTGTGTGTGTGTGTTTATCCCATTATCCTCCTCAGTTCCCCTTTCTAAAAGTGGTAGAGTTTTTCTGAGCTCCTGCCAGCAAGCCTCCAGGGAAATGGGTCTTACTTTGCCAAGAGATTCTGCCCATACCTGGAGAGAAAATGGGATGATGGTTCTCATGATTATGGAGGACATGTACACCATATGGACAGTAACAAAGGGTACTTGTTGCAGATGCCCAGGGGGTATCCACAACCCTTTTGGCCCCATGGAGGCACGGTGCTCCAGCAAACAGGCCTTGTGAGTGACCAGGTGATCCTTGTCCTGCAATGCTCTCACTGATTTGGTCAGCTGGAACACATCCAGGTCTCACCCAAGTGGACATGTAGGTCTTTGCAGAACCAGCTTTCACTCCTCTTCACCCCTTCACTGGCCTCTCTGTCATCTCTCCTCTTACAAGCCCCCAGGTGCACCCACTCACTCAACTTCCAGCCATCAACCCTGCAAGTCTGTGGGACTTGAAGCTGCCTGGGAAGGTGCCAGGCCCACAAACTACCATGTAACCACAAATAGCCTCAACAGTTACCACACAGCATTTTCCATCCCCTCCCAACCAATGCTTCTTTCTGGCCTTATGCCACTCCCTGTCTTTTCAGACCTAGCAGTTATATAAACACATGCAAGGAAGAGCTGGCTGCATCTTCCTGTATGAGGATCTCCCATGGAGTTCCTAGTCTCTGTCCTCCCATATCAGTGGAAACATCTGGAGGTGAGGCTGCAGGTGAAGGCGACTGGCTTGGTGCTGTTCCTTCCAAAGAAGGGATAGCCAGCCTTAGGTACAAACACACACACACACACACACACACACACACACACACACACACACACACACACACACAGGTGAAAGCCATTCAAGGGCAGAATACTGTCTGTTGTGTATGGCAGAGACACCAGAAGGAGAATGTGTGTGTGTGGAGGGAGGCAGCATCGTGGAAGACCTGATGTGGATCCTTTGGGGACTGATCTCCTGAGCTCTGCCGGCACTGCTGTTAGCACTGGCTTGCACCATCTTCCAGCTCCACTGACACCAGAGCAACAGCCATCACCACAAGCTTCTGCATGCAGGGAATCTTGCCTAAGGGCTCTTCAGACAGCTCCAGAACTAAGCCCCACCTTGCACCAGCCCCTGCCACACACCTGACTGCCCTCTTACTCATTAATTCTCTGCCTTCTTTCCCATATGACCTACTGTTTCCTTTCTTTCTACTGTTCTTATTGTTAATTTCAAGAAAAAACTGGTACACAATGACTTCTCTCTGGTGGAAAAAAGTTCCAATCCGTGGCCCCAAATCATGTTTGAGTTGGTGCCGCCCCTGGCACTGTCTACTAGGAAACACAATCCTTGAATAGTTACCCTTCAGAGGACGTCCCCACTCTTTGCCTCCTTGTTTTTGGCAGTCAAGAAGCTATCCACCTTCCTTATTCTGGATTCCTTACCTTTTTGCTGATAGCCTGTTATCTGCCCATAATTGTCGGAGTAGTACCTCTGATTTAGGTCACAGGCCTCTGTGTCCCAACAGTAAATGGAACTCAGAACCGAACTCACAGGGCATCTTCCTAAGGTGGCAGGGAATTTTGGAGGACAGGAGTGCAAAGGAAAACACGGAGGGAAGGGCCTACTCCAGTTGTTGCCCAGTCCAATGCAAGGAGAACTACTCTGGAGGGTACATGTTGGGGAGACATCCTGGGGCCCAAAGTTCACATAAAGTGCTATCAGCAGTTCTGTCACACAGGGATTTATGAGGGGGAAAGAGGAAGGGAGAGCCTGTTTGTCTAAAGATATGGCCAGCCCATGTCTTATCTTCTGCTGATGACCTCACATGAACAGTTGGAACTAACACACACACAAGCCCCTACAAAACAACTAGCATGTGTGCAAACCAATGCACACAGTCTTCAGATAGCATTTCTGGCCAGCATCCTGGCAGGTAGGTTGGAAGAAGCTGTTGGCTAGCACTGAAGAGAATGTAGAATGTTGTAGACGGACCACTGGGAGAACTCTCCCTAGATGAATCTGTGCTAGCTTGGAGAACCCATCCAAGCTCTGAAGAAATAGGTCACTTGAATTAATAACAGCGTCAATGCTGGGGTTTCCTGCCACAGGGACTTTTGCACAATTCATCAGGATATCTTGGCAAGACTACTTACACCTAACAGCACTGGGAAGTCCAAGGGGTTAGAAGGCTCTAGAATGTCCTTGCAGGCAGCACCAATGTATATTTCCAGTCCATGGCTAGCAGGAAATAGTGTGTGAGGGAGGGGAACATTAGATTTTGGAAGGGAGGTGAGGGGGAAGCGGTTGGACAGTCCTAATCTCTGTCAGAGAGACTGCAAGAACCCTAGCAAAAACCTTCCTTTTACTCAACAAAACAGGTATGGATATTTCATTGTGGAAAGCACTGCATCTGGCTTAGACATTCACGTGTGAGCAGAAACAGAGCAAGGAACCTCTGGCACCACCAGACATAAAACTCTTGACCTCCCTGACTGAACCTGACTAACCTGACTGGTTCTCCTGTGGCATGAATTCTGCCAGCCATTGTTTTGCTCACCAATGGATGCCATCCTGCAATGTGCTCCTCATGGGCCTGCTTTCCTAGAGGAAGGTTCATCACATGCCATGTCTACCCTCTGCATTCTCAGTGAAAGACAGGTGGCTTCCTTCAGGGCACTGAAGCAAAGACAAGGTCTTTAATTAGAAAAAAGAAAGAATTTCACAGGAATAAGAACAGGGGGATATTAAGAGTGACTTTAGTAAGGAGCCATAAATGTCTGTTCCACACCTATATATGCTCCACTCCCATACTGAGTTTTATCACAACATCTAACTCTGTCACATGCAATGTGACAGAGGCATCCCAGGAAGGAAAGTCCTTCAGAGTATTACCTCCAATTAAACATAAAAAACCCAGAAGAAATGACATGGCTCAAGAGGTAGTCAGTGTCACCCTTCAGGACAAAACCTCCGTGACAGTTTCCTGGCCTTGAGTTTAAGCTCTACAACTGGCACTGAAATAATAATAGTAATAATTCTACAGAGATATGACAGATTTGTGGCCATTGGATAAGATGTCCACTCAAATCAGGTGATTGGGATAGTTAATATCTCTGAAAATATTTTTTGGTGGAGTCCTACTTTTCTTATCTTTGTGGCCAGGTGATCCTTGCTCTAAGTTTAGCAGTCCCATTACTATGTTGGTTTCCATTCTGTGGTTGCTGGTGGCAACTTCAGTCTGAAAGAATTACAGCCCTGCATGCCCCTGTGGAAAACATTGGAGACCATACGAAGCCTTTACCAGCTTGTTAGCATCAGACAAAGTGTTGGCACAATCATCATCTCATGCTGAACCAGACAGTCATGACGCAGAGAAGCCATGCTGCTGAAAGGAAAACCTCCCATTCCTACTGCTTTAACTCATGCCAACGTGCACTTACTTTTCATAAAGTCACCCATTCAATACTGCCATACACATGCAATCACACTGTGCATGACTGTGAGGGACAGCACTGCAGGGACTGCTGATTTCACTGTATCTTGTTCCTTCGTTTTTCCTAGTACTACCCCAGCAAGGGGTAGGAAAACAACCACTGGGCCAAAGAGAAGCTGCACTTATAGGCTATTTTTCTAGAGTGGGTGTACCATTTGCACTCTGCTGCCATTGGATGAAATGTCTGAATCTCTCTGATCTTAACTAATATCACTATAACAAACATTGTTAGTGCAAATTTTTGTGAGGTCTGAGGTTACACCTCCAGTGTGCTTCAAATAGGTAATGGCATCCAAAACCCTGCCATGTGTTTGTCATCTATATTTGATGGTGGTCAAAGCTGACCGTACAAGTCTTTTGCTCACATTTCAGTTAGGTTGTATTTCTGTGTTCTGACCATGGAGTTGTGAGCCATGTTCCAGAACATTTTACCGGACTGCACGAGGTGACAAAATCAGAAAAAGGTGAAGGTTGCTCAGAGTCTAAATTTTTCAAGGACAAAGCTGAGATTCAAACATGGGCAGTGCGTGCTTAGACACCATCGTGAGCAGTTGCTCACCACAATCATCACTGTGGGCACAGATGGACAGCCATTCAGAGGCACAGGTACCTCCTAGCATTATTAATTATGGGTACCTGTGACTGGTCTAGCTGATCTGAGGACAGCTAAGGAATACTTTAACTCACACACTAATGGGGTAATAAAAGTGACAAAGTTTCATTATGCTACAAGGTATTTTATACTCTGGATTCAATACTTTGGACAAGGAGCACTAAATTGTGACTGTATCACTTTTTGTGAGGCAGCAGGGGAAGCAAGTGCACAATCTCTGAAATGTGAAAGGTCATGAGCTACCACCTCCTATCCACATCCTAAGGCCCCTTTGCTAGACAAGAATGCATCTCCTCCCTAAAAGCATCCCCAGAAGAATGGCCCAGTATGGACCTAAGGAGGTTCTGTAAGCATCCAAAGAAAACCAGGTTTCAAGTGACTCAGTGGCAACAATAGATTTGCCAACCAACTGCCACCATTAGGAGGTCAGAGTGAGTTTACTTTGTGGCTTGGGTAGTAGGAATTGGAGGCTGACTTGATGGGTCTTCTGAAGAACCCTGCAGGGTTAAATAAAGTGGCCAAGCAGATTGACACACCACAGTACCTGTGCCCACATCACTCAGTAGCTTATCACTAGGTGGTTCTACAGACTACCTGACAGTGCACAGAGGAAGGCTGCATAACCAAGTGCTCAGGATACACTGACCAAAGGTTATTGCTGAGGAACAGAAATGAGCAGAACAGGCTCAGCTCCTCAGTAACCTGGACTCTCCCATTGGGTGAAGCACAAAAACTCTGAAGACATACAGGCCTGTGTTCAAGTCCTATTTCTAACACATTGGAGCAGATTAAGCCAGAGCTCAAGTTCTTCTGGTACAAAGCTGTGATAATATCCTTGTCTGTTAGGGAGAAGTCACATGTTGCTTGTCATACTCCAAGCTCAGTGGTAAAGGAAGCACATGTCCACAGACACAGATAGCTCTCATTCACTCATTGCCAATCTGGACACAGGTGACAATGCTGAACCCCAGAACCCAGACTGGTCATAAGAGGCCCTAATCCCTTCACCAACTTGGCAAAGTGAGACCTGTATTTCCAGCAAAGCAGAGGAACCACAAATTGCAGAGTCTCTGGAATTCCAGCACAAACTTCTTAATCCTGGTTCTTCACAATCTCTATAAGCGTAGTGCCCATCCCTCATGGTCACTATGTTGACTGAGTGTGGCTGAAGGCTCAGCCAATGCCAGAGGTAAAGGCAGCTTTCGGGGTATGCACAGGGTGCCTAGTGCCTGGGCCTCCAAACATTAGTGAGAACTAAGAGCAGAAATCCTGTGGTCAGGCCTCCTGAGCCCCATGCAGAACAGCAGCTGAACAACTGCCTTATCTTCAGCCACAGAACCAGGGGGACTGTTATCAGACTCAGCCAAAACACACAGGCTCAGAGTTGCAAAAGAACAAAGTTTCTGAACACTATAATCAAATTCCACTCAGAAGTGAACCGGAGGGAGACACATTCATCTACAAATACTGATAGATGGTAACCTGCCTCTATAAAACCTTAAAAGAATCAAAAGATGGGGAAGATAAGGAGTAACAGCCTTCCCTGATAACCCTATAAGGGAAATGCATGCAAATACATGCTCCTTCTCAATAACTTCCTACTGACACTCTGCAATCACTTTGCTTATCATGGAAAAAGTTACCTTGCTGCCTAGCCAGCCAAAGAGCTTCTTATCCATCCACTAAGGCTCAGTCGTAGAGTGCTTAGAGTGCAGAAGGCACTGGGTCCAAGCCCCAGCATTTTTAACACACAGAAACACCACCACTATATTGTGACACATGATCCTGATCAAGGGCTGTCAAAAACCAGATCCACAATCTTACAAACAGCCATAAAGAAAACATTCGGTTTGTTCTGAGATAAGGACATTTAATTGAATATTAATATGGCCCATCCCCTCTCCTGCTATTGAGAATGACTCAGGAAGTTTGCTGTTTCTAGGACACCAGCCCAAGCAGAAGCAGCACAAGCTTCATCAGCAGGCCCAACCTCTAGCTCCACAGAACCAAGAACATTATGCAAGACAGTCAATTCAGTCAACACTACTTCAGGATGTGTTTCATCGGTAACACAGGTCAAGCCATAGAGATCACAATGGCAGAAAACTCACCAACATCCACTTATGGCTGTTGGTAATGCTCTGGTAAAAGAACTGCTCTTACAAAAGACTTAATGGCCTTTGGATGAGGCTCCACCAATGCTTGATACAGGATGCATGGTGTACTTCCCCTCCCTTGTTCACCCACAGCTCAGTGTGTGTAGTGCAGTGACTACACAAAGACAGCTGGGAGCCCAGATTACACAGGCACCATACAAATTCTATGGAAGAGACCTTTCAAGACCCACACCCACTGCATCTGGGACAGACACCAAGTCACTGAGTCAGCAAGCCCAGCAAGCAGCAGGCATTCAGCAAACTGGGTCTCAAAGAAGGAAAATGGTAACATCTGAAAGAGTGTGCCCCAAGACCACTGATATTCTATGGGACCAGAGTACAATGGGCAGTGGGCAACATTTGCCTTCCAAACATCAACTTCCTAAAATCTTCAGGATACTGTCTGCACCCCTCCCCTCTATGTTGAGGGATCACTGTGCTAAGATTGTGCTGCAAATCTTCTTGTAGCCCTGATTAAAACTGAAAAATACTGAAGAGGAAGAAGAGGAACAGCCAGCAGGTGGCATGTGAACTACAGGGGAGCCAAGAAAGAATAGCAGAGGCCTATTTACAATGACATGAACAAACAATGAAATGAGAAGGCAAAATCAACAGCTTATCAGGAGCAGGAGAAAAAGACACCCAATTGGCAGGAGTCAGGCAGCTGGCCCACACTGCCATAGAACCATAATCTGCTCCCAAAGGAAAACCCTTTGCAGCTGCCAGCACTGCCTGCCAGCCAGCCTGACACCATACTGTGCATTCTACCCTTCAGCCTCTAATCCATTTCACCCAAATTTCTGCTCAGATGCCCTTATAAGATCCCTAGGGCTGGGTGCTGGTGGCTCATGCCTGTAATCCTAGCTACTTAGGAGGGTAAGATCTGAGGATCACAGTTCAAAGCCAGCCTGGGCAGGAAAGTCCGTGAGACACCTATCTCCAATTAGCTACTAGAAAACTAGAAGTGGCACAGTGGCTCAAATGATAGATCACTCGCCTTGAGCTGAATATTACAGGGACAGGCATAGGACCAGAGTTCAAGCCCCATGACCTACAATAATAAGTAAATAAATAAATAAGTATATAAATAAATAAATAAGATTCCCTAGGAACATAGCTCTTTGGCCTTACCAGGTCTCCTAGCCCCATGAATGGGATACTGACCTGCCACCCAAGACCAGCACAGCCAACCCAGGACACTAGGGCCAAGAGCAATGTAATGAATCCAACTACTAAGAGCAAGGATCCTCATCATGGATGCCTGGCTAGTTCCACTTCAGTGTCTGACAGCTGCTGGGTACCTCATGCTCATTGGTCACCCTACTTGTCACAGAGTCCATGTGCACCAGGAGCCACACAGAGCAATGAGCCACAGCCATGTGAAGTCAGAACTTAAATGACCAGCACACAGAGTATAAAATAAAACCCACCTTGGAAAAACACACAGATTCAGGCAGGGGAGGTTCTGGGGACCTCACTTTAGACACCAGAGATGCCAGTAAATAGAGCTCATGGTGACTGCTTGCCCACAGAGAGTAAAACATTGGGTATGTCCACAGGACACACTGAGCTCATGTTTCCTCCCAGGGTGGTTGCATCAAATCTGGGTGCCCAGGAGTCCTGAGACAGGGCAGAGAAAAGGAGTGACAGGGACAAGCCTGCTGCTGGAGCCTTCACTCCCCAACTTCTCCCTAAAGAAAAAGCATGAGCTATTGAATCTACACTTGTGACCCCGCAGAGGCTATACAACCATGCATATCATGCAGATCTCTGGTCCACGGGGATCTCTGGTCAGACAGTGATCTGTTACTTGTCACAGCAGTTAGTACAGAAAGTACCTCACTTTAAGCACACACTTTTCCTTTCTCTTGGTGGTGCATTCTGTTTCATACAGTAAAATGAAGAGCAACGCCAGGCTCTCCTACCAAATCACTTCTCATGCCATTCCATCCAACAGTATGTTGAAAGTGAAAAAAGCAATCTTTATCATTTTTTAAAGCAAACTGATGTTATTATGTCCAACATAACCAGCTAATTCTTTTTTGGGGGAGGGGTCCAGTCGTGGGGACTGAACTCTGGGCCTGGGCGCTGTCCCTCAGCTCTTCAGCTCAAGGCTAGCGCTCTACCACTTGAGCCACAGCGCCATTTCCAGCTTTTTTCTTTCTGCTTAAGTGGAGCTGAGAAATCGAACCCAGGGCCTCAGGCATGCAAGGCAAGAGCTCTACCACTGAGCCACCTTCCCAGCCCCAGCTAATTATTTAGTTTATTTTTTATAATTATCTTTAAGTAGTTGTACAAAGAAGTTCCCATTCTACAAAATAGTATATGAGTACAAAGTGTCTGACAACATTGTCACTCTCTTAACCCATCCCTTCTCTCACTTTTTTTATTTAATTGAGATTAGGTGATTACATAAATTTCACATATTTACAGTATGGTGAAATAGTGATACTTAGAGTCATGATCACATTTTAACTTTCACAAGGCAAATTGTCATTATCATGGTTTATATAGTTTGTGATTTCTATGAGCTTTGACAATACAAGTTATTTTTTCCACATCTGGTGATGTTTACATTTCTTTCTTTTTGCTTATTGTAGGATGTTTCCACTTATTCTGTTCCTCTTCCTGGCTTCCCTCTGTGTGTGTGTATATCTATCATATATATAGTCAAGAAAATGGAGTCATTTAGCAATGACATGACAAAATGGTTGGCTGTCCTTTGTTTCTTGAGTCCTGTTACTTTGCCATATCTTCTTGCATTTGGCTTTATCATCAACATATCAGGGAGACCATGTACCATTTCTCTCTTTGTTCTTGGCTTACTTTGCTCAAAATAATCTGCTCTAGTTCCATCCATTTCCCTGCAAATGTCATTATTTTGTCCTTTCTAATGACTGAATAATATTCCATTGTATATAAGTACCACAATTTTTGGGTGCACTTATCAGTAATGGGGAATCTGAGTTGTTTCCAAATCTTGGCTGTTGTGATCAGTGCTGCAATAAACATGGAGGTGGATGTGTCTTTGTATACTGGTTCCTGTTGCTCAGGGTAGATGCCTAGGAGTGGTATAGCTGGGTTATAGGGGAGGTCTATATTTAGCTTTCTGAGGTACCTCCAGACTATTTTCCAAAGTGATTGTATTAGTATACATTCCAACCAGCAATGCAGTAGGGTTCCTTTTTCTTCCACATCCCCTCCAGCATTTGTCGTTGGCTGACATTAGGATGTGGACCATTCTGACTGGGGTAAGGCGGTGTCTCAGTGTTGTTTTTATTTGCATTTCCTTTACAGCCAGGGATGATGAACATTTCCTCATAACCAGCTAATTCTAAGAGCCAAGTGATATAAGAGAGCAAAGAAAGGGTAACACTGTCCAAAAAGAAATGATTCCCTGATTTCTGTAAGTATAAACCCTCTGAACATCAACTTTATATACTTTTTTTTTTAATTTTATTCATGAGGCTTGAAATCAGGGCCTGACCACTGTCCAGGAGCTTTGTTCCTGAATGCAAGTGGCTCTACAACTTTGAACCACTGTGCCCCTTCCAGTTTGCTGGTGGTTAGTTGAAGATAAGAGTCTCACAGACTTTCTTACCTGAGACGGCTTTGAAACATAATTCACTCTCAGCCTGCTGAGCAGCTAGGATGACAGGCATAGCCACTGTAATGCGCCTCAATTTTTAAAAGTCTTTAATACTTAAAACCAAGAAATGTACTCATTACTTGACTTAGGAAACAGTAACCTCTCTGTGTATCACCTTTGTCATAACAACAACAACAAATAATAAAATAAATTATTAAACCACTATCTCCACATGAGAAAGAGCCCGTGGCCTGACAAGCAATGGCAAGAAGGGTGGGTCTGAGCTCTCTTCACAGACCTGCCTGTCCACAGGTCGATCTGTGCAGGGCTCTCCTCCTCACCGTGGTCAGGGAGCATTTACTCTATGGCTCTGAAGGAGCCTGATCATACAGAGTGATCCTCCACACCAGGTCCTCCAACGAGTCAGGAATAAATGTGAGGCACCCCATGAGTGTCAAAGGTTAAAACGCAGTATTGGCAAAGTACTTCCTGTCCAGAAAAAAAAAGAGGCTGAATGATCAGAGCAAGCAGGGACACAAGAACCAGGAAGCCAACAAGCAGGTACTAGAGATGAAACTCTCCGGAGCCCTCAAGTGCCACTTACCACTTGTGATAGAAACATGGGTCATTTCCACCAGACTCCAGCCCCCAACCACTGGCTCAGACCAGAGCCAGTGAAGCACAGCCATCCCCCAAGACTTGCAAGTGTTATCACGGTACACACGCATACGGAGGTGAGACTAGATAGGCCCTAAGGTCCAAAAGAGTAATATTTCCAAAGGACTGAGTTGGATCTCAGACCCTTTCATTAGTTCTTGCAAGAGCTAATATAGATGACCGGCCTTTTTCCTCCTCCAGCTTCCTGTGAGGTGAGGTGATATCTCTGCCCACATGAGGCTCTTTCCAACCCCAGGAAGTCCCAACCATAGCTAAGGTGATTTCAGCAACAGGCTCTTTTTATCTCCAGAACTGTTAGCTAAAGCAACCTCTTCTTTAAGAAGTACCCAGCCTCTAATACCTTATCCTGTTAATGATATACTAAGAGATCCTGAGGGTTACACAGTTTCCTCTCAATGGCCCAATGAGTCCCCATGGATGCCCTGAGTGAACATCTACCTGGTAGTGATATCACAGTGCCCGTGTGCTCCCTCAGTGACAGCTCCCATAGTTGAAGCTCCACCACAAATCCACAAAGGTCTTCTGGAGTCCTGAGAGAGGAAGAAGACTGAACACAGTCCCATGTACCCCTGGAAATGGAATTAATCCTGCACCCAAGATACAGGGCAAAAATCATACCAGCCACTGACTACTCAAGAGACCAGGACAAGTCACACATCGAGCTTTTACAACAGTAGGGTCAAAACACAGCCTCCACAAGCTACACACTGGTTCCAACCCAGTTCCTCAACTACACAAGGTTACTTTCATGAAGTCAGTTTATCCACCTGGAAAACCAAGAGACAGCACATAGCAAATAGTGTCACTTGCCCAAAAACATACCAGTCATGAGGCAGTACTGGGCAGAACTTAGCTCCTTCCTAGATTTAACAAAACATTCTGTGCAATAGCACAGGGAGGAATAGTACAAAGAAGCCTGTGAATGAGCTGCTCCATGAAAACCACTCACATCTTCCTCATTATTTCCATCCGGCTATGAGGAAACTGGGGCTTCAAGATATGTTTGGTGATGTAACATCCCCTCCATCCATGAATGTAAGCACACTCAGTGCAGACCTCACCTTCTGACTACTGCTGCAGGAAGACATGTACCCAGAGCATCATACATTGAAGAATGGTGCGAGCATCCCAGACACACCTGTGGGCTTGTGGCATGGTACTGGTGGGTGGCACACAAGTTTGAGGCTGAGGATGAATTCTGCTCGTCATCACCTGTCAAAGCAGTGAGCACAGGGCACACAAAAGAAATGTGCAGGCAGAGCTATGTAGTGTGAGCTGCCCACAGCCTCAGCCCTGTCCCTGTTAAGGCACCCATGGCAGCACTGACTGGGTGGAAGCAAGCTTTGCACTTGTCACTCTGCAAGGAGAGTCCTAAATCACACTATAGGACTGCACTGAGGCCATCCTCCTAATCCTCCTACCTGCCTGTGGACTCTGCTGATGTCTTTAGGATGACAGCAAGCACCCCAGGATGATCTCAGGTAGGCAATACTAGCATACAACTGAAAGACCATTCATTTTTCTAAGGAGCTCTAGGTTCCCATGGGCAGGGCCCTTGCCAGCACTGATACAAAGGAGCCACCCCAACCCACTGTCAGATTCATGCTGCTGTGGAGCCACTCTGGCCTCTTCTAATTCCTATGCGGAAGCACTAACTCTGTAGGAGGGTTTTTGAGGTGAGTAGGGTAGGTGTGAGGCCAGGAAGGTAATGTGCGCTTTGGAAAGTTAATGCACTCACCACACACTTCTCAGGCCAGCACAAATCTGGACAGCAGAACACAAGGAAAAGGACATATAGAAAAGGAATAGGGGGTAAAGTTCAAGAATCCCTGGTAGTCATAAATTAGGTTCAGCTCTGCCAAAGAGAGCACAACACTCAGCTTTCAGTGGTCCATCCTAAACACTGAGCTCTGCTGGAGAACAGGGGATTCCTTAGTTGCTGATAATCCTGGAAGATGAATACACAATCATAACCCAAACCACAATGCAAACCACAGACCTGGGTCCAGCATTCCTCCAAAAGGGAAGAAGAGGGTTTACTTTCTCAATGCCTACTGACCTGAGTGTGGGTAAAGCTACTCAGAGATGCTTACCCAGGACACTGCAGGGTTTAGACAGAGTAATACCAAGTGCCATTACAGACTACAAATATTAGCAGTGTCCACCTTGAAACCAGCACTTCACAAGTACAAAATAGAAGTAGTTGGGCTTCAAAACCCTTGAGCACAAACACAAATGACAAAAAACAAACACAAACACATATCATTATGAGGAAGGGCAAATGATTGGTATCGCATCTACCTTATACTGAGGACTGCTAAAATTCATCATCACCAAGCTATTCACAATATGAGGAGTTGAAAGAAAGTGAGACTAAGAGAAATGACTCCTACTTCAGAAATTTGTCTTATGGAATGCAGCTTCACACAGACGTCAGGGCACTGCAGCTTCCCAGGGTAGAACCTACTTGAAAATTTATGTCAGGGTCCCCTATCTTATTATGAACACACTATACTTTAAATTCTCCTCTGGGCCAGCTATGAGACCACAATGATTAATTCTCACCAATTAATGAGACTTGGTATATCTTAGCGATGGTAAATTATTCTGCAATAAACATAGTTGTGCTGGTAGCTTTCGTATGGTCTTGCTTTTGATCATTTTGGTAAATGCTCAAGAGTGGGATTGCTGGGTCAAAGGGAGCTCTATGTGGAGTCTTTTGAGGAACCTCCATACTACTTTCCAAAGTGGTTGAACAAGTTTACACTCTCACCAACAATGGAGTAAGGTTCCCTTCTGTCTACATCCCCTCCAGCATCTTGCTTCTAGCTTCTAACTGGGGTGAGATGGTATCTCAATGTTGTGTTGATTTGCATTTCTTTTATGGCTAGTGAGTTTGAGCATTTCTTCATGTGTCTATTGGCCATCCTTCTTTGTTGTTGCTTTCTATGTCCCTCCCCCATGGTATAACCCCTGCTTTCACTGTATTTGATGTTGTTATAATTTGTGGAGGGGAAGGAAAAAAACAAAAATTTTTAATATGGATACAGGGGGATCCATTACAACAATGAGATGTACAAGATGTTATGTCGAAAAACAAACTTTACAACTTTGACTGGGGTTGGTGGTGGTGGTGGTGGTGGTGATGGTGTGGATAGGGGCCGGTGGGAGGAGAAAGAAAGGGATGGGAAGGGAACACAAAGGAGGAAGCAACAATGCTTGATAAGAAATGTACTCATTATCTTGCCCATGTAATTGTAACCCCTCTGTATGATATTCTCACAATAAAAAATAACACTTGGCAGCTCTGACCAAGGAAACACAACTTGCAAAGCCAGCCCATTGAAAATTACGAAGGATTCCTGAAAAATAATGAAATGATGGTAGAGAGTGCATTGTCAGGAACTGGAAGGTTTATGGTTAAAATGACAATTATCCCCAAACTGACCTATAAATTGAATATAATTCGAGTAAACATCACAAGGCATTTTGTAGACATCAATGACCTATTTCTAAAATATATTTTAAAAAGCAAAGGAATCTTTAACAGCAGGACAATCTTAAAAACATATTTAGGACACTGTTACTATTACCATTTTTAAAGTCAATGTAGTGTTAGGGGATGTGTCTCAAGTGGTAATATGCTTGCCTAACAGGATGGGGATAAGTTAAAACCCCAGTTACACACACACACACACACACACACACACACACACACACACACACACACACACACACACACACACGCAATTGCATCTCTACCAGTTAGCACCAAAAGAATATGGAAGACTAGCTCAAAGCTAGATATTTAAAAACAGAAAAAGAAACAGACCAATATGTATACAGCAGATTTATTTGACAAAAGCGACAAACATATTTAAGCTATTCAAAGGATTGAACTTTTCAAGAATACTAACACAACAAATTTGGGGGGACAAGATGGCCCTTCATCCTACCCTCATGAAACAGGTATGATGGATCATAAATCTGTACATAAGAAGTAAAATTACGAAGCTTCAGAAAGAAAATACACTTGCAACCTCAAAAATAATTGTTTCTCTTTTTGCCGTAATAAGGTTAGAAATTACACTTTCTAATCAGGTACTCTTCAACTGGTGGCACCCTTCCTGTCCAAACAGACGCTTGTTTTGTTCTCCTTCTGACATCATGTCTCTTCTGGTCCAAGATAAAAGCCACCGGGAAAATAGAAAGTCCTCCCTATCCCCAGTATGCATAAAAATCATATGCCAGGGACCAGTTAGGTCCCATGAACATCCCTGCAACAGTTGTGATCCATAACCCAGACCTTCTCCACATCCGACTCCAACAGGGTAAATTCCTTCTAAGTCTACAGGGGACCACCATTCTTAATTATACTCAATTCCAATATGCCAATCATTGACATAAAATGAACTATTGCTTTCATATAGACCACATATATTCTCCTATATGCTTTAAAACATCTGTAGTTTACATATACCAAACATTATTTTGTAAGGGATCATAACAACAACCACAGAAAAAGGTCTGTACATATCAGCACAGTTCCAAGCAACTTTTTGGAATAACTCTGAATTGCATTCTTTGGACCCAGAGATACAGAACTTAATAAGACAAAAGAACAATCGTATGAAATTAAAAGTTCCATTTATAATTTGATGGTGTTAATTCAGCCCAGTAATAAGTTATAAGTCAGGTCTAGGATTATAATGAAATAATAGGCCCTAGCTAGCATATGAAGCCCTGGATTCAAGAAGGAACATAAGAAAAAAGGAAGGCAAGGCCAGACAAGGGCAAGGGCATGGGCAAGGACAAGGGCAAGGTCAATGCCAAGGCAAATACAAGGACAAGGTAAGGACAAGAGCAAGGACAAGGGCACGGGCAAGGATAAGGGCAAGGGCAAGGCAAGGGCAAGGGCAAGAACAGGGACAGGGACAAGGACAAGGGCCAGGACAAGGACAAGGACAATGGCAAGGGCAAGGAGAGGGCAAGGACAAGGACAAGGGCAAGGGCAAGGACAAGGACAAGGACAAAAACAAGAACAAGGACAAGGACAGGGACAAGGAGAAGGACAAGGGCAAGGACAAGGACAGGGACAAGGACAAGTATAAAGGCAAGGACAAGGGCAAGGACAAGGACAAGGGAAAGGACAAGGATAAAGGCAAGCATGGGCAAGGACTAGGGCAAGCACAAGGGGAAACAAGGGCAAGGATATGGAGAGCGACAAGGATAGGGACAAGGACAAGGGCAAAGACAAGGGCAAGGGCAAGGACAAGGGCAAGGACAAAGACAAGAACAAGGACAAATACAGGGACAAGGAGAAGGACGAGGGCAAGGACAAGGACAGGGACAAGGACAAGTATAAGGGCAAGGACAAGGACAAGGGCAAGGACAAGGATAAGGGCAAGCATGGGCGAGGACTAGGGCAAGCACAAGGGAAAACAAGGGCAAGGACATGGACAGCGACAAGGACAGGGAAAGGGACAAGGACAAGGGCAAAGACAAGGACAGGGACAAGGACAAAGACAAGGGCAAGGGCAAGGACAAGGACAAGGACAAGGACAAGAACAAGACTCAGAGTTTGGAGTGCCTATATACCAAGAGTAATGCCCCGGGTTCAAACCCCAGTACTGCCAAAAAATAAATTTAAAATAAGTGATCGGGGCACCCCATAATCCAATCCCTAGGGAAAATGAGTGGCTGAAGGCCAGCTGGCCAATTCTCACAGAATCCCGGGCCAATTGGCTATGATGCAGACCGGGTTTCTGGGCAGCCCAGGGCAAGGATTCAGTTGGGCTGACCTCAGGCCAGCCCAGTGCACTTTGATATCATTGAGTCCTCCTCTCCCCCGCCTGCCCTCTACCATTTTCCCCACCCCCCTGCCCTCTCTCTCTGGCCTACCTGTCCCCCTCCAGCCCCCTGCCATCCTCCACGACCCCTCATGTCCTCGTCCTCTTCACGTCCCATCTCCCCATCCCCCACTTGTCCCCTTCCTGTCCCCCCATTCCCCTCTGCCTCCCTACCTTTCCCCCTACACTCCCCCTCGTCTCCCCTCCTGTCCCCCTCCTGTCCCCTCCTCATCCCCTCCTGTCCCCGTACAGTCCCCCTAGCGTCCCACCTGCTCCCCTCCCCTTCCTTCATCCCCCTCCCCGGCAACCCCTGACCCTTCCTCCCTTGGCCGTCCCATCCACCCTGCTCCATCAAAGGTCGCCGTGGACCTCTGGCCTTGCTGCCAGCTTGCTGGCCAGCTGAGGTCTGGAGGGAGCAGGACTTGAACAGAAGGAAGCACCCGGTGCTGGCCACCCTGGCTTGATCCAGAGACCCTGGGGCGCCCCCAGACCGGACTCGAAGTGTTAGAGTGTTAGAAGCAGACTGGGTCCAGAAACAAGTCGGAACCAGGGCCAAAGTCGGACTAGGGGCTGAGTCTGTCCGGGATCTCAGAGCAGCCTAGGACCAAGGGCTGGGATCCAGACCCGGATCAGGCCAGGGACCGCCTGGGGCGGTCCTTGGGCTGGCCCCTGGCACCTCCTGGCAGGGCTCACCATGGCTGCTCCAGGGCTGACGCCTCCCTCCCTGGCCTCTCTGGGCACCGCCCCTCCTGTCAAAGCTCACCTCTGAGGCCACTCCTGGCTTGGCACCTCTGGAAAGAGCTCACCTCCGTGGCTGCTCCCAGCTGGGGGCCCTCATACTCATGGCTCCCTGCAGCCCTCACCTCAGAGGCCAATCCCTGGCCGCGATCCCGGCTCCCAGCTCTGGGCAGTGCTCACCTCAGCAGCCACTCTGGGCTCCAGGATTCTGGCTGGGCTCACCTCAGTACATGCGGATACCCCGGGGCCCCATCCACGGGTCTCAGGATTCATTCTTGTGCCCCAGACTCAAACAAATGGCCAGAAAAGATGGATTCTCTGTTCTACAGTAGTATGGCAAAGCCTCTCCAGCCACCAGATGAACGAGGTCTGCCAGGGTGGGCCCATGAACCTAAGACAAACCCTGGGCCCTGAGGCCCTGCCTTGGGTGCTCCCGCCAGATGCTCTGGGGAGGCAAGGAGAAAGGATGGTCAGAGGGCGGCCAGGGCCCGGGGCTGATAGGAGGTAGGAGCCACCTGGGGTCCTGGGGAGCAGAGCAGGTTGGAGGGTTTGAAGGATGTGAACAGTCACCCGCCAAGGGGCCATTAGGCCGCTTCTGGTTTCTTTGACTGTGGTGGACAATGTTCTACCGACATGGGTGTGTCTACCCCTGCCTTCACCTGTTGGCATGCACTGGGATCTAGCGGTGCACACCATCTCCCCACACTGCCACTCTGCAAACTTTAGGGACATGCTAAGCACATCACTTCTTAGAACCTAGCACAATCAGCCCTGTTTGTTTTTGTCACTTTAATAACTAGTGATTTTGATCCACAGTTCCCTAATTACTAGTATTGGGTATCTTCTCCCTGTACCTCTCATGATATCCACAGGGCCTTTTGTGACCTGTCAGAAGCATTTTGCCCAATTTTTATCATGTTAGTTATTGTTACTTTCAAATAGTTTTAGAGAAGAGTTTTGACTTAACAAGTCCATTTATGTGCACAGCACATCTTGTACAATCATTTCCCTTCCTCCACCTATCCCAGTTGGGATAGCTATGAGTATATTGAGATTCCATGGCATAACCCCATCTAAAAGCTAACAGTTGAATAAAAGTGAGTATCTGGAAACTGAAATTTGTCTTGACTATAGGATGTGGTTGCTAATTGGAGGGGAAGTGAATGGAGATAAGAATGGTGGGAAAATGTACACATCAGCGTTGCCTCCATTTTCAGCTTCATAGGGATCCACTGCCCAGTCCTCTGTGTGTCATCTGGGCCTCAGATGGAAACTAAATGGACCATCATGTATTTCAGAAGAGATGTATGCATAATGGGTAGGAAGAGCTAGATAAAACATTTCTTAGTATCTTCTGACCTCCATGCTCCATGTTTTGTACACTTTTCCTTTACCCAGGAAATTTCTGGCACCTGGGTGTGTTTTTCTCTGCTGAGCACCAAGGCATCCCTTCAGGAAAAGATTTGCTAAAATTCTTTCCACTTTGGTGTGACTGGCTTCTGCTACCTCTGAAGACAGTACTCCAAGATGAGTCCTAACTTGTACCAAAAGTTTTCTTCTGGAGAGACATTTCTAAACTCGAAACTGAATTGGAGATGATCTTTAAGGGACAGGAAATACTTTCTTTTTGAATCTTCCTAGTATCCAGATTATCAGTGATCAGTCAAAGCCAAAAAATGCATTTTCTTAAGAGTATAGGGTTTGATGCATCATAGGTCCAAGTAAATATAGTGACGACTTTTTCCACACATAAGTAAGATACCAAAAGAAAGATAAAGCTCATAAGCATATATGACATTATCTTTAAAATGTGATACCTAGGCAGTACTCAGAGGCAAGTTTATAGTTCTGAGCTCCTACATCAACAAATTGGAGAGATCTGAAACCAACAATTTAATGAGACATCTGAACCTCCTTGAAAAAGAGCAGCAACATAAACCACAATCCAGTAGACGGAAAGAAATAATCAAAATTAAATCAGAATTAAATGAATTAGAATCCAAAAAAACTATAGAAAGAATCAACAAAACACAGAGTTGGTTCTTCAAAAAAATTAACAAAATTGACAGACCCTTAGCAAATCTTATCAGAAAAAGAAGAGAACATACCCAAATAAATAAACTCAAAGATGAGAATGGAAACATCCCCACGGGAACAACCAAGATTCAGAACATTATAAGGGAATACTTCTCAAAACTTTATGCTAATAAATTTGAGAACTTGACAGAAATGGACCTTTTCCTAGCAAATATTGACATGCCAAAACTAAACCAAGATGAGTTAAACCAGCTTAGCAGGCCCATATCAAGCACTGAAATAGAAAAAGCAAGGAGAGACCTCCAAGCTAAGAAAAGTTGAGGACGAGATGGTTTTACAGAGGAATTCTACAAGGCCTTCAATGCAGAGCTCACACTAATACTCCTCCAACTCTTCAATGATATTCAAAGAGAAAGTTCATTACCAAACACATTCTATGAAGCCATCATAACCCTCATCCCAAAACCAGGCAGGGACTCATTAAAGAAAAAGAACTATAGACCC
Source organism: Dipodomys merriami (assembly GCF_024711535.1). Lineage (NCBI taxonomy): Eukaryota > Metazoa > Chordata > Mammalia > Rodentia > Heteromyidae > Dipodomys > Dipodomys merriami. The sequence goes on along the minus strand of NW_027202283.1, from coordinate 3,891,011 downwards.
ATTTCTTTGATGAACATTGATGCAAAACTTCTCAACAAAATTTTGGCCAATCGACTTCAACAATTCATCCAAAAAAATCATACACCACGATCAAACAGGATTCATTTCAGGGATGCAAAGCTGGTTCAATATACGCAAATCAATTAATATTATTCATCACATCAACATGAGCAAGGATAAGAACCACATGGTTATCTCAATAGATGCAGAAAAGGCATTCGACAAGATCCAACACCCGTTTATAATGAAGGTTTTGCAAAAATTAGGAATCCTTGGAACATTGCTCACTACAATAAAGGCTGAATATGACAAACCTACAGCCAGCATTATACTTAATGGTGAAAAACTAAAGCCATTTCCTCTTAACTCAGGAACAAGACAAGGCTGTCCACTCTCTCCACTTCTCTTCAATCTAGTATTAGAATGCCTAGCTACAGCAATAAGACAAGATGCAAACATAAAGGGGAACCAAATAGGGAAAGAAGAAATAAACTTTTCCCTCTTTGCAGATGACTTGATCTTGTATTTAAACAATCCCATAGACTCGACTCCCAAATTACTCAAGCTTATTCAAAACTTTGGCAAAGTAGCAGGGTATAAAATTAACTCCCCCAAAATCAATGGCTTTTCTGTATGCCAACAATGAGAAAAGTATGGCTGAAATTAGGAAGTAACTCCATTTGTAATAGCACCTCAAAAAATAAAATACCTAAGAATTAATTTAACCAAAGAAGTGAAGGACCTCTATGCTGAAAACTTTAAAATCTTGAAAAAGGAAATCAAAACAGAACATAGAAAATGGCAAAACCTCCCATGCTCATGGATTGGCAAGATTAACATCGTGAAAATGGCAATACTTCTCAAGGCTATCTACAAATTCAATGTGATACCTATCAAAATTCCAACCTCATTCTTCAAGGAAATAGAAGATGCAATCCAAAAATTCATATGGAACATTAAAAGACCCCGAGTAGCAAAAATGCTCCTCAATGGAAAGAACACTGCTGGTGGAATATCAATACCAAATTTCAAACTCTACTATAAAGCCATAGTAATCAAAAGAGCTTTGTACTGGCGTAAGAACAGACCTCAGGACCAATGGAATAGAATTGAAAACCTTGAAATGAAACTACAGACCTATAGCCAAGTAATCTTCGATAAGGGAGCTTAAATAATAGAATGGAAGAAAGACAGCCTCTTCAGTAAATGGTGCTGGAAAAATTGGTTAAGTACTTGTAGAAAACTAAAACTAGATCCTTATATATCACCCTGCACCAGAATCAACTCCAAATGGTTCAAAGACCTCGGAGTCAAAGCAGACACTCTGAAAATATTACAGGACGGAATAGGAGAAACCCTAGGCCTCCTTGGCTCAAGCCGAAATTTTCTTAATAGAGACCCGGAAACACAACAAATCAAAGAAAGGTTGGACAAATGGGATTGCATGAAGTTGCAGAGCTTCTGCATGGCAAAGGACATAGCTAGCAAGATCAATAGAAAGCCCACAGATTGGGAGAAGATCTTCACTAGCCATACAATGGACAAGGGTCTCATATCAAAAATATACTTGGAACTCAAAAAATTAAATCCCCCAACAACAAATTCTCAAAGAAACAACTGCCCAATAAATAAGTGGGCTAAAGTCTTGAAGAGAAACTTCTCTGAAGAAGAAATAAGGATGGCCAATAGACACATGAAGAAATGCTCAACCTCCCTAGCCATAAAAGAAATGCAAATCAAAACAACATTGAGATACCACCTCACCCAGGTTAGAATGTCTATAATTAAGAATTCTAACAACAACAGATGTTGGAGGGGATGTAGACAGAAGGGATCCTTACTTCATTGTTGGTGGGAGTGTAAACTTGTTCAACCACTTTGGAAAGCAGGATGGAGGTCCCTGAAAAGACTTCACATAGAGCTCCCCTATGACCCAGCAATCCCACTTTTGGGAATTTACCCAAATGTTTACAAACAAGACCACACTAAAGCTTCCAGCACAACTATGTTTATTGCAGCATTATTTACCATAGCTAAGATAGGGAACCAACCCAGATACCCCTCAGTAGATGAATGGATCAAGAAAATGTGATATATATACACCATGGAATTCTATGCCTCCATCAGAAAGAATGATATTTCCCCATTTCTTAGGAAATGGAAAGGCTTGGAAAAAATTATATTAAGTGAAGTAAGCCAAGCCTAAAGAACATAGGTACCATGGTTTCCATTATTTGCAATATCTACTATATGTATGAGTCAAGCAGGAAAGGTCAGATAATGTGATGTTAGGAAAATGAAACCTTGATATGTATTTAAATGTTTTTTTTCTTTCATGCATTTGTTTCTAACTCATTTATAAGATTATTTCTTTGTAGCTTTGTATGTCCCTCCCCAACATTATAACCCCTGCTTTCACTATATTTGATGTTTGTATAATTTGTGAAGGAGATGGGGTGGACCTGATGCAACTATCAGAAGTACAAGTTGTCATGTCAAAAACAAACTTTACAAGTTTGGTGCGGGGGGGGCGAGGGATTGGGAGGGGGGGCGAGGGGGAACCTGGAAAGGCATGTGAAGGGTAAATTAAGGAGGAGACTGCAATGCTTGATAAGAAATGTACTCATTGTCTTGCCCATGTAATTGTAACCCCTCTGTACAGTATGTTCACAAAAAAATAACAATTAAAATTAAAAAAATAAAACAAAATGTGATACCGGATGTAGTGCCATATATCTGTATGACCCAGCACTATAGCAATTAAGGTAGGAGAAATGAAAGTTTAAGGCTAGCCTGAGCTGCATAATAAGACCTCAAATTCAAACAAACAGCCCTTTTAGAAAATTAAGAGGGTTTTAGTTAAAGGGCACACTGTGTATTTGTGATAGAATCACAGGAAAATACCTATGAAAAAGCAAAGAAGAGGCTGAGTAAACATGGAGGCCAAAAAAGGAGTGAGCAATGTAGAGACACTGATGTGCTTGTTGTGATCATATTTTGAATCGATTACCTTCCATTAGGACTTCCTGCAATGATGGACGTGTTTTCAGGTTCAGATTCCAGGATGGCCATCCTCAGCCACACTTGGCCTACTGGGCACAGAAAATCTGGCTAGTGTGACTAAGCAAGTGGATTTTAATCTTGAGGGATGTGAACTTATTTAGCTACACAGAACTAGTAGTTTACACATTGTAAACTGTAGTTATAAAAACCATTGCTTTTGCCAACTGCAATTCTAAAAATATTTTGTTAATAAACACTCTTGATAGGGAAATGATAGAACTACCAATATTTCACAGCTTTCAAGATGCAAACAGCTTATTTATTGAAAAGATGATTTCTTTTTTTTCTTTTTTTGTGAAAATATTGTACAGAGGGGTTACAATTACATGGACAAGATAATGACTACATTTCTTATCAAGCATTGTAGCCTCCTCCTTTGTTTCCCCTTCCCATCCCATCCTCTCCCTGCAACCAACCCTCCTGCCCCAGCAAAGTTGTAAAGTTCGTTTTCAACAAAACGACTTGTATGTCTCATTGTTGCAATGGGTCCACCTGTATCCCCATTTAAACGATTTGTTTTTTCCATTCCCCGCCACAAATTATAACATCATCAAGTACAGTGAAAGCATGGGTTATACCGTTTGAGAGGAACATACAAAGCAACAAAGAAATAATCTTATAAATGTGTTAGAAACAATCGCATGAAAGTAAAAACATTTGGATACATATCTTAGGGTTCATTTCCCTAACATCAACTTATCTGAACTTTTCTATTTGACTCAGACATATACTAGTTATTGCAAATAAGTGAAACCATGGGACCTATGTTTCTTTTGTCCTGGCTTACTTCACTTAATATAATTTTTCCAAGTCTTTCCATTTCCTAAAAAATGGGGCAATGTCATTCTTTCTGATGGAGGCATAGAATTCCATTGTGTATATATATACCATATTTTCTTGATCCATTCTTCTACTGATGGGCATCTGGGTTGGTTTCATATCTTAGCTATGGTAAATAAGGCTGCAATAAACAAAGTCATGCTGGTAGCTTTAGTGTGGTCATGTTTGTGAACATTTGGGTAAATGCCCAAAAGTGGGATTGCTGGGTAATAGGGGAGCTATATGTGGAGTCTTCTTAGGAACCTCCATCCTGCTTTCCAAAGTGGTTGAAGAAGTTCACACTCCCACCAACCACTTCTGTCCACATCCCCTCCAACATCTGTTGTTATTAGAGTTCTTGATTATAGCCGTTCTAACGAGGGTGAGCTGGTATCTCAATGTTGTTTTGATTTGCATTACTTTTATGGCTAGAGAGATTGACCATTTCTTCATGTGTCTATTGGCCATCCTTCTTTCCTCTTCAGAGAAGTTTCTCTTTAAGTCTTTAGCCCACTTATTTATTGGGCAGTTGTTTCTTTGAAGATTTGTTGTTGGCGGATTTAATTTTTTGAGTTCCAGGTATATTTTAGATATGAGACCCTTGTCTGTTGTATGGCTAGTGAAGATCTTCTCCCAATCCGTGGGCTTTCTATTGATCTTGCTAGCTATGTCCTTTGCCATGCTGAAAACATGATTTCTGACTGACTCATCTCCTGCTCCAACCCATTACCCAGTTTTCATAGCCTTGGTGTCTTTCACTGGTTTCTAGAATGACCCTTCAATACTGGATTTTGGAACAAAGTGGCTGAACTTACCTCTCCAGGAGATAGTTTTCTGCCTGCTCAATGAGAGGACAAAGCAGTGGCATCAAGGCACCCATGTTATTAATGAGCTGCTTTTCCAGGGGTGACAACTCTGTCTGTGAGTGGTGTTGACTCTTAGGAGCATTATTTGATCTTGCATGAAGATCTATTTCCAAACATGCAAGAGATGTGGTTTTCTTCAGTGTGCTTGGACTCATACCATTGCTTAGAGAAAAAGAAAATACAAGCTGTTAGGTGTCCGAATGCCACACAGGGCAAATAAAGGGTGAATGTATAAAAGGTGTCTTAGAGTGACAAAATCCTGAAGAGGAGAAAAAAGTGTAACAAAAGTTCCGATCTTATCACCCCATTGTTTCCTAGACCAGTGTGATCCTGTCAATCCTTCTTCGAAGTTGGTGAGGGCACAAGAGGGCTTACTGATCTCATAGTAGCTAAACTGGACTATATATGACACACTTGTAATACTGAATATCAACAGGGAAGTCATCAGGCATAAAATTCTGTCTTTAGGGAAGGTGACATTGATGGATTCCACCCACACTTGAAGATAATCTATCAGAATGAAGTTGTCATCCTTGATCTGCATGGGTTTGCTAGAGCTAGGGGAAATCTCTTTCAGGTCATCTGTAACTGATGACCAAGGATCACAGATTGGGGGGGCTCACTATGGACTTGTACAGAATGATGTCATTCTTCAAATCTGGGTACATACTCATCCTGAAAGAATTTGGCTGCATGGAATGTAACTCTTAACAGAGACTCACAACTAGAAAGTGATTCCTACTCGGAGCTTGTGGTCCTTTCTGTAGAAAAATTTGTACCTTCTCAATATCAAAATAAAACCTGAACAGACAACTCTTGGGCTCTCTCATTCCTTGTTTCAGCTGTTTGTCAAGAGCCGTGCCTTTGGCTGCGTGGTGCTTCAGTCTTAGGGCTGCAGACAGAAGGGACACTGTGGGAAGGTCCTGGGGAGAGCGGTGGACATTCGGTGTACTTTCTGATTATGCATGAGAATGGACGAAAAATGCTTTGAAGTTCTTTATACTGTACCCAGACCCTTTACCTCATTCCTGTTTGGTTGTTGCCATACACTACAAATGATCAGGAAAATGCCTGCCAAATGAGATGACACAGATGAGTGTACCATACTCCATCGTGGCACGTGCCTTCAAGTGTCCATTTTTATGTTGGACAATAGTCACACTGCCTGTTTTTACCCCTCACCCCCCCCCCCCGCCCGCCTTGTTTCCTGCTATCTGTGGGGCTTAAACCCAGGGCCTGGGAACTGTCCCTGAGCTTTCCTGCTCCAGGTGAGCACTCTACCTTTTGATCCACAGTGCCACTGGAGATTTTCTGGAGCTTCATGAGAGGCGGGAGGTGTCATGGATACTGCGTGGCAGCAGCAGAGGTTGGAGGGGAGCGGCCTGAGCCTGGTCCCACCCTCCAACAACCGGGCCATTGGGGAGGAGCCCTCGAGCATCCTGGGATCCCTGGAGCACCCCTGGAGCATCCTGGAGACCCCTGGAGTACTTCGGGGAGGACTGGGACTGCCGTGCAGGGATGGGCACCTTTACTGCTGCCTCTTTTGGCCTCCACACCCTCAGAACTTGGAAGCCTGCTGGCCTCTGTGCCCCTGAATCCTGGATGTAGCCTAGCCTCAGCACAGAGCTAGTCTGTCCTGGATGCCTTCACCCTGGGCCCCAAGGCCATTCAGAAAGGGGTCAGGCTGTCCTGCTTGTCCCGAGGCCTCATCTGAGCCTTGTCTAGGTCTTTAAACTGGCCATTCAGGCCACAGACCCTGGTCCTGCACTGCCCTGGGACCCAGCCACAGATGGCCCGGCCCCTCTGCCTGGTGGACCCCGAGACTGTCATAACCCATAGGCCCTGATAGTCAGCAGGGGCCTGATAGTTAGCGCAACCCCTGGTCAAGCCTGCTGGAAGGGGCAGGCATCAAGAGGCAAGCATCAATGATCTACAGACTGGGGCCTCACAGACTGATCTTCGCACACCCGCGCTCAGCACACCTGGCCACTGGACAGAGCTGGATATTGAGGTTCTGACGTCACTGCCCCACCTGGTGCTGCAGGAGGGACATGCAGCTAAAAGGTGCATGTCAGGCCGCCAAAAGAGGGTGTGGAGGCTCACATGGCGAGCTGCCTATTGGGATTGGACAGGGGGCAGCTTGGGGGATGAGCATGAATGGTGGCTTGAAACCATTATTGGGGGAAGGCAGCAGCCTATTTGGGTATATATAGGCTGAGTGCTCTGAGGTCATGGGAACTTAGGGGGTAAACAGTCCATAGGGAGGAGACCAGGACTTCTGGGGGAGGGGAGTCCAGTGCAGACAGAGACTTGAGGATATCAGGAGTACTGAGGAGAGCAGTCCGGAGCAGATTGGGAGTCCCAAGGGGAGGAGTCTGGAGCAGACCTGGAGTCCTGAGGGGAGGAGTGTAAAGGAAAACCCTGAGTTTTGAAGGGAGTAGAGGAGGGAGTAGGGGAAAGCTTGTTGCAACACAGCAGGGCAGGCCTGTGGAGGCCATTTGGGGCCTCCTCTGGAGGTCATTTGGGACCTCCTCTGGAGCTCATTCGGGGCCTCCTCTGAAGGTCATTTAGTGCCTTTTCTGGAGGCCATGTGGGACCTCACTCTAGAGAGGCTTGTGGAGAGGAACCTCCTAGAGCAGAGCAGGGCAGGCCTGTGGAGAATGGAGAGGCCTGCAGTGGAGGAAGACTGGAAAAGCCTTCCCCTTTGGAGGTTCAGAGCTTTGGAGCTTTGGAGGTCTGAGGTTTGGAGGTTTGCAGACCTACTAATTGGTGGTTTGCAGAGCAACTAATAAAGGTGGGAGGGTTGGGGCTGCCCACTGGAGGCTTGGAGGTTTGGTGGTTGAGGCGGCTCTTGGTTCTGGGTATCTAGCCGAGGACAAGGTAGACTCAGGACCCCTTTCTGGTGTAAATAGTGTAAACTAACTTCTTTTGTTCAACTTTCACTGTGCCTCTATGGATTGTCTTGCTCTCAGGACGTCATAGGTAGACCTGTTCTGGCACACAGCTTCTGGCTTTGTGCTTCTCTGAGGATCTTGCAGGCCCTTGGTCCCTTGCCTGGACTTGTCTAGGTACTAGGATCATCTATGCTGTTTCCACACTCCATTTTGCTAAGGTTCTCCTGAAGTGGTCAGAGTTGCAACTCTGCCTCTAAGGCGTCTGTCCCACTGGGACATCCAGAGGAGCCCTTCTGCAGGTAGACTTACTAGGGGACTAGCACAGCTGGATTGTCATTGGAGGGCATGCTTCCTGGACAGTGTGTAAGTTTCTCCTGCAAAAGGCATTTTATTTGTCTCATTTCTTAAATGAATTGTCTGTTCTCGGTGCTCTGCATACTTTTATTGAGTTGTTATCTTTATTGGTGTTGATTTTTCCACTATCTTCCTTTCAGAGACAAGTCTTTCATTAAGAAATTTCTAATGGCAACAGTGCCAGCCAGTCTGTGGTTTGCCTTTTCATTTTCTTGAGTGTTACTATTGAAATGTAATTTATCTTCTATGAAATGAATAGTTTCAATATGTATGCTTTAGCAGCATTTAGTGTATCCAGAAGATTGTACACAGGGACTGTTGTTAACCAGGTTAGGCAGGTTAACCAGGAAAGGCATTCATCATTCCTTTTCCCCTCTGCCCCTTGTAGCCACTGCTCTGCTTTCTGTCTCTGTGACTTGCTACTCCATCTTAAATGGGTAAAACATATAGCAGTATGGCTCTTTCACTTGGCATGGGGTTTTCAAGCTTGTTCTTGAATTTTTGAGATAAGGCATTACCATCCAGTGTATTGCCCAGGTTTGCTTTTAATTCATAGTGCTCCTATTTGCTGAGGTTATAGGCTTGTGCCACCACTCCTGGCTTTTTTATTCTTCTTTTTAAGTCATATCAGACATTTTACTTGAGATGAAATAAACAGCTTACCGATGTGAACTCCAAGAAGTAGAAACAAGAAGCTCTTTATTTTAATTTTTGCAATTCTTGTGTTTTTCTGGTTCCCCCCACACCTTTTGCCTCTGTTTTTGATATCTGTACATTTTGTCCTGTATGAAAGTTTATCTGATTTGTGGAGGGGAAGGGGAACTACAGAAACAATGAGAGAAAGGGTGAACTAATTCAGCAGTGATACACATTAGATGTTGGAAATGCCTTTATTGTGATTAAGTGATTTCATATATTTCACAAATTTCACAGTATTGTGAAATAGTGATAATTAAAATCACAAACATACTTTAACCTTCACAAGGCAAATGGTCGTTATCATGGTCTATAATGTTTGAATTCTATGAGTTTTGACAATACAACTATTTCTTCCACATTGGGTGATATGTACATTTCTTTCCTTTTGCTTAGTGTAAGCTGTTCCCTCTTTCTTTCTCCTTCGCTCCCTCCCATGGCTGCCCTTGAGTTGCTTAGTTTATTTTCATCAATGTCCATTGCAGCTGATAGGCCCCTCTGTTGTATATTTTCCTGTTTCACTCTGATTCTGTGTCTTCCTTCTAGCTTCCCTCAGATTTGCATATATATATATATATATATATATATATATATATATATATATATATATATATAATGTCAAGTACATTGAGTCATTTAGAAATGATAAGACGAATTGAGTGGAGATCCTTTGTTTCTTGAGACCTGTTTACTTGGTCATATCTGCTTGCATTTTGGATTTAACTGCTTTCAACCATGCATTCTTCTTGGTTAGAGGGAAGGTTCTGTTGTAGGTGTTGTTCTCTGGGAGGGAAGGAGGATGTCTTTTGTGGAGTACTCATGCTTTCCCTACAAAAAATAAACTGAAATGTATTAGATTACCTGAATAGATTTATTTACAATAAAATCAGAGTCTGCCCCAAGAAAGGTATCATCAGACCTCTATGTTCTGCCTGTTCAATGCCACTGGACAGCTGTTGAATAATTGATCCAGGCTGATACTACATCCTGTACATCATAGAGGTTGCCTCATTTCCCAGACTTTGTGTTAGAACAGCTTCTTGAGTTGTTCATTCCTGTTCAGGGATCTAACTTGCCATGTCACTGCTGTTCACTCATCTATTTTGCAACTTCTGAAGGCTTTTGATGTGAGGTCCTTTTTATATTTTATCTTCAGGGGTAAGCCTCAGAGATCAGGAAATCCTTTACTCCTGCCTTATTGCTACTACGAATATTTGGTCCTGGAGCCACTGTCTTGAGCTAAAGTCTCTGTTTTTCCCTTTTCTATAGTGTGTGTTTGTGTGTGTGTGTGTGTGTGTGTGTGTGTGTGTGTGTGTGGTGTGTGTTATTTTGTTTTGTTTGCCAGTCCTGGGGCTTGAAATCAGGGCCTGGGCACTATCCCTGAGCCTTTTTGCTCAAGGCTGGTGCTCTATCACTTGAGTCACAGTGCCACTTCTGGCCTTTTATATGGTACTGAGGAATAGAACCTAAGGCTTCATTCATGCTTGGCAAGCCTATACCACTAAGCCACATTCCAGCACTTTCCTGTTTTATACAAATCAAAAGCACTTTATTTGCAGTCTGTTTTTCCACTTTATATTGTAGATTTCATAGTTTCAAATACTACATAAAAATTTGCCTCCCTTCTTCCTCTTCTACACTTCTCTGCCCTCTTGTCTCCATTTCTGCCCTCTGTGTCCTTTTCTTCCCTTTGTGCTAGGAATCAAACCTAGGAAGTTATGCATATGATACCAACTGCTTGCTCCAGTAGTAGCAGTTTTAGGTGTGACTAGTAAAAGGGTGCTAAGTTTATTTCCTCCACTGTAGACCAGACCCACAAAGTGCACTAAGTTCTATAGGCATCCTTAGAAGGTTTAATCCTCCCTACCTTTTGAGATTGGTTTCCATGAAGCAGAGTAAGTCCATTTTAAGCTGTTTTCTTTTCTTTTCTTATTTTGCAGGGCAGGGGCAATTCTGGGGGGTTGAACCTAGTGTCTTGCACTAGGTAGGTAATTAGGTGCCCTACTTATGGAGGTAGGGCCTCCCAGCCCTTTTGCTTTATTTTCTGAATAGGGTTTTGGGGTTATTCTTGGACCTCTGTACTCTTGTTTATACATCCTTCATAACTAGAACAACAGGCATGTGCCACCACACCAGTTTTTCTTGAGGTGAGGGCTTGTGAATTTTTGACTGGCCTTGAATTACTGTCCTCTTGATCTCCACCTTCTGAATAGGAAGGATTACAGGTGTGGTCTACTGTCCCTGTGTCCACTGAAGTTTAATCACTGAATCAAGGCTGGGGCAAAGCTATCGTCCATCTAGGAGCAAGTCAGAATATATGAAGATCTTTGAAGTATTTCTGGTTTTTGTTTTTCAATTTTTAGGTTTGGTTTGTTGTGTGGTTGCTTTGTTGCTCTGTGATTTGAATTCAGAGCACTGTGTTGGTAGACATTTTCTGAGTCAGGTACTTTAGTCTTGGGTCTAATGTTGCTTCAGTTTGTTTTGAGATAGGATCTTGTGCTTTTGTGGAGGCTGGCCTGGCCTACAGTCTTCTTTATGATCCCTACATATCTGCATGACAGACATGGACCTCCCTTCTAAGCTTTTACTGTGAGAAATGAAGACTCACGACCATTTTACTCTGGCTGGCCTTGAAGTGTAATGCTCCTGATCTCTGCCTGCCAAGTAGCTGAGATTACAGCTTGTGCTACTACACTTAGCTATCTTTGGTATTTTCAAACAATGATAAAGCCAATTAAAACAATATCTTCTTGTTACCTTCGCCATGAGTCTGCAGAGTTGTAAAGAACAGGAGTGATCAGACTCTTCTCCCACCTTCACCCTTCAGCGTACAGGAGTGTACTCTGGCACACAATCATGAGTCTTACCTGCCCAATTTTGAGGCAACGTGGAGTTTATGTAGGATCCTTCTCTACTCATGGGCTTTCTCCCTAACCCTGAAATCCGGTCCTGTCCTTTTTCCCAGGGTCCTTAGATTAGGAGAAGCTGTGTTCACTGGAAAGGCAGGATATATAATCTTCAATAATTTAGTTCATTAACCAAGCCTTATTCTGATAACCTGTTCATAGAGCTGACTTCTCTGTTTAGCCTGTGTGGCATATCATAAGCAAGGTCAGTCTAATCTTTGATAGCCTTGAATGCACTTCTCAATCAAATTCCCAAATTATTGACTATTATGAAAGAGAGGGGAGGGGGCTGAGATGATTAGGACCAAATGAAGATACCAGTGTATGTGTCTTGAGAGTATAAAAGTTTTGCACAAGAAGGTGACACACTTTCAAATAAGTGCACATAATACTTGTTTCATGCACCTGTCTATTGAGACTTGTTTAGAATCTAGCATATTAATGTATATATCAGATTAAAGTTATCATGTGCATTTTTCTCATTTATTTTGATAAAATCTTTTTTCTAACAGTCCTCTTGCAGTACCACCTTTGGGCAGACCATGCTATGGAAAACCACAAACCTGGAGTACCAGTCAGCACTCCAGAAGACTTGGTAAGATAAGGTGATAGGTGTTTTTGGACACTTGTAATTTTGAATGTTGTAAATTAGATTTGTGCTGTCTTCTTGGGAGGGATTGGAGTGATTTTTTTGACAAGACAAGATTACTCCAATCTAGTTTTAGATCATTGGTACTGTTTCTTTTAAGTAATCTTTACCATTAGTCTCTGATAGGGATATCAGCTATCTTCATTTCATAGAGAAAGAGACTGACACCTACAAATGTTTTAAAACAGCAACTACGGTTAAACCTTAGGTAGGATGTGATAGGAAAGATTTTGTATTTGGAACCAGAAGCTTTTTATACCGTGGATAAACAGGCACACAATCAATACAGACTTCAGTGTTTGGAGAGGTAAATGGTTAATCTTCATGTTCCCATGAAAAATTAATGGTAAATTGTAGGCATTTAAGACAATCTGAAAATGGGAGTCAAGCAAAGTTCTCAATGTGGGCTTTTACAGAAATCCAGTTGAAATGAAAAGAAAGCTTAAAGACTGATTGGTAAAGTCCATCCTGTTGACTCTGATAATCAGAAGAGTCAGGTTACAAAAGAGATACTATTCTGAATTGTTAAAGAGAAGCAGAAGATTGAGAACCACAAATTATGTAGCAGGATGGCAGAAAAGCTTTGAGAAATCAAGTTTCAAGAAAGCTGATCTGAAAAGTGAGATGCATGTAGTGCAAGTTTTGTTGTGAGAGCAGAAGTAGATTGATGTCAGAGCTCCAGTACACAGAATAAAAGGAATTTCTCCTTTACTCAATCTTCTTTAAAAAATTCTGTTGTGTAGGAACTAGATGATATTCATTCACATTAGGAATGGCCATCTTCTTAATTGAGTCCACTCATTTTGATGATCATCTCATTTGTTATCATCTGGCCAGATGCAGCCAGATATAATGTTCAACCAAGTAAAGGGCACCCTATGGTTCAATTGCATTTACTAGTATCATTATCTGTCATAACATGGATGCATGGTGGATCTTTTTATTAGCTCGGAAGCTTTCATCTTATCAATCTTATGACACCTCCTTTTCCCCTTCCCTTCCACTTCCCCTTTCTCTTTCCTCTTTCCCCTTTTGCTTTTCCCCTTCCTACTCCACCTCTCCCTTTTCCCTTCTCTTCCCTTCTTTTCCTTTTCTTTTCCTTTTCCTTTTCCCTTTCCTAGTCCTAGCCTCTTTGTCCTTTGCCTTGCCTATGGTTTGAATTTCCTTTTGAGTTTGCTTTTATTCTTGGCACTGCTCCCACCTTTTCCTTTTCCCTTCCCTTGCCTTTGTCTTGCCTTTTTCTTTCTTATGTTCAATCTCAAACCCAAGACCTCATATATGCTAGCTAGTGGCCTATCATTGAACTACTTCCCCAGCCCTAACTTAAATTTATTATTAGACTGAATTATCCCTTCAAATTACTTTAATTTTCATACAATTTTTCTTTTATCTTAGTGGCTTCCATATCTCTGGGTTCAAAAAATGTAGTTCAAAATTATTCAGAAAAGATACTTGCAACTTTGCTGACATTTTTAAACCTTTTTTCTTGCATGATCCCTTTAAATAATACTGTATAAGGCATTTAACATAATGCTTACATTATATTAGGTACAAGTAACCTACAGATCATTTAAAGCACATAAGAGTATGTATATAGGCTATATGAAAATAGGCTGTTTTAAGTAAATGACTGTGAATATCATTTGATTTTGATATTATTAAGAATGTTACACCCTTGTAGACTCTGAAGGAATTTACCTTGTTCTAGATGAATGTGGGGCAATTTCTGGATTATGGATTTTGTTTCAGGGATGTTCATGTGGCTTATCTGGTCTTAGGCATGTGATTGTTAGGAATTCTATGGGGGGAATATTTCCCCAATCCCATCGGCTTCTGTCTTAGACGAGAAGAGACCTTATGAGGAAATGAGATAACATGAGGAAAAGAAAATCTAGAGACCATGACTAAGAAGCTTCATTTCCTGTGTTTTGTGGAAAAACCTAGGCCCATAAACACAGAACTGAGCTGTGAATTGAGGTGAATTGAGGTGAATCAATTGTGTGGTGCTGCGGTTTACTTGTATGCTACCCTTATGAATGGTCATCAGCTTCTCTTGGTAAATCAATCATTTTTCCAAAATGCAGATCTAGATATGATTTTTCATCTGTTTATGAATAGGTATGCTTTCTTATCTGGTTATGAAAATGTTGGCTCCAACATCCAACAAAAGCCCTGCAACCAACAGCAAAACACACAAACAAAAACAAGGCAAAACAAAACAAAAATCTTGTCTTTAAACTGCTCTCCCCTACAATGGTCAGTGTTTAGTTGTAGAACATTAGTGTTTTTAATGTTTATTTCTCGATATAAAACCCAGGCCTCACACAGGTTAGGCATTTTCTCTAACATGTCTCCAGCTTTTTTTCACTTTTTTGATTTTTCAGATAGGCTTTTTCATTTTTGCCTAGGTTTAGCTTTGTCTTACAGTATTTTTACCTACACCTTCCATGCCACTGGGTTTACAAGTATGGATCAGCAGGCTGAACTTGTTTACGATGGAGTGTCACTTTTTCTTGGCTATCATCAAACTTCTGTATTTCCAATCTCTGTCTCTTGATAAGCTGGGGTTATAGATATGCATCAGCATGCCTGATTGGAGACTTTTAAGTGTTCAAATTATTTTTAAGTTTTAAAATGATGGGTACTGCATTTTGAAGGTGAAGGACATAGGTTAGTGGCTAGACTAGGGAATGGAAAAATGCCAAATCACACAAAGGTAAAAAAATGGGACTTTGATCAATGTCAACATGAAAAATTGGCAATTTGGGCATGTGCTGGAATGATAGAGTAAGTGTAACTTTGCTTTATGTCATTTTGATGAACATTTCTGCTGATAAGTACTAGAGAATGGCAAGTAAACAGGAATAATGGTAAAGGATCCTAACATAGTATGAAGAGATGAAAATGTTCATCATACATCCATGCATAATCAGAATTGTACACTGAATTTCCACTGTTCTTCCCCAGAAGCTCCCCACAATCTGCATTCTTTCTGCATCTCTAAGATGGAAACACCATAGTCTCTAAGGCAAAACCTGGGACAAAGAGATGGAAACATGTAGCAAAGGTCGTCATAACTGTCTTCTGTTAAGATTTATTTGCTTATGAATGTATTTATTTTTATTTACTTTTTGGTTAGTCATATGGCTTGAACCTAGGCCTGAGTGCTGTCCCTCACCTCTTCAGCTCAAGGGTAGCTCTCTACCACTTGAGCCACAGCACCACTTCCGGTTTTCTGGTGGTTTATTGGAGTTAAAAGTTTCATGGCCTTTCCTGCCCGGGCTGGCTTTGAACTTTGATCCTCAGATCTCAGCCTCCTGGGTAGCTAGGATTACAGGTGTGAGCCACCAGTGCAGGGCAAGATTTATTTATTTTGTTTTTCCAGTCTTGGGGCATGAACTCAAGGCCTGAGTACTGTCCACTTGAGCCACAGAGCCACTTCTGGTATTTTCTGTTTATTTAATGCTGAGAAATGGAACCCCAGGGCTTCATGCATGCTAGGCAAGTACTCTACCACTAAGCCACCTTCTCGGCCCCATGTTCAGATTCATTTTGATGCTAAGAAGGCACAATGGTTTTCTTTTTCTAGAAAATGTTTAAGTGCACTGTAGGAAACTCTTAGTTTTCAGTCTATCCCAGTATAAGAGGTTACATTCTATGTACCCAACTTCTTTTAGCATGTGTATATGCACAGATTTTAACAGTGAAAACATTCTGTACAAGACCCTAGTAAGTTCTCTAAAATCTGTAACTTTAGTGGGATGTGTATATGAGGACTCATTTTTGGAACATGCGGATGACCTAAAAGTGATCCACTCTAGCTCTACCAAGCTTAGATCAAGGATGACAACTTCATCCTGACAGGTGAACTTGTACACACTAGATACATCATCCTCAAGTATGGATGGAAGACTTTCCCTAAAGACAGGAATTTATTGCCTGATGACTTCCCTGTAGTTGTTCAGTGCTCAGAGAGTCTCATATATAGTACAGTTCAGCCACTATGAGATCATTAAGCCCTCTAGCGCTCTCATCAACTTTGAAGAAAGGCATGATACGAAGATTTTTGTTACAGGGTTGTTTTCCTTACTTCATGATTTTCTTTGTCACTCTGAGACATCTTTCACACAGTCACCTTTATCTTACCCTGTGTGTCATTCTGAATTTTCTTTTCATTTTCTAAACAATGTTATTTGGTCTAAGCATAGTGAAGAAATATCCAGGGGGAGGACACATCTCTTGGGTTGCTAGCAGTAGGGAGATATCCGCGGCAAGATCGAAAAATGCTCCTAAAACAAATGATCCCTTAGGAGTACCACCTCCTCTTTTTGACTCTACCTACCACCTGGAGCAACGCCATCAAACACTCCCCTACAGAGTCATTACCTGTTACTGCCCAGTTGGGTTAAGAAATGGTTTTTCTTTCTTGCTATTGTTTCTAACATATTTATAAGATGATTTCTTTGTTGCTTTGTATGTCCCTTGCCCATGGTATAACTCCTGTTTTCATTTTATTTGATGTTGTTATAATTTGGGTAGGGAAAGGAAAAAAACAAATTGTTTAAATAGAGATACAGATGGACCCATTGTACAAGACGTTATGTCAAAAATCAAACTTTACAACTTTGGCACTGGGCGGTGTGTGTGGGGGGGATAAGGGAAGGAATGGTAAGGGGAAACAAAGGAGGAGGCAACAATGCTTTTTAAGAAGTTTACTTATTACCTTGATCATGTAAGTGTAACCCCTATGTATGGTATTTTCACATTAAAATATAATGAAAGGGAAACAGAACAAAAAAGAAAGGAGTAAACCAGTGAGTTCACAAAACTTATCAACCTTTGGTCCTCAGTACAGAGAAAGATTTCTCTACCACTTCTAGGACAGGAACAATTAATCGATGGAAGAATTGCAGCATAGCCTGTCATGCAGTTGGCAATATGCTAAGGTAGGATCCATCTTCTCCACCTTTACTGGTAGAGAAAGAGGATTCAAGAGTAGGGTCATCTATTTCTTATAGAGACAATAGGGGCAGTCAGGAAAAGCTAACCTCATTTTATTTTCTCCTAAACACTAGCCATAGATAACCCTAAACCCATACCAACAAAACAGTATGTAAAAGACGGAACTGCTATAAGGGCATTTATTGGAGATGAGAACAAGGTAATGTATTGGAGGTTTATTAGGGGGAAGTTATGAATTATTTTGAGGGAGGAAACTCTTGTCCCTGCAAATGATGGAGGAAAAGTTTCCCTTTCAAAAGGGAACCACTCCCAACACACTGCCATTAGGAATGGTAGGGGTAGCCAGAGGCACTTGAAGCACTTGCTGTCTGCAGGTGGGTCTGCTGTGGAGCCCTGGTTCCCTGTATTCCATGGCTGTGAGATGCCTTCGCTCAGGAGTTAGCACACTCTTTGTTGGCTCTTTGTGCGAGCCTGTGCCCTGCCTGTTCTTCTCAAGGTAACTCTCTGTCTAAGACTAGCAGCTTCTTGTGTGTAGGACTTGACACATGCCACTTTAGAGCAGGAAGCTTTGTGGGGTGCTTGCCCTGGCTACATTCTGTCTGTGTCTGAAGTTCTGCCTTTGGTTGAGATTTCCCAGACTTCATGGGAGATACAAGGGATTCCTGGGGGCATGTTACACCTACTCCATGCCTCTGCCTTTATTTTGCCACTGGGACTTTACCAGTGTCTCTGGTGACTTTCTGATTTTCAGTGTTCCCAGATAAAGAAGCTTTCCCTTTACCTAGGCTTCTGGCCTGAGCAGATGATCATGGAGAACTGCCCTTTCCAAGATAGCTTTCTTGTCATTTGCCATTTTTACCTGTACTAAGCCACTGACAAAAAAGTTTCATGTGGTTTCTGAAATGGTTTTCAGGAGGAGGCTGTCCCTTCTGTAACAGAATATAGGATGTCCCCGCAGGTGTCTCCTTTAATGTTTTATTTTGAGGATGGCAGCTCCTCTTCTGAGTTGTGATGTCCCAAGCCATGTATCTCCTCCACCAGACTTGTCTGATTTTAGTGTTGGAGGACTCGTGCCATTGTTACTTTGTGGAAAATTTTTACCTTGGCCCTTGTGGAGGTCACTATGGTGCAACGCTTCTGGCCCTGCCCTCTGCTGATCGTTGTCTTGTCCAGTTGTTCATGCAGTTCATGGGAAGCTGCCATGTCCACACTGGTGACACTAGAGTTTAAAGTAAGTAAAGTCACATTTTTCAAGTTATCTGACTCCAGAGGCTGGTCATCCTGAAGACTCTGGGCCTTTCCTATCTTTCTGCTCTCCAGTTTCAGTTTTAATTCATTGAAAAGTCCATTTTTTAAAGTCTGATAACTCAGACCTTGGGAAACCAATGTATCTATTGGGGTCTTTTTAGTGGTCAGGATACCCTGTGCTTTGCTTTGATTGATAGGTATCACTACGGAAGCTTTGCTTTCATTGGTGATGTTGCTTTTAGCTTCTAATGGAAGATTACAGAATTCCTTTGTCTTGAATATCTCCTTAGAGATATTATATAGGGAAATTTTCTTTGAACATATCCCTTTTTCATCAGTCTTTTGAATGCTTTGTCTAAAAATTTGTTTCTTATCATCTGCATCAGGTGCAGCCACTGCTGTCCTCAGGAACACATTTGGACTGCATATATTGTCTGCTATGGATTGTGTCACACTGGCTTTTTCTAGGACACCATGTGTTGGGTGCAGAAAAGGCCATCTGCCCTCCTTCATTCTATGTAGGTTCTCAATGTACTTTTTGTTGGTATCAGAGAGTAATTGTCTCTGAAACCACTGTTCTTTCTTGCTCACAGGTGAGGCTGAATTTGTTGTTCCCATCTTCTTTGGCTATTAGCAAAAGACTTTTGTCCATGGGGCTGGGATACCCCAAGTTTAGAATATACTCCAGAAAGAGGTGGATGGGGAGGAAAGTTTAGAGTTGGAGCAAACCAAGATGGACCTTCTTTCACATAAGTGGTTTCTATTGATTCCTGGGCCTTCTGGGGAAGACATTGCATTGTCTTCATTTGAAAAAAAAATGTAATTCTGTCTGCCACGATATTTGACTTGCTGGAATCAGGGAAATAAATATCATGGGGTGTGGCCAGACTTCTGTCCTTCCCTACGAGTAGTGCCAAATCTCTCTGTTTCTTTTGGCTAGGGGATTTTTCACACAAGGGCAAGTACATGCTGTTGGAATGACATGAACCATGCACAGTCCCAGGAACCTGATACTCTTTGATTTCTGTAAATTTCTTGTTCCAATGTACTTCCAGGCATCCTTGAATTGTTTCTGATGCAGAATTACCAGTCGGGTACTAAAATCATTGCCTGACACAATCCCTGTGAAACTTTCAGAATTTGACTCAGACTGACACTGTGAGCTATTATGTGGAGCCCCCACTGAGGCATTGGACAGATGGTCTTTGGGGCCAGTCTCTGCACTGTGTCCTTGTTCCTTCCCTACTTCCTCATCTACCAGAGGTATCTCTATGCTCTTCTCATTAAAACTTTAAAGTTAGCTAGATTCAAAGTTTGGATGTTTGCACTTCTGATGTTTAAAGGAGGAAATCCATGAGAGACTCTGACTGCTGTTAGACTCAGAGCTTTGGGGAATTTCTATCCTACGACTTACCAGGAACAGAGACTCCTGGATCCTGGGGGCAGGCCCCAGTGCTGCTGGATGAGCCTCTTTCTGATGCTCTAGTTCTTGCCGCAGGTCACCGGTGAGGGGGAAATTACTAGGAAGGATGGAGACCATAACTTTAGCTTTAGAATACTGTCTGACCAATGGAAGTTTTGGAGCTGGAGAACAAAAGTCTTCCCGAGATCTCTGGACCACAGAGGGTAAATCCTACAAATTCTCTTGCTTTTTCTGCAATATATTATGTTCTGGGTGACAAATTTCAGATGGTGTAAGGAGCTGTGCCTCACTCTGCAGTCCATGAAAACAGACTCCAGAAGCCCTAACCTGAGGTTCAGGAGATGGCAGGCCATGGAGCAGAGAGTGAAGCTGGGCCTGTGCCTGGGTTCCTAGAAGATGTTGGTGCAAAGCCTCAGGCAAGACTTGAGATTGGATCTCAGGCAATGGCAGAAGTTTAGGGTCAGGGATTACTGGCGATTTGTGGTCTGTGAAGACGTTGGAGATTATATTGAAGGAGACAAATTTCAAAGAATAGTCACCTAAGCCATAGATAGTGGAGCTTAACGCTCACTGTACAAAGATGGAAGATCCCAAAAGAGTTGCATAGACTTTTGCCGAGAATGGCCTTCATAGGGATTTGGACATGAGGCCTGCATTTAATTGTGCAGCTCCCCTTGCTTGCTGTTGGAGCTCCCAAATGGAAAGGAAATTGCCAATTCCTGCTGCTCAGCAACCGACACTAACACTTTCCCTACAGAATTCAATTGGCATCGTAGCTTATCTTGTTGGGCATAAGAATCAGTTTTTCTTTCCCTTTCTTTCCACATCAAGAAGCCACCTCTCTTCTTGATTTGGATCTCCAAGAATGCTAGAATGCCAAGTCTGACAATTGCGTGGTTATCAGGCTCGATCTGTTAGGATGCAGCAATACCTTCAGTAGAGTCCTTGGAAGGATGGAGGGCAAGGGATTCCCGCTTGGCCTCGCATTCTACTAACTCACAAGGGGGCGGGCTTTTCACACCCAGCTCTCTGCAGGACAATTCTCTGGTTAGTGGGTCATGAGTGGGCAAGTCAGAAGCTTTGCCAGTCATTCCACAAGTGGAAGCATGTTGGAGAACATCTCCTATTCCCCAAGTATGATGTTCTAGGGGAGGAAGATTTGAGGCGAGTTGTTGGGATGGTAATGGAGCTGCTTGAAACTTAGTTTCCAAAGGAAACATAGTCTCTACTGACAGAGCATGATCTGGTGGTAAGATCACCTGCTTGGGAGAGTCTGTGGAGGGTAGAGTTAGAGAAGGCTCGGGTGTTGTAGCTGGAATTACATTTTCTGCTAGGTTTTCTGAGAGAGGAGTGTTCAGTGATGCAGATGACTTTTTCACAAGAGTTTTGGAAACTAATGGAGACCCTGAAGAGTCAGCGACTTTCACAGATGCTTGAGATAGCAAGTGACTGGCCTCCACCACTGTCTTGCTACACATCTGACAGAGGGGGTCTGGACATAGCAGTTTCCAAAAGTGAGTAGTGTTGGGATGCTTGTTCAATAGGCTACAGATAATAAAATGTACAAACTTGTAACTAGGACCAGTCCTGTGAATAGAGGGTCTGCTGGTCTGTAGTACAGGAGTAAGTAGGATGGGGCAGGGAGAAGGGTGCAAAGAAAGGACTCTTATTTTGTTGGTCGTGGACCTTGAACTCTGGGCATGAGCACTGTCCCTCAGCTCTTCAACTCAAGGCTAGCACTCTACCAATTGAGCTATAATGCCACTTCCAGAGAAGGGACTTTTGAATCTAGCTACGGTCTTCATAATCTTCTACATCTACTCCTTATCGTGTCCTCATAATAGTAGCCATTACTTTATCCCTCTCATGACTCAGGCTAGCTGTACTGAATCCCATGTATGCAAAGAACAATAGTGACCAGTCACCTTGACACCACAGAAAGCAGCTTCTGCTCCTCCTCAGCTTCTTTACTCAGAGGTCTCCGTCTTGTAAAATCAGGATGTAGTTTATACGTGATAAAAGTCAGAACACAGAGATGTTACAGGAGAGCACCTCTTAGTATAAGGCTCTGCTTTAAATAAAGGTCTAAAGCTCCAAGAAGTAATAGAGAAAGTCAAAAGTGCAACAGTAATGTTAAGATTATTCACTTGTTTATGTGACTTCATTTTCACAGCATCTGCATGTCAACCTATACAATACAATACAATATCAAACTCCCATGTGAAGCACAGAAGTGACTGGACCCCTCAGACATGAAGACAGAGAAAGCACTTTGCACAATGTTAGGACACAGGCATTGTGACTCAAAGCATCTTCTAGTCCTTTCTCCACATCTTACCTGGCCAGCAGCACCCACTCCAGCACCCACCCAGATCCTTCATGTTGGCAGAGCTGGGACTTTGAGAGGCTTCTCAGTCCTGTCTGTAAGCCTCTCCTCTGAGTGTCATTTTCTGGTATTCTGTGCCTAGCAACGGTTGTTCTCATGGGCCTGTTATCTCCAGAAAAGAAAAGCGGAATTCAGTTCTGGCAAGCTTAGATCAAGGAAGAAGAAACATACCTCTAAATTCTCTCTTTTTTCTGAACAATATGGTTGGTCTCTGAAAAGGTTACAAAATATTTGGAGATTAAATTTGGAAATTATAAAGTATATAAACCATTTCTACAGATATCATTTTTATTTAATTATCATTTTTCTCAGTTAATTAAAAGTGCTTTATAACTATAATTTTAATGACCATGTTGGCTGTTTGGACAAACACCTATGGGAATTGAATGACTTATTTCCCCTGATGGAATCTATGACCTCAGAAAGGAAGTTGGCACCATTAAACCATCCTGTAAGAAGAATGGCAGCCTGTGTCTACACAGAACACGCTGGTTTTAATTATACAGTCATTTTCTTCCTCCTTCTTTGGCCCATCTGTTTACACTGTGGGAGTTGGTTTCTACAGTGATGGTGTCAGGGTATTTGCTTCACCTGCTGTCTTAGTAACTAAATCTCCTTCTAATCACTCCTTGTTCTGAAGCATTTCTAATGAATGCTCCCAGAAGCTAAATGTGTATCCTGAATTTCAGGAGACAAGGTCCTGGTCCAGGCAGAATAGTTGATAGTAGTAGATAAGTTGCTATGGGGCCACAGATGTGGGCTTCGTGGCTCTTATTCAAGGTACCTCATCAAAGTTTATCTGTCTTTTCCCCATTGTAGTTGCATATAGTAATTTAAGTTTCTTAAGTTTACTTACACAGATACATTGAATGTTTCTTGCAATTTCTTTCCCTCAGTTTACAGGCACCATGAGGAAATTACTCTCAGAGAATGGTTTCTTTTACTAATTTCCTCTATCGCTTGGTTTACATGTATCATTTGGGGATTTTTTAAAATAGGTTTTTAATTGTTACAGCAGAAATAATTTTCTTAAGCAAAAAATAATTGGTTATTTTATGGAAACTCTAAGGAAATACTATTTAGAACCAATAACTAATAGATGTACAAATATCAATAGTCTCCCCT
This sequence comes from Dipodomys merriami, assembly GCF_024711535.1. Classification (NCBI taxonomy): domain Eukaryota; kingdom Metazoa; phylum Chordata; class Mammalia; order Rodentia; family Heteromyidae; genus Dipodomys; species Dipodomys merriami. The sequence continues at coordinate 3,867,620 of NW_027202283.1, read as the reverse complement.
TCCCTTCCCTTCCCTCTTTCCCTTCCTTCTGATCATTCTGACCAAATATTCCCACCAAGATTTCACAGTGCTATATTTGGAGGATGGTTTCTTGACACAGATAGAAATGTCATACTGATCTTGTTTCTGAAGGGTGTTTTAATCTTATTAATTAAGCAACCTTTACTGCTATTCAGTAAAGCTCTCTTGAGAGTGAAGGGTCTTTGATTAGTGAAATTTCCTAATTGGATCAAACTCTCATCAGAAAATATCACAACATGCTTTACCTCACCCTTAGGATCCCATTGTTTAGCATAAAACTACTTCAACAAGAATTCGATCAACCTGTGTCAATATTAGCCTGCAGATATTTGGAACTAGAAAAAAGATCAAGTCACTTAAGCAATCCCGGAATTTAAGGAAAAGGGATGGAGTTTTGATTCATAATAGTATAAATACATATCATATATGAATTGGGTTTCTATAAAGTTACTCTCCTACACTGATTGCAAATTTTAATACTTCTTTTTCCTGTGCATCTCACCTTGGTTTTAAAGGGTTTATTATGTGAATACTGTATTCATGCACAGACAAAGGTATTGCAAAGTGTTTTTTGTTTGTTTGTTTGATTGATTGATTTTGCCGGTCCTGGGGCTTGAATTCTGGACCTGGCCACTGTCCTAAGCTTCTTTTTGCTCAAGGCTATTGCTGTACCATTTGAGCCTTAGCACTGCTTGTGGTGGCTTCATCCTCCTCCTCCTCCTCCCCCTCCTCCTCCTCTTCCTCCTCCTCTTCCTCCTCCTCCTCCTTCTCTTCTTCTCTGCCCCCACCTCCTCCTTCTCCTCCTCAACCTCCTCCTCCTCCACCTCCTCCTCCAACTCCTCCTCGTCCACCTCCTCTTCTTCCTCCTCCTCCTTCTTTTTGAGTCGTTTATTGGAGATAAGAGTATTGCAGAGTCTCCTGCCCTGGCTGGCTTGGAATTCTGATCCTCAGAGCTCAGCCTCTTGGGTATGGAGGATTACAGGTGTGAGCCACCGGTTCCCATCTGTAGTTTTAATGGATTCATCTTCAAGTCTTAATTATTATTACTATTTCTATTTTGTGTCATCAGTGCCTTTAGCTTTTCTGTTTGTTTTTTGGGATAATTTAAAGCAAAACTCACCTATAAACACTTCAGTTAATCTTAAGAAATGAAAAGAACTTAAGTAAGTACTAACACATTGAAGTACTAATGTATAATATTTTATTAGGTTATCATAAAAGGTTGTTAATTATCTGCTCACGATTGAGCAGTTTTTTTAAAAGAAAAAGTTGTGTTTCAATGAAAACTCTATAGTGGCAAGTGATTTCTACAACTTCATTATGCTGTATGTATGACCATATCAAGTGAAAAATTATGTCCTTGGGTACTATACTTTAGTTACTAGCAGAAGCTCTCTTCTTTAGTTTTGTCCTCTCTGTAGACCAATTAAAAGAAGTTGAAGGTGGCCAGAAGGAAGTGGTCACTATAGATGTGTAGTGACCACTTTTCATGGGGCTTGAACTCTGGGCCTGGGTGCTATTCCTCAGCTCTTCAGCTCAAGGCGAACACTCTACCACTTGAGCCACAGCGCCACTTCTGGTTATCTGGTGGTTTATTGAGATAAGAGTCTCACAGACATTCCTTCCTGGGCTGGTTTTGAACTGTGATCCTCAGATCTCAGCTTCCAGAGAAACTAGGATGACAGGTGTGAGCCACTGGTGCCTGGCTCAAAGACAACTTTTTATTCTGACATTTTGGTACTTGGGACCTTGTTGATCTGGAGAGAATATCCTTTCCAGGGATTACCACACTTTATGCCACTACCCATCTGCTGGGGAATGGTCTGAAATGTGAGGACCAGGTAAAAGACTTACCACAACTAGTCGGGCCCTATGCTGTAGAGGCTGTTAGATTTATTCAAATTAACACATTCTAAATCTTCTTTTGTGCCTCAGTGGTTGCTTCCATAAAATTCACTCTGTTGGGTCTTGCCTGTGTTTTGCCTAGCCTCTTACTGCCTCCTGACCAAACTTTGTGCTCCCTGTATGTGTTCCCAGCGTGGTAAGCATTAGAAACTAGCCCTTCAACTAATGAATAAACAAAATGGAGCATAACCATACAATAAGATATTTAACCATAAAAAGGAATGACGTGCAGGTCTATGCTATACATGGATGAATCTTGAAAATAATTATGGTAAATTAACATTATGCTAAGAAAAGATCACACTATTGTAGGACTCCAGTCATAGGACATGCATAGAAGATAGAGAAATGAAGGAATTAATTTTGTTCAGGAGCTGAGGGGGAAGATGGAATGGAAAGTAAATAACTAATGTGTGCAGGGCAGAATTTTCAAAATATTCTGGAATTAGTGATGACAGATTCACAACTTTGTGAATATCAATATATTATATACTTTATTTTTAATTCTTGATGTTTTATTTTTCTCATGCCAGCATATATTAATGTTACATGACATATCATGCATGTGCATAGTATACTTTGACCATATTCACCACCATCATCATTTCTTGGTCTTCTCACACAGATCCTCTTTCTCTTCCAAAACCATACTCTTTCTACTTCCAATTTTTCTCTTAAAATCTAGTTTTTTCCTATGAGAGAAAATATGCTTTTTCCACATCTGACTTATTTTTTATCACCATAATTATATTCAGGTCCACCTGCAAATAACATTTTCTGTTCTTTATTATTGTGAATAATTCTCCTTGTGTTTAACATAAATACACAAGGAGATATACACACACACATAAACACATACACACAGCACATACATACAAACATTTCCTCTACATCCCCCACCCACATTAAGAGGGTATTCTTTTTGCATCTAGTATCTGCTGCTATTTGTGGATATTTTTCCCTTCTGATAACAGTTGTTTTGACTGAGATGAGATGGAATCTCAATGTAGATTTGATGACTGTCTGTGAGCTTCTTTTGCTCAAGGCTAGTGCTCTACCACTTGAGCCACAGCACCACTTCCGGATTTTTCTGTGTTTGTGGTACTAAAGAATCGAACCCAGGACTTCATGCATGGTAGGCAAGCACTCTAACACTGAGCCACATTCCCAGCCCCCCATTCGTACTTTTGAGAACTGTCTCATTCATTTGGCCATTTATTGATGGGATTTTTTGCTGTTTATTTTTTTATTTTGTTTATATTATAGATATGATTTCCCTGCAGATCAATTAAACTACCTGAGCATTTTCACTCATTTACTACAGATATATACCTTGATATTTGTAGATCACTGGTCTTGCAAATTTCTATTTAATTTGTAAATCAGACATATTTCCATTTCCATTTTCTACACTACAATGTCACTCTTCCTTTTCTTTTTGCTTTTTTCCAAGTGTCAGGATTTGAAATCAGAGCCTAGCACTCAGCTAGCATTCTACCACTTCTGTCAGCCTTCCAGAATAATTATTTTGCTAAACATTTTTGGGAATGCAGTCTCATATCCCTTTCTACTTGGGATGACTTCAAAGTAGGATCCCTGAATCTCAGCCTCCTGAATAGCTAGAATTATAAATGTAAGCCACTGGCTCCCAGCTCATCCTTCTTTCTAATTATGATGCTATCCATTATTCCTCTTATGATTTATGCAGCAGTTTATAGCGGGCAAATTTGCAGTTGATAGAAGGTACATTTGTAAGATTACAATAGATTTTTTAAACAATTGTTAGGAAGAAAGGGCCTATCATTTCATAAGTTAACAAATGAGTACATTTCCTATCTTTGGGGAACGTCATCCTTCCCTTTCCTTTCCCTCAGTCCAATAGATTTTTATATAAGAAAGATAGTCAAAACAAGTTCCAAGGAAGATGCAGTAAGTTTACTTCATTGCTACCTGAGTCTAATTTTAATTTGGATCTAACTTGTGTCTAGATCCTATTACAGATGGCAATTGCCTTCTGTTTTTGTCTGTCTTAGTGATTGCCTGTTTTGCTTGTTGCTACTGGTTTTAGTGTTCTCTAGTTTTAAATTTTAGACAGGGTCTTTCTTTGTAGCTCAGCTTGGCCTCAAACTTGAGAGCATCTTGTGTCTGACTCTTGAGTGCCAGAGTTGCTGAGGTACACCTGTGCTTCATCTGCTAATAATCTATATAAAGATGAGCATTATGATCCCTTTGGTGTGCTTACTATATATATATATTTGAGCTTCCCCTTTAAGCCTAGCTGAACTGTAATGGAGAGTGAATACAGAGTGTGCTGTGACAGGCTATAAGGCCCTGTGAAATGTGAACTTCAAATTGTGTCCTTTGAAACAAGAGCAGCTAGCTCCCCATACTGACATGGAACTACAGAAAGGTGTTATTCATTTGGAACCAGAGTTTTCTCCGGGTAGCCATGGCAGTGGGCTTCCGTGAATGATTGATAAGTTTATAACATTTTCCATTTAGAAAATTACCTTCATTTTCAAGATGGGCTGTGCCACATAACTGGCAAAACGTTCTAAGAATTATACATTGCCAACTGGTAAGAAGATACTTTTCTCCATTCAAGCTTCCTTCCTAAATCCAAGATCACAATAATTAAGGTACAGAGGACAGAATGTCTCCAGTGTTATGAGTTTATTGGGTCACATTTTCAATATCTTCCTGATAATGACAGTCCCAGCTCTGTTTCCTGATAACCATGGCAACATTCCCATTTCATTGATCCTCCTGGCACTCTCATAGGATTATCTAGTGGATGCTTCCATTTATATTTTACTTCCCTGCCTTGAATAAAACATTCAGTTGACCCAAATGTAAATTAATTCAGTTACAGCACAGTTTTTAAGGCACCCAAGCCAGTACTTCAGTAGTTCAGTTTATGGAGAGTTGATTAATAGGTAAATATTTGATAAACACTCATGTGTTTCATTGTTTTACTACAACTCTTGAAATTACAGGTGTCCCTGAGTAGGGTTGCCTAGTTTAGCAAGACCTACTCTATTACGAGAGGAAAGAAGTTTCCATTCTAATAGTGACGGGAAGTTCCACTGCTGGCTAACTTATTCTGAGAGAAACGCATTAAATAAACATGAAACCTGCCCTCATGTGATCTTCCCCACATGAATGGATATGTTTCCTTAAAGTAATCCTTGTGCTTCCAAAACCACCCAATAGAAATGAGTGTCTGCATTTTGTGGTGCAACCACAAGCATTTTTGTCAAGATTTAGAGTGAGCCAGAACTGAATAGTACAGTGAGACAAAATTGGAGTCCTGTTTACTCATTTGCTAACAGACTGCTACTAATGAGAATCACAGTACATTCTCTGTGTGAAGCAATAAGACTTCTAACTAATAAAGCACTCAGAGTGTGGACGGGAAACATTTTATGTTTACATACACACATGGGAATAGCTTTCATTTAATTTGAGAGCTAGAATTGATGTGGACTATGGAGTACAATTCTCAGGTCCAAACTACAGCTCTTTTATTAGCTGTGTGACCTTGGTTAAGTTATCTAAACTCCTCTGTGTTTCTGTTTCTTCATCAATAACAAAAGGAAAACACCAACACCAGGGCCAGAAAGGGGATGAACTGGGTTAATATAGGAAAGGATTTAGGAGGTGAGCAGATTGAAGCACACTGCTCAGGCTGCTTATTTGCTCATATTTCTATTAAATTTTTCTTTAATCCAAGGCTTAGTTATTACAAACAAACTCCTGTTACTGATTTAAAAAAATGCTTCTCTGTTCAATAATATTTTGAGAGAAGAAATATCAGGATTACTGAATTTAAATCTATTTTGAAGATTTCAGAATTTCCATAATTATGAAATTGTTAGGAAAGAAGACATTTTCAAAATTGATTCATTTGAATAATCATTGCAACCCAATTTTTTACCAAGCTGAGTGCCAGTAGCTTATGCCTAAAATCCTAGCTACTGAGAAGGCTGGGGTCTGAGGATCTCAGTTTGAAGTTAACACAATGGCATACCAGATTTCAGTATTTATGGAGCCAAATGGAGAGTACAGTGAAATGTATAGCTCCTCTATAAATTCCATATTATTAATATATAATTAGCAGGAAGCACACAATGAGTTTTATATTTTTAGAATATTTCTGGACATTGAGAGGTTAGGCCTCAAGGTACTTGTACCCTCAGCAGAGACGTGAGGATCCCAGTATAAAGCCAGGTCAGGCAAACACATTCATGAGACTTTTACCTCCAGCAAACCTGCAAAAGAAGTGGAGCTGTGGCTTAGGTGGTAGTGTGTCATCTTTGAGTGGAAAAGCAGACTAAGAGTACTTGGCTCTGAGTTCAAGCTATACTACTTCATTTCACTATTTTACAGAAGTTTTCAATTTTTCTGCTTGAAGATTAATTTTTTTGAGACTGGGACTTGAACTCAGTACAGGATACTTTCACTCACTGACAAGTGTTCTACCCACTGACCCATGCCTCCACCTCAACAGGGCTGGCCATTTCAATTACTTTTTGTCCAGTGTAGATTAGCTTTTAACTATTTGTTTGTGCAATCTTTTAAAGGTTTTTAAGTTTGTGTGACATCTTTGAAGATGATTTTCTGCCATCAGATTTCTCTACTCTTTCTTTTCTATACTGATACTAGGGCTTGAACTTAGGGTCTGGGGCTATCCCTCAACTTTTTCACTGCCATTTAAGCCAAAGGTCACTACAGCTTTTTGGTGCTTAATTGAAGACAAAAGTGTCTCATAGATTTTCGGGCTCAGACTAGCTTTGAACCACAACCCACAGATCCTAGCCTTCTGAGTAGCTAGAATTACAAGCATAAACTAGGATTACTGGCTTAGCAGTAGATTTTTAAATCATTATGTCACAGATGAATTTAGTATGTGACTAAGGTTATGTTCCAATGTGCATTGGAGCACAAATTTTCAAGAAATGGTTTGAAGAAACATTTATGACTAAGGCAACTTCAAAACTGATGTAGTTCAAAGGATCCGTGGAGGAAATACAAGGGAAGATTTCTTTCAATCAGTTCCCTATGTGCTCTGTACGAGCTGTGTGTCCAGTTTTTAACTTAAGATTATATGATAATTAGTTTTCAGAGGTACTACATGTCATAGTTTGCTATCAGCCTTCCTCAGCATTTTTAAACTTTATTCTGTCTCCTTTCTTTTCCCTCTTCTTCAAGAAAGCAAATTTACATTTGAATATCAGTATTATGTCACTGAAAACAGATCACCACAAGATTCACAGCTTAAAACAAGTCACATTTATTGTCTCACAGTCCACTAAGTCAAGGAACAGGTTAACTGGGTCCTTGGATCAGGGTCTCAGAAGGTTAGAATCAAGGCCTTATTTCTAGCTGGGGCTGTGTTCTCATTTTATACCCAGAGTCCTCTTCCAAGCTCATTCTGGAGGTTGGCCATATTCAATCCTTCTCGGTTTTAGGACCAAGGCATCCTTCCTTGCTGGCTGTGAGTATGGTCATCCTCAGCTCCTAGAGGCCTTCCTCAGATATCTTCTAGGCTTCCTAAACGGTTGCTCAGGACCTAGCTGCCCAGCCTTCTCATGTTATGATAGTTCCTCTCTTCACAGGCAGCAGGGGAAGAGAGTTTCATTTCATCTAAAGTTATCACAGCCCTGATTTCTCATCATGTTCTTGGGTCCTGTTCCCTGTAGTGTTCAGAGCTTGAACACTAAAGGGAGGGAATTTGGGAGCTCTTGTAGAATAATATTTTAAACAGTTAGCTGTTTTTGATAACCAATTAAACTGAGAGCCATTTTTGTTTTTGCAACACATACTATAAATGATAAAGTTTTGTTTCAACTGAGAGGAGCAAGATGTTCAAGAACCATATTGTGTACATGTGGGAAAATGTGGGAAAATGACACAGGAGTCTTGTTCCATCATTACAGAAGAGATCAAAAGTTTTGAACGCAGCATTCCTCCCTCAGTTCCAGGAACGAATGTCAGCAACAATCTGGTTTGACTTGTAAAATAGTGTGTGATTCACTTTGGAGCACAATAAAGATGTCTGGTGTTTAATAATAAGAAGTTCATCCAAGCCTAATATCTGCTAATAGAGCACATAGATAATGTTGTAGATGAGTTCCAGAAAAATACGATGAAGTGAAAAGTTCAACTCAATCTCTAATGCTTTATTTGAAAAATAAAACAGATCAGAGTTAAATATGCTATAGTATTCCCATTGTATCCTACTCTGTAAGAGTATATGAGTATAATTTTATTTTCTTCCTTTTATATGCATTACATAAGTAAGTAAATATGTATGCTGACTCATTTGTGCTAGGAAATTCTTTAATATTTTTCTTTTCACTTTCTTTCAAATAGTAAGCTATGTGTATGTAGTTAGTTGCTTATGAGAAAAGACTCCAGCATGCCAGCTCTTTCAGTGGTGCATAAGTTTCAGAGAATTCTCAAACCTACCCATAACTTCCTTTAGTGGTATTCCATTACTTGGCTATCTAGGTCTATCTTAAATTGAATATCAGATCTTTCTAAGGCAGAGTAACTTCAGGAGTAAAACAGTTACTGAGGATGCTCTTATGCAATAAGGAAATTATACATGGTTCATTGCAACAGGCTTTCATTAAAAGCTTATTTCAGCAGGTGAAAAGCAGGTTGCATTGCTGATTCTCAATACTGCTTTGGGATGTTGGGTTGATTTATGATGCAAACAAGGAATAATTTCTTACAGTAGCCCTCCCTAGTCATTGTCTACCATGAAGTTTTCCAAATTATGTTCTCAACAGCCATTACTCTGGAAAATTCATAGGAATTCCAACCAAAACCTTGAACTAAAAGCTTTCATAATAAAATTCAACTAAGAAATACATATCTGTATTTCATCCCAGAAGGAAATGATAGGAATGTTTTTCAATTTTTTTATGAAAGTATTTGATCACAAACCTTCTTTTGCAAGGATATCTTTTCACTATTTTAAAAACATGCTCTAACAAGATTATCTCTAATTTTTAAACTTCTTGAGCACCCAGAGAGCAAGCTGATCTTTCTAAAAGGCATGATGGATCCTTATTCCATCCAATTCACTGGCTCAAAGACTCCACTTTTAGTTCCAATTCCTGTCTGGTTGTTCCTGGATGCAAGAATAGAAAAGGAAGGTTTCCTGTTTCATTCTTTCCTCTGTTGCTTGAAAACAACATTATATTACATCACAAAACCTTGGCTTTTCCTAAGAGCACTCATGGAGATCTTCAAAAACTTTCCTGAAGCTCTTACTTGAACTGATATAAGAACACTCTGAGTGTCGCATTTGTTAAGTGTCAAATCACAATGAAATTGTGGAACCATATTCAGAAAAGCAGAATCCTACTGAAGCTGAGAAATGGCTTAGATGGAAGAGAGAAGGCCTTTTGTTTCTTTTTAGCTTTCTCAGCTTTATCACTACTAGCATTTTTGATCAGGTAATTTGCTTTAATGGGATGAGGGGATAGAGGCTTTTACATGATATGAACTATTATTACTAGCATCTATCTAATAAATACCAGTAGGAAACACTTCAAATGAGGAAACTAAAAATGTCTTCAAATATTGTGTGTATCCTATGGAACAAAACTGTCATCTGACTGGGACTCATTGAACTGGTAAATAATGGAATAATTAGTGTTTTAAAAGGACTGTCCAGCAAGTACTTATGGTTTGAAGCTAGTTTAGACACATAAAGCCTCCAGATTTTTACCTTAGATTAACCAGCAAAAAAGTTGAATTGGAGGTGTGGCTCAAGTGGTAGAGTGCCAGTTGTGAGCAGAAAAGCTGAGCTAGTGTAAGGCCCTGTGTTCAAGCCCAGGTGGTATAGGATGAATAGGAGAATGGTAGATTAAGACCCCAAGAAGATGTAGTAGAATGTCCAGTTACCCGGGTGTAGTTTACTGCCGTAACAAGAACCTCCAATGAGGCATATCTTTCTGTATAAATGGCTGTGTAGTTCCCTCTTACATGTGCTCAGAGCTTGTCAGGTGACTTGCCATGGCCAATGAAGTATCAGCAAGTACAAGCTGAGAGCTGAAAAGTACTCCACCTGCCCACTCTGGGAATACTGTTACTTTAGGACCAACTCACTGCCAGTCTCCACCAGACACTGCCGGCCACTGCCAGCCTCTGCCATCCACTGCCAGCCACTGCCAGCCTCTGCCGGCCACTGCCAGACTCTAAGCTGTGGCCAACCTCCTACCTGAGCCTTGCCCGGTTAAAGGTGAGGGTTATGAGGACATTACAAAGTTACTGTGTCCACACTGTATGTGATGGCTTGCATTGGCCATGGCCGTGTGGGTGGAGAAGACAGACACTTGTGGAGAGGTGGAGATAACTCACCGTATTTGCAAGCCTGTGTTCTCGATGACTTCCAAGGAAGGGCTCCAGGGAAGGGGTGTAAAAATTCAGAAACCAGGGTGGAAGGTGAAGTGGAGACTCTGACTGGAGGCTGCCAGGCCAACGCTGAACCATGCCCACGATGTGGTTTAAAACATGAACTTGTTTGGAAAGACTCCACTGTGCATGTCGGATGGGGAAGATATTTAGTAATGGTCTGAAGCAGCTGGAAAGCCCTAGGGTTAACAGATGCACTGAAAAGCGGCTTATAGTGTGTGGAGAGACCGGCTGCGGAGCCGCAGGAAGACATGGACTAAACCTGCTTCCAAGAGGAGACCCATTTCACCGCATGAGCCGCCCCATGTCCTCAGACACTCCCTCTAACTCAGGCCTCTGAGGTGATGGCTGGGGCAGCCTGAGTGCAGGGCCCATCCTGAGGCCAGGGAGCCCTCAGACCTTGCCAGCAGGCCAGAGAGCCATGGATCCCCGCTGTGCGGCAGCCATAGTGCACCACAGCTGAATGAAACATGCAGAGGCTGGACTGCCCGAGTTGCCTGTCTGGTTCCGGAACAGAAAGGCCTCCAAGCTACCGTTTTTGCCTAGGCATTCTACTCCTGCTGGTCATCCTTCTGCCCCGCAAAGCTCGGCAGGCCGGGCCCCAGCCCCACCGCTGCCTCACCCTATCCCGGCTCTGCCCCCCTGCCTTGCTCCGCCCCACCCAGGCCTGTCCCACCATGTCCAGGAAAGCAGAAGCTCACAGCTGGAGGTGGAGGCTAGAGACCGAGCCTTCATCCCTGCCTTGGAGGGCAAAGTCAGGTCCTGTGAAATGAGCAGCCAGTGCTGCATGCTGGGTGCTCCAGGGAGGTCAGGGCGCATCGCCCCGAGTCCCAGGAACCAGGTGGAAGCCCCGCTCGCCCGGCCACGGTTACCGGCCTGGATGCTTCATCCCTCTCGGACACTTCCGCCAGTGGTTAGCCCCCCTCCCTCAGACTAGGGAACTGGCCACTCCTTGCATGGACCAGCCCCTGGCCTGACCCCTGGTGTGGCTCCTGGACTGGTCTAGGACCAAGTGCAGCTCACAGCAAAGAGCTCCCTGGCCAGCGCTGGCAGCACGGATGTGCTTAGGGCCCTGGAAGAGTGGGCCCAGGCATGGCTGCACTCAGACTTCACTGGCTGCCATGTGAACTGCTCAGGCAGCCTGAAGTAGGAGGAGTTCAGGGCACTGTGCTGTGAGCTGAGTCTGCGGTCCATAGACACTAGGCCATGGCCCAATGCCTGGACTCCAACTCCGATGGAGCCATCACCTTCCAGGAGTTTGTGAGCTGCTTCCCAAGGGCAGCAGAGTGCCAAGGGCCCAGAACGGGGGTCGAGGTCCACAACCACAACCAAAACCACCACAGCCTCAACCACGACCACCAGCACCACGACCACCAGCACCACAAGGACGAGGATGAGGACAACGAGGATGAGGACTGGGAAGGTGGCCCGGATGTCCTGGGGAGCCGGGCAAGGCCCGAAGGCTGCTCTTAGTGAGACTTCCAGGGAGGACTGGGGGCAAAGCCAGACTCATTCACAGGTGTGCATGTGGTGATGGTGGTGGTGGTGGTGGTGGTGACTTTTGGGGTGTTCAGTCTCAGTCCCTTTCTGGGCCCCTTTCTCCTGCTCACTTGGCTTTTCCCAGGAGAGGCCTGAGGGATCTCCAAGGAGCCAGGTAGCAGGCTGACCCCTGGCAGGGCTGTCAGGATGCAGGGATCCGTAGACCAGGCTCCTGCCCAGGTAGCGAGCCCATTCAGCATCCTCCAGGTAGGCAAGGAAACTTGGTTGTGCTTAGGCTCAGATTGTTCACAAGTGCCCACTACACACAAGGCATTGTACACAGGTGTTCACAATTGCCCAGCACTCAGCGGGCCTTGTACACAGGTGTTCACGAGTGACCACCACACTCTGTTCTTAGGAACAGAAGAACTGGCTTATTACACAATAGAATAAAATAACAAATCTCTGTCTATGAGAGAAATAATTGAATACCACATTTCTCATTTAGTTCCCAGGAGGGAAGGGATGCAATCAGGCCAGACTATAAGACATCCAGGGAGGAAAGACAAAGAAAAGTTTCATCTTCATCTGCATCAATCCCTGCCTTGGAGTCAGGTCTCCAGTTGTTAGTTCTACTATTTATTCCCCATCTCTCCCATTCAGTTAATGCTGAGAAGGTTCTTCTGCTTTCTGTTTGGAGTTATAGTTAAAATTGTATTGAGCTCTTTTTGTTATTACTAAAATTGAAAAGATAGTACATTGGCTGATGGTTTGCCTGAGTCTCAGAAAAGGATATTTTGTTCCTATGTGTATCAGGGTGCTTACTACTTACTGGCTTTGCACTCCACACATTTGTAAGGCAGACTTGAGGTTGGACAGGGAAGAGAGGAGTTCCGCCTCCCTCCCAACCTCCAGTCTGGGGAGTACAGGGCTCTGGAACTGCTTCTAGAGAAGGAGCAAGTGACTCATCCTGCCATCAGAGGGCTTGTGTAGAGAAAGTGAGTGTGGCAGTTGATCTTTTCTATTTACAAATGGGGTGAAACCAGTGTCTCCTTCAGGGTGGGAGGAAAATATAAACATGGCTGCACATTCTGCTCTTTCTTTGAATCATCTTTCAGTGTAACTTGGTTCAGCTAACTAAGAATAATAATACTTTCAGGAATGAAAGCCTGTTCTTGAGGGTTCACTTCTATAATCCTAGCTACTCAGGAGACTAAAACCTGAGAATCTTATTTTAAGCTAGGCTAAAAACAAAAGTCCAGAAAATTCTCATCTTTAATTAAATCCACAAAAAGGTGGAAGAAGAGTTGTGGCTTTGCACAAAATAAGCAAGGGGCAGTGCTGGCACCCAAAAACAACAACAACAAAATCATAAATCAGCTTTAGGAATGAAGTAGTCATACTGTCCATATTTGTGTACATACGATCTTTCCAAAGTTATTCAGTATAGGAACAGATGGTTAACTTTTAAATGATTATTGAACTTTTTTTGTTTTTAAAGATCATTCCACCAATCAGGACTTCATCTCATTGGTAGAATTATTACTATCATATGCCTTTCCAAACGTTCATAGGTTATTATATTTAATTAGCATGAGTCTCACCTGGTAGATTTGTCTCCTAAGCCCCACCTTTCATTGTGAGGTTAACAAATACAATATTTGCTTTACTGAACTTGTCACAGTAGAAAAGAAGTCCACTTGAGTTGGTTCACCTGAACTTACCATGACAACCATTGGCTGTTTTGGTAAATTGGATTGCTTTTACCCAGTTTCTTGATGTAGCTGTTGGTCCACCTATCCTTTCAACCAAAAGTTACTAAAAAAGGTCTTTTGTTATTGATAATGTTGTCATTAGTTTTGCAAACTTTAGTGAGTGTCCTATTTATACCAGATACTGTCTTAGCTATTCTTGTATGTTCTAGGGGACAAAGATAAGATAAAATTCAGAGTATGGGTGAAACATTTCTCAAAAGTTTCACTAAAGAATATTTAAAGGCAAGAGGGTTATTTGCAGGAAGTTTCGATATTGTGGACCCCTTTAGTAGAAGTTTTTTCTGTATACAAAACTGGGACCTGATTTTAGAAACCTGTGCTAACTAGGCAGGTGCTCTATCATGCTTTCAGCCCCTTCTTCATTTTTTATTTTATTGTGAAAATAATGTACAAAGGGGTTACAATTACATGGGCAAGATAATGAGTACATTTCTTATCAACATTAGCCCCTTCTTCTTTAGTTTTTTTTTTCTTTTTTCTTCAAATACCGTCTTGGCATTTATGCCCTGGTGGTTCTGGTCTATAATATTCTTTAATCTACCTACTTCAGCTGGGGTGACAGGCCCATGTCATTAAACCTAGCTTTTTATTGGTTGAGAAGAGGTCTCAGGAATTTTTTTGTTGTTGTTCAGATGGGATCTTGAGAGTTTTTTGATCGGACTGGTGGAAATCTTGATTGTCCCTATCTCTACCTACATGCAGCTGGGATACCAGATGTGAGCCACTTCACTGGTCCTTGTAGTTTTACCTTTAACTACTTGTTCATTTTATTAATCATTAAGGGGAGTGTGTGTGTGCGTGTGTGAGTGTGTGTGCATGCGTGCATGCGTGAGCAAGCTCATGCATGTGCATGCATGCACACATATGTGCTAAAACTGGGGCTTAAACTCAAGGCCTGGGTGTTATTCCTTAGCTTTTTTACTCAAGGCTGGCACTCGACCACTAGAGCTGCAGCTCCATTTCTGGCTTATTGCTCTGTAATTGGAAATGAATCTCATGGACTTAATCCTGCCCCAGGTGGATTCAAATAAAATCCTCCAGATCTCATCCTCCTGAGCGCAAAGGATGATAAGCATAATTTTAATGACTGGCAGGGCTTATTTTAATATAAAACATTGTGTCTTCTTCTGAGGGGAAAAGTGTCTGTCTAGGAGAGTGAGCTTTGTGTCTTTGTTCCCCACCCGACACTGTCTTATCAGATAGCTCTCTTCCCCATGCCTGTCCAGTTTGAGAGGAGTGGTTGGTAGATTTAAGATTGTAAAGAGGTAAGAGGTAAAGAATGGTCATTTTGACAGGATTTCCTCTTCAACATTGAATCATAATATTGAATGACTTTGGATTAAATTCTCCAATCTCCAATAACTGTGAGATTATAGAAGAAATAAAATTATGTGGTAAGAGGTTGAAAGTAGCATTTTTGATATGTGTCAATACATTCTTCAGTTTGGATCTCTTAGGAAGTCAGGGACTGCTTTCCTCAGGTTGGTGAGAGAAGTGGCCTAGAAGGCACGGGACCTGTCATCTTCCGTTTGGCAGGTGTAGATGGTCTACAAGCTCAGTTTGGGTTTACTACTTCCTGTTGAGATAGAATCAGATTTTCCTTATTCTGTCTGTCTGATGAGACAGAATGCAGGATGGAAGGGGATACCAGTTCAAGAGAAGATCTGGAAATAGGAATTGTGTTCTGGAGGGTGATGTGGGGAGGCAAGAGGGAAAATTTACAATGCAGCTTAGCTCATGTCTGGCTCCTGGGTCTTTGTCTTGGTGAAAGGGAGTTTTGTATATAGTAAGTATTCAGCAGATGTTTGCTGAGTGAATCAAATATTCTATACTCTTGGATTCACTTCCCAGTTTATATAATAAACCAAATATCCTTGAGATTTGTGCATAAAAAACAAGGAGTTTTATGAAGAATTTATTTTTCAATGACAGAATGAATAAGGAGAAGTAGACAAAAGGAGGACTTGAAGATATTGGCCCTTGACGATGATCTTTATACTTTCTGAGCTGGAAAAATATCTTTAGCAATTTCTAATCTTTAGAAAATTATTCTAGAATAGTAAAATGTGTCAGGTCTATTCAAAATGCAGGTAACTGTCAGGACACCATTTTTCTGGACATGCTTTTAATTCTTTCTGTCTGTTTGTTGTAAAGACTTCAGAGAACAGCCTTTTGATCATCTCAAAGAAGTTAGATTTAGATAGCCTCTTTATGTCTTCTAACTCGCCTAATTTCCACTAGCCCTGAACTACATCCTAAGCACTGGAAAAAATACACCTAATCAACTAATCAGCCAGTCAGCCAGCCAGCCAGTCAACAGGTCAGCCAACCAATCAACCAACAAATAAATTTCATTGAGAAAAACCAATACTATGCATGTGCAAACTGTACATATTGGAAATGAATGTATCTCAGTCTAACTCTGCCAATAGAAGTGATCTCTAAACTCAAAGGGAAAGGCTTAACAATTGTAAATCAGTTCCACTCAGTTGTGATGGCTTGAAAAAACAAAGTGGCAGAAGCTAAGTTTCCTTAGTGGTCAGGGTTTCTTAGTATTTCTTCTTCTCGGTTTCCTTGTTAGGCTTTTCCAATGTGGAAAGGACTGAAAGAGCACTTCTTTGGTAATCACTTTCTGTGTAGTCTCTTCTCTTCTCTTCTTTGGCTGCCTTAATTTACATGATTTTGCAAAATGGTAACAGAAAAGAGAGATGGAGGCCAAAGAAGACATGAACCCAACAAGGAATAACAGAAGGAGGGGCTGTATCGTGAGAGGGAGCCAAAGACTGATCAGCAGAGAGTTGGAGGGAAAGAGAGACAGGCTCATTGATTCCATCTTGTCTCAGTTTCCCCCATCTTCCACCTAGTGAGCTTTTGGCTTTGACCCATCTTGAGATGATAGAAACAAATATACTTTTCTCTCTTTGGTCTCAGCTCTTCTCTTCCACAGGTGAGTATTTCAGCATTCAGAGTGTGGTTGTAGAGTTAAAAGACAAATGTACATTTTAATGCACATGTGCTATAATACTTGATTCTCTCCCAAGGAGATATTTATTCCAGCCTTGAATCCCAAGGGTGTGTTGCACTACAGTCCTGGGTGAGGTTTAAGGGTAGTTTTGATAATGGGTTTAACATCAGTTTTCTGGAGGTATCTGTGTCTTTTCTGGATCTGAACCATGAACCAGTGTTCTACCCTCACCTTTACATTTCTGCCGATGTCTATATCTGTCTATAAATATCTGTATCTGTATCTTTAGATACATACCTATCCATAGATAACTATATGTAGGTATATACAGATATAGACATAGGTTGATATAGACATAGATAGGTAGATAGATATAGACACAGGCAGAAATATATATGTATATATATATATATATATATATATATATATATATATTTCTTTGATCTTTTAAACTATTGCTCTTCTTACTCCATTTAATATATATTCCACTATAATCATGTATATAATTGCCCTGCTGAATGAGAGAAGCAGTGTGTTAAAAACCACAGCTCCACTTTTAACCTTTTGGCTTCCTGGCGCCTTTTCACTATGTGCATAGCTTAGGTTTTATTGTGTGAACTTGCTGGTAGTAGTCATATTGGATTCTAATATTTGCATACAATCTGTTCTGGCTGTATATGGAAGGTGGCCTACTCTTACCCTCAGATCTCACTGTCCAGAGGTTTATTCTCAGAATTTGAAAAGAGATGATTTATTTTGCTCTTACAGTTTAGTCAAAAAGGAAATAAGCTCCCAGGCACAGGTGGCTCACGCCTGTAATCCTAGCTACTCAGGAGGATGAGATCTGAGGATGACAGTTCAAAGCCAGCCAGGGCAAGGAAGTCCATGAGAACCACTAGAGAACCAGAAGTTGTGCTATGGGTCAAGTGGTAGAGTGCTCACCTTGAGGTGAAGAGTACAGGAACAGTGCCCAGGCCCAGAGTTTAATCCCTATGAACACGAACAACAAAAAAGGAAATGAGCTTTAAACTAAGTGTCTTTGATACTATAAGAACTACAGACACTTATCTAGGTTTTGTTTTAACATGAACTTTTCTCCAAAATTATACCTCAAATTCATGGTCCTACTAGTCTTCTCATTTTAAGCATTTAACATCTTTACTATAATCATCCTTTTAGCCTGGATTACTTCATCTTTTCAATCACCTCCATCCTGCTGTCCTGCTTTGAATAGACAGGTGGATGGATGAAAGGTGCATTTTTTTCCCATCAGTTGTAGGGCTTGAACTCAGGACCTGGGTGCTGTCCTCCAGCAATTTTTGCCCAAGGCTAGCACTCTACCACTATGAGCCACAACTCCCTTTCTGGTTTTCTGGTGGCTAGTATAAGATAAGAGTCTCATGGACTTTCCTGCTCATGCTAGCTTGTAACTGTGATGCTCAGATCTCAGCCTCTTGAGTAGCTAGGATTACATATGTGAACCTCCAGTGCCTGGCTTGAAAGACTGGAGATGTATTTCCTCTTTCTAGCATTAGAGTATAGATAAAATCGTCATCACTGCATCACACATAACTGTAAAATACAGGTGGCACTTGGATGCAGGATGTAGTTGGAATGAAGAAATGGTATGAGATAACTTATCCTGGGTTCAGACTGCTTCCTTCCACTGTACTAACTTTGCATCATGTAACAAAGTGGAAAGTAAACACAAACTCCCAAAGGAAAATGCTGCTGGTGAAATCTCTCTATGATGTTTAACATTTCCTTTGAATCATTTTCTTGAACAAATTCATTGTTTCATCTTGTAAGCATTAAGGATCTTCTAAGTGAAAATTTATTATAATCTCTCAATTATAAAAGGAGAAAAGCTAATTTTAACTCTTGTCAATTTGCCCTTATAAAAACAAGATAGCTGAATCCATACTACCAACAGAGTTCTCTAATTCTTTTTCTGGTTCACTATTTTTTTTTTTTTGGTCTGCCGTGGGGCTTGAACTCTGGGCCTGGGTGCTGTCCCTGCACTCTTCAGCTAAAGGTGAGTGCTTTACAACTTGAAGCACAGTGCCACTTCCAGTTTTCTGGTGGTTTAATAAAGATAAGAGTCTCATGGAATGTTCCTGCCGGGGCTGTCTTTGAACTATGATTCTCATGAACCCTGACCCTCAGATGTCAGCCTCCTGAGTAGCTAGGATGATAGGCGTGAGCCATTGGCGCCCAGCCTGATTCACTACTGACATTGTCTTTGACATAGAACTCAACGTAGACCTGACATTGACCTCAACCTTTTTAAATATCCAGTAGTCCCTGGTACCTGAAAGACCTAGGATGCAGAGTAACAACCAGAACAGTGATGTTCTTGCATAACAGAGCTTGGATACTCTTGGACACATCTCAGTCTATTCTCAAACGAGTCATCAAAGACACTTCAGGGTGCTTACTTTTGTGTTGGAGGGTTTTTGTTTTGATAACAATCTAAGACAAATTAGTAAAAGCACATCCTTAGAAGAGCACAAAGGGTTGAAATTTTTGTGGTATCCATAGGAAAGTGATGAGAGGAATGGGTTTTGTCTGTGGCAGTGTGCTTGAGAAAGCCACCTGCAAATTCCCAGTACCATCTTGAAATTGCCCCGGTTAATTTCATTTGAGTAAAATTGTATCTTCTGTCAGGTTAGCTGGACACTGTTAATTCTGACTGCACTGATTTTTTAAATATTGGCTATACGGCATAAAGATTTTGTATTGGTTATTTGTTCATTGAGAAGAAATGTGATAGAAAAATAAGCCAACTCTGGAACTTTAGGAAATACTTCGTTTCATAAGTTCTACATGTTAATCAGGGATATGAGATATTTTCCTAAAGGGATTTGAAGTCTTCAAAAACTGTATAGATTTGATATTGATCTATTTTTTGTCCATCTGGATCATCTCCATAAATTAAATTGTGGAAGATGTTCATATTCAGCTACTAAATGATAAACAAAGTATCGCTTCTCTTCCCCCAAGAAAGAAACTCTGGTTTCATTTGCTAGTTTTTAATCATTCATTCATTCATCCATTCATTTCCTTACTTAAATCTGTGTGTGTGTGTGTGTGTGTGTGTGTGTGTGTGTGTGTGTATGTGTGTATCTACTATGAACCTGGTATTGTACCACACACTGAGTCCTTTAAAACAATATCCTGTGAAAGGTCAAAAATTGAGTGGGGTGCTGGTGGCTCATGCCTGTAATCCTAGTTAATCAGGAGGTTGAGATCTGAGGTTTGTGGTTTGAAGCCAACCTGGGCAGAAAAATCCATGATACTCTTATCTCCAATTAATCACAGAAAAGCCAGAGTGGTGCTGTAGCTCAAGTGGTAGAATGTAAAAAGCTTAAGGACAGTGCCCAGGCCCAGAGTTCAATGCCTAGGAAGGGTGGAGGAAAAACAAGAAAAAGAAAAAAAGAAAAATTGCCTAGAAATATTCTCTCTATCCAGAAGGTGAAAACACCAGCAATGTTGTCAAGTGGAGGGAATGGCTTGGCCCAGAACTTACTTGTGATGAAGAATCAGGCCAGATGCTGATTTTAGAGTGTGTTTCTCCCTATGAAAGAGAAGTGACATCTACTCTCTTCTGTGAACCAGCCACCATTCCCTATCGTCTTGTGGTGTCAGAATAGTTGCCTTGAGAGGATTTCACCATGTGTGGGCTGCATTTGGTGAAGTGGAGCTGGATGGGGCTTATGGACCTGGAGGCTAGGGATAATTGCCCTTTACCTATGCGAGGAAGAATCTTCAACTCAATATTCTTCTGCTACTTCTCAGCTCAGGAGAGCCTGCTGCCCTGCAGGAGATAAAAGCACTGCTTTCAACGATGTCTGATTTTAAGGGGGAGGGCATTTCTAAGTTTATATATGCAGTGAAAGTCCAGTGAAGTGGCTAGGAAAGGGCATTTTTGCCACCACCAATTCCTACCTGTGAGTATGTGCTGTGGACTCACATGTCAGAGATGGTCCCCTTTTCAAGATCTCTATTGCTCTGAGCTTCTAGTTCCAGCCTGACTTAGAACTTGAGTGGGGTTGCTTTCCTCTTACAGGAGAGGGGTTAAGACTTTTTACTTAACGACTTTCTGTGTCTTCGCTATTATTTTTTTCTTGCGTATTGTCTGAATTTGCAGAATTACTTTGACCAAGCTCAAAAACTGTTGTCCAATATTTTTTTTAATTTTATTTTATTTTATTTGAGAACATACTTACAGAGGTGTACAATTACATGGGCAGGATAATGCATACATTTCTTAACAAGCATTGCCACCTCCTCCTTTGTTTACCCTTCACCTCCCTTCCACGCCTCCCCCCTCCCCCCACACAATTATACCCTCCTCCCCCTACCCAATTATACCCCCCTCCCCCCCACACACCGACATTGTAAAGCTGGTTTTGACATGACATTTTGTACTTCTCATTGTTGCAACAGGTCCACCTGAATCCTTAAACGACTTGTTTGTCCCCATCTCCTCCACATGTTATACTGACATCAAATATAGTGAAAGCGGGGGTTACACTGTGGGGGAGGGACATACAAAGCAACAAAGAAATAATCTTATATATGCGTTAGAAACACATGCATGAAAGAAATGAAAACATTAAAATACATATTTAAGGGTTCATTTTCCTAACATCACATTATCTGACCTTTTCCGCTTGACTCATACCTATACTAGATACTGCAAATAAGGGAAACCATGGGACCTATGCTTCCTTGAGCCTGGCTTACTTCACTGAATATAATTTTTTCCAAACCTTTCCATTTCCTAACAAATGGGGAAATGTCATTCTTTCTTATGGAGGCATAGAATTCCATTGTGTATATATACCACATTTTCTTGATCCATTCATCTACTGAGGGGCATCTGGGTTGGTTCCATATCTTAGCTATGGTAAATAATGCTGCAATAAACATAGTTGTGCTGGTAGATTTAGTGTGGTCTTGTTTGTAAACATTTGGGTAAATGCCCAAAAGTGGGATTGCTGGATCATAGGGGAGATCAATGTGAAGTCTTTTGAGGAACCTCCATACTGCTTTCCAAAGTGATTGAACAAGTTTACATTCCCACCAACAATGAAGTAAGGTTCCTTTCATTCCACATCCCCTCCAGCATCTGTTGTTGTTAGAGTTCTTGATTTTTGCTGTTCTAACTGGAGTGAGGTGATATCTCAATGTTGTTTTGATTTGCATTTCTTTTATGGCTAGGGATGTTGAACATTTCTTCATGTGTCTATTAGCCATCCTTCTTTCTTCTTCAGAGAAGCTTCTCTTTAAGTCTTTCGCCCACTTATATATTGGGCAGTTGTTTCCTTGAGGATTTGTTGTTGGGTGGTTTAATTTTTTGAGTTCCATGTATATTTTAGATATGAGACCCTTGTCCGTTGTATGGCTAGTAAAGATCTTCTCCCAATCGGTGGGCTTTCTATTGATCTTGCCAGCTATGTCATTTGCCCTGGAGAAGCTCTGCAATCTTATGCAATCCCATTTGTCCAACCTTTCTTTGATTTGTTGTGCTTCCGGGTCTCTATTCAGAAAATTTCGGCCTGAGCCAAGGAGACCTAGGGTTTCTCCTATTCCATCCTGTAATGTTTTCAGAGTGTCTGCTTTGACTTCAAGGTCTTTGATCCATTTGGAGTTGATTCTGGTGCAAGGTGATATATAAGGATCTAGCTTTAGTTTTCTACATGTAGTTAAACAATTTTGCCAGCACCATTTACTGAAGAGGCTGTCTTTCTTCCATTCTATTGTTTTAGCTTCCTTATCGAAGATTAGATGGCTATAGGTCTGCAGGTTCATTTCTGGGTTTTCAATTCTATTCCATTGGTCCTGAGGTCTGTTCTTATGCCAATACCAAGCTGTTTTGATTAATATGGCTTTATAGTAGAGTTTGAAATTTGGTATTGATATTCCTCCAGCAGTGTTCTTTCCATTGAGGATCGTTTTTGCTATTCGGGGTCTTTTATTGTTCCATATGAATTTTTGGATTGCCTCTTCTATTTCCTTGAAGAATGAGGGTGGAATTTTGATAGGTATCGCGTTGAATTTGTAGATAGCCTTGGGAAGTATTGCCATTTTCACGATGTTAATCTTGCCAATCCAGGAGCATGGGAGGTTTTGCCATTTTTTTAAGTTCTGTGTTGATTTCCTTTTTCAAGATTTTAAAGTTTTCATCATAGAGGTCCTTCACTTCTTTGGTTAAGTTAATTCCTAGGTATTTTATTTTCTGCGGGGCTATTACAAATGGAGTTGCTTTCCTAATTTCAGCCACACTTTTCTCATTGTTGGCATATAGAAAAGCCATTGATTTTGGTGTGTTAATTTTATAACCTGCTACTTTGCCAAAGTTTTGAATCAGCTTGAGTAATTTGGGAGTGGAGTCTATGGGATTCTTTAAATACAAGATCATGTCATCTGCAAAGAGGGAGAGTTTTATTTCTTCTTTCACTATTTGGATCCCCTTTATATCTGCATCTTGTCTTATTGCTGTAGCTAGGCATTCTAATACTAGATTGAAGAGAAGTGGAGAGAGTGGGCATCCTTGTCATGTTCCTGAGTTAAGAGGAAATGGCTTTAGTTTTTCACCATTGAGTATAATGCTGGCTGTAGGTTTGTCATATACAGCCTTTATTGTATTGAGGAATGTTCCATGGATTCCTAATTTTTCCAGAACCTTCATCATAAAGGGGTGTTGGATCTTGTCAAATCCTTTTTCTGCATCTATTGAGATAACCATTTGGTTCTTATTCTTGCTCCTGTTGATGTGATGAATAATATTAATTGATTTGCGTATATTGAACCAGCTTTGCATCCCTGAAATGAATCCAGTTTGATCATGGTGTATGATTTTTTGGATGAATTGTTGAAGTCGATTGGCCAAAATTTTGTTGAGAAGTTTTGCATCAATGTTCATCAAAGAAATGGGTCTATAGTTCTCTTTCTTTGATGAGTCCCTGCCTGGTTTTGGGATGAGGGTTATGATGGCTTCATAGAATGTGTTCAGTAATGAGCTTTCTCTTTCAATTTCATTGAAGAGTTGGAGGAGTATTGGTGTGAGCTCTGCTTTTAAGGCTTTGTAAAATTCCTCTGTAAAACCATCTGGTCCTGGACTTTTCTTAGCTGGGAGGTCTCTTATTGCTGTTTCTATTTCAGTGCTTGATATGGGCCTGGTAATATAGTTTAACTCATCTTGGTTTAGTTTTGGCATGTCAATATTTGCTAGGAAGAGGTCAATTTCTGTCAAGTTCTCAAACTTATTAGCATAAAGTTTTGAGAAGTATTCCCTTATAATGTTCTGAATCTTGGTTGTTTCCGTGGTGATGTTTCCATTCTCATCTCTGAGTTTATTAATTTGGGTGTGTTCTCTTCTTTTTCTGATAAGATTTGCTAAGGGTCTGTCAATTTTGTTAATTTATTCAAAGAACTAACTCTTTGTTTTGTTGATTCTTTCTATAGTTTTTTGGATTCTAATTCATTTAATTCTGATTTAATTTTGATTATTTCTTTCCGTCTACTGGATTGGTGTTTATATTGCTTCTCTTTTTCAAGGAGGTTTAGATGTGTCATTAAATTGCTAGTTTCCGATCTCTCCAATTTGTTGATGTAGGAGCTCAGAGCTATAAACTTGCCTCTGAGTACTGCCTTTGCTGTGTCCCAGAGGAGCTGGTAATTTTGTATTCATTTTTGTTGAATAGCATGAACATTTGAATTTCCTTTCTAATCTCTTCCATGACCCACTCATGATTCAGCAGTGTGTTGTTCAGCCTCCATGTGATGCCGGACTTTCTTTGGTGGCTTTTGGTGTTGAGTTATAATTTTATTCCCTTGTGGTCAGAGAGAATGCAAGGTATAACTTCAATGTTTCTGAATTTAGACAAGTTTGCTTTGTGGCCTAAAATGTGGTCTATTTTGGAAAACGTTCCATGTGCTGCTAAGAAAAACTTGTATTCTGATGCTGCTGGGTGAAATGTTCGGTAGATATCTGTTAAGTCTAGTTGATCTATGCAGCTGTTTAGATCTGCGGTTTCTCTGTTGAGCTTTTGCCGAGTTGATCTATCTATTGGGTAGAGTGGTGTTTTAAAATCCCCAACAATTAATGTCTTTGGATCTATATGGGATTTGAGGGAAAGTAGTGTTTCTTTGATAAATTTGGGTGCTCCATTGTTTGGTGAATATATATTTATAATTGTAATATCCTCCTGAAGGAGGGATCCTTTAATTAGTATGTAGCAACCTTCTTTATCTCTTCTCAGGAATTTTAATTTGAAGTCTATTTTATCTGATATTAGGATTGCAACTCACGTCTGTTTATGGGGGCCGTTTGCTTGGTAGATTTTGTTCCAGGCTTCAACTTTGAAAATGTGTTTGTTTTTACGGGCAAGATGTGACTCCTGCAGGCAGCAGATAGAAGGGTCTTGTTTTTTAATCCAACTAGACAGTCTATGTCGCTTAATTGGAGAGTTCAGTCCGTTAACATTATGAGATAGAACTGAGAGGTATTTGGGAGTTCCTGCCATGTTATCCACCTTCTTGGGGGCTGCAAAAACTGGGTTCTTCCTATGGTTCTTGGATTTTCAGTTTGGGTGCAGTTTCTTGGCCTTTATTGTGGTCTTGTTGGTTTTCTATGTGTAGGACCTCTTTAAGAATCTTTTGTAGGGCTGGTTTGGTGGAGATGTATTGTTTCAAGTTTTCTTTGCTATGGAAGGTTTTTATTTGGCCTTCAGTTATGAAGGAGAGTTTAGCTGGGTACAGTATTCTTGGTTGATAGTTCTTTGTTTTTAGGGCATGGCATGCGTCATTCCAGGCTCTTCTTGCTTTGATTGTCTCTGCTGAGAAATCTGAGGTGATTCTAATTGTTTTCCCTTTATAGGTGATTAACCTTTTCTCCTTGACAGCTTTAAGGATCTTTTCCTTGGTCTGGGTTGATCCTGTGTGGATTATAATGTGATGGTGGGATGTCCTATTCTGGTCTGGTCTATTTGGGGTTCTAAAAGCTTCTTGTATCTGAATAGGCCTATCTTTTTGTATGTTTGGGAAGTTCTCTGCTAGGATCCTGTTAAACAAATTTCCTAGACCATTAACTTCTGTTTCTAGGTGCTCCTCTACACCCATTATCCTTAGATTGGGCCTTCTGATGGTGTCTTCCAGGTGTTGGATTGACCTATCATATTTCTTGGACTTGTCTTGGATGGTTGTATGTTCTTTCTCTTTAATAACTAGGCTGCTTTCAATCCCTGAGATTCGATCTTCTGCATGGTCTAACCTGCTGTCAAGAATCTCTACTTTGTTTTTTTATCTCTTTTCCTTCTAGTTGGTCAGCTTTGATGGCTTCAAGTTCTTTGTTGAAGCTCTGTTTTAGGTCTTGTATGAATTTCTTTACTTCCTTAATTTGGAGTTCAGTGTTTGTTCTCAAATCATTTAGTTGATTGGTTATGGTTTCTTTGGACTCCCATTCCTTCTGTTGGGTTCCATTCAGCATTCCCTTTGTGGTCTCCCTGACTTCCTTCAGCTCTTTGTTAATGGATTCCATGAATGACTTTAGTGATCTTTGTGTATTCTCTACCTGGTCTCTCAATTCCTGAATTACTCTTTGATCAGCTTCCTCCCGTCTGTGGGATTCCTGCAGTTCTCTTTCTTCCCGTTCGTGGGATTCCTGCAGTTCTCTTTGAGTGTTCTCTGCCTGCTCACGCCATTCCTCCCTTTCTCTTTGAGTATTCTCCATTTGTTCACGCAAATCCTGTATCAGTTTTTGCGTAGCTTCCTCACGCTTATGATATTCCTGTATAAACTTGTGGGATGCCTCCTCTCTCTCCCTATCACGCTCATACAGAGTCCTTTTTACATTGTCAAACTTCTCATTTATCATGTTTGCTATTAGTGTTTGTAGAGCTATTTGGGAACTCTCCTCTGCATTATTCATTATCTGTTCTGACCCCTGATTATCAAGATTGGGATTTGAGATATCCGGATTTACGATTTTTCTAGTGGTGATACACAACTCATAAATATTTTTTAAAGGATTAATTGGGCCAGGTCATGTTATTGAGTGCAGTCACCAGCATCCAAACATCATGTTGAGCATGCCCATTCATCCACCACAGTCCAAGATTGTATTTATTAGTAAGATTAGCTCCAGACCAGTCCATTAGTTGAGAGTTAGTTCCAGAAATATTGGTAACAAATGGCTGTACATGCCTGTACCTTATTGGATGAGGCTATCCTGTAGATACTACTATTTGTGAAGAATTAATGCAACGGGGTATCATATAGGATGGAGTAGAATTTGAGTGAACTGGGTGCCCAGTTGGTAAAGATGCCATCTGTATATTGCACATTTGATTTTTGTCTGGGATCTAAATTTTGTGAGTCACGGATAGCATTATAATACAGCCTGGAATGGAGCCTTTAGAGCTGGTGATAAAGCAAAAAGGAGTTCCAATGTGTGAGGCTGAAATATCTCCCATCTTGGTGTGCTGGATGAAGGGATCGGGGGCTGTACTGTATGCTGATCTATTGACGTGAATGAGTACTTCAACTCCCTCCCAAGTTGTAGGGTGCACAATCGGGGGATCCGGAATGTAAGCCCAATGTGTCAGCTTTTGTGTCATCTGAATGAGCCTCCACAATCCTAACGCAATGCTCAGGCAACTAGTGGGGTTTATTTTCTTCCTGCGAAAAAACCAAACATGTCCTCGACCCCATGTTAAAACCAGATCGGGTCCATGCCAATCACCTGTTAAAGGATCCTTCCACTTAACTTGGGCAAAAGCTCTTTGCTCTATTTTCCCCAAAACCGCTGTGCTGTGAAATTTCATTATAATCTAAACTTTAAAAATTTAGTACAAATAAAACATGAGAAGAATATTAACAGGAGAGAAGGGGTATAATTCCCCACATTTTAATTTAAAAATTTGGTGTTTGAGCAAACCATTAGCTCGTTCAACAATTCCTTGACCTTGAGGATTATAGGGAATACCTGTAGTGTGAATAATCTGGTAAGATTTACAAACATTTTGAAAAGCTTGTCTGACATATCCCGGACCATTATCAGTTTTAATATGTAAAGAAGTCCCATAGTGGCAAAGCTGTGTAGGGAATGAGCAATACAATGTTTGTTAGTCTCCCCAGCAAGAGGAATAGCCATAATAAAATTAGAGTAGGTATATGGTAACATGGACAAAGCGAAGCCATCCAAAAGATTGAATCAGGCAGGAATTTAATCTACTTTTTCCATGGTGGAGGTGTTCAGGGTAATGATGTAGATTTCCTCCAGGTGACTGTCAGGCTGTAGCAGCAGCAGCCACAGCAGCAGGGCCTCTCAGTGGCTCCAAGAGACACCAGCACACCTCGTGCTGGGCTGTAAATTTCTACACAGACTGGTTAAGGATACAAGTAATACATAGGCTTGGCAGGCTATGGCCCCACTAGTTTATAAGACTATTTAGACAATAGCCCAGGACAATTTACCAAGATGACAACTTATTAAATAGATAGTTCTTTTAATAGGGCTGATTTTCTAGGCAGATATAGAGGGCTCAGGCCTGTACTACTATTTTCCATGCCCTTTTCTTCTGTCTATTTTGCCACATTTTTTTTTATGACTCTGGTCCCTTGTTCTAAAAAGGGGATGATGGGCGAAGTTTCATCTTCTGTAACTTCTTCACTCTGACTCAGGGGTGTTGATCCTACCTAGGCAGGAACCTATAACTTTATTCTATCTTACAAAGAGGTTACCAGGATTAGATGTCCTTAAGAACAATATTTTAACTTTTGACAAATGTACAGACTTTTTTTTCCAGCTACAGCAGTGTAGCTTGTTTAGCACTCTGGTTTGCAAAAGCATCTTTAGGAATGTAACCTTTAGTGACCCTAACAATGCCTAAGTCACGTGTCCAAGCCTTTAAACTAATGTTAATAGAAACACACTCTCATGTTTACAAATTTTTTTCTTGAACAGATAGATTTCATGTAGCTGGAGTTAGTTCAAAAGTTACTGCCAAGCGGTTCCGGGAAGATGGCGGAGGAGAAGCTGGAATCTGAACAAGCTCTTGCATAGAAAGCAGTTTTAGAGTTCCAGTGAACAGTCCTAAGCCAGAGAATCACACCAAGTGTGCGATCCCAGGAGAGCGAGTTAGACAAGAGAGGGGAAGCCAAGGCAAAAAGACACATCTGAGCGCCTGCCAGCTGCCGCGGCGGCGGCGGCAGGGTCGTGGCGGAGTCCGCAGCCTGGGCCATAACTGAGCACTCACACAGAGAGTCCGGGACGAAGGAGCCAGACGCAGCGGGTGAGCAGATTCTACTCAACACCAGCAAGAACCGACAAGGAGCGGACATCTTCATCCTGCAGTTTGCAGTCCAGAGACGATCCAGGATCCAAGACTCGACGTGAGTAGAAGCCCGACGTCCTCACTCCTTTTCAGGGAGCAGAGGAGGAAAGGCCACCCCTCCCCCCCCCCAACACCAGTGATCTCCATCTTGGATACCGACAAAGCTCGGAGGAGCTGCCAGCTCCAACCCAGGCCTTGGAATAAAACGAGTCATTTAGCAGGTCACAAGAACTTAATGGCAAAGTGACCTGCCAGACTCGGCTCCACCCAGGAAAAAGTCACCCAGCTCAGGCACCAGCCATTGGAGTGGCTTTCCTCACTGGGTAACCTGAGCTAGAGGCTGCCCCTCCCTCTAGCAGCCTCCACAATCAATTGAAAAACAGAAACCCTGAGAACGGCTCCAGGCTGGGCTCTGTGAGTTTTTTTTTTTTTCACAAAATAGCCCCAGGAAAAAGCTACTGATTGTTGAAAGGCCTCAACTCTACCCAGAACCTAACCTCACCACTGCATCCCCCTCTTTTGTGATTCTCAAAGCAGATCACCCTCCCAGTAAACTAATCTGGGAGGGGGATCTCAAAATCTTGGGTAAAGCAGAGCATTTTTTCTGCCTGTTCGAACAAACTGACTTAAGAAACCAATCAAGCCACAGGACCTCAAGCTGACCAGAGACTCCAACAAGAGGCTGGTTACAGACAAAAGGGAGATACAGGATTCTTCCCACCCCTCCCAAAAAAAAATTAAAAAAAAAATCAAAGAACTTTTTTTTTCTTCCTCTTCTTTTCTTTTTTTTTCTTTTTTTCTTTTTTTTGGTACTTTATATATATATAAATTTTTTTTCCTTTTCTAAAAATTTTATCAATCTTTTTAATTTTTGCCTTTTTTGAAAAAATAATTGTTTTCCAGTAACTTTTTTTTCCTCTGATAATTTTTATTTTAGGAACACATAAATGTGCGTTTTCCTTTCTTTTCTTGTCTTCTTTCTCTTTTTCTTTCTTTCTTAACTATCTTTTTGTTTTTTTGTCTAGCTCTACTGAACTTCTGATCTTTTTTCTCCCTTTCTAATCATTTTCACCTTTTCTTCTCTTTTGATCCTCTTTATGTGACTTAACTCTTGTCCTGCACATCCTCAGATAAACCCGTAGTTAACTAGTAGACCGTATCCCCCATTGTGTACAACCTTAATCCACAAATTTATTACTCAATTCAAAACCCCTGAGACTTAAATTCCTTAATAGCAGTACTACCTCTTTATACCTATATAATATTTTAAGCATTTTTTTAAGTTTTTCACTTCTCCTCTATGTCCCTACCCTTCTATTAATATACTCACATTCCTCTCTAAATAGATGGTCTTTTAATCTCCATAATAATATTAATTTTTACGTTTCTATTTTTTTCTGTTCTCTTTTCATTTCCCATTCCCATTCTTCTTTTTCTCTCTCTCTCTACATGCATCCTACCCAACCTATTTCCTGCATTGGGATTAGGACATAGTTAACTCTCCCTGTGCTTCCCCACACCAATCTATTCCTATTTTTTACCCACATCTCTCCCTAACCCTAATAATTTCTGGTTTTCCAAATTCGTCTCTGCTGTTCGAAGCCCATTAATATAGTTGTTTGATGTTGAAAAGATGTATCTGTTGAACTAGATTGTATCTGTAGATTATTGACTGTACAAATGCAAACTTTGATTGATGGGTGCCTTAAGATAGAGTTCTAGCACAAAACTGTTGCTATTTTCATCTCAAATGGGCAGAGTAAGCCAAAAAAAAAACACTAGAAAAATCGTAAATCCGGATATCTCAAGTCCCAATCTTGATAATCAGGGGTCAGAACAGATAATGAATAATGCAGAGGAGAGTTCCCAAATAGCTCTACAAACACTGCTGGCAAACATGATAAAAGACAAGTTTGACAACTTACAAAGGATTCTGTATGAGCGTGAAAGGGAGAGAGAGGAGGCATCCCAAAAGCTTATACAGGAATATCATAAGCGTGAGGAAGCTACTCAAAAACTGATACAGAATTTGCGTGAACAACTGGAGAATACTCAAAGAGAAATGGAGGAATGGTGTGAGCAGGCTGAGAACACTCAAAGAGAACTGCAGGAATCCCACGAATGAGAGGAAAGAAAACTACAGGAATCCCTTGAACGGGAAGAAGCTAATCAAAGAGTAATACAGGAATTGAGAGACCAGGTAGAGAATACACAAAGATCACTAAAGGCATTCATGGAATCCATTAACAAAGAGCTGAAGGAAGTTAGGGAGACCACAAAGGGAATGCAGAATGGAACCCAACAGAAGGAATGGGAGTCCAAAGAAAC
Organism: Dipodomys merriami; assembly: GCF_024711535.1. Lineage (NCBI taxonomy): Eukaryota > Metazoa > Chordata > Mammalia > Rodentia > Heteromyidae > Dipodomys > Dipodomys merriami. The sequence goes on along the minus strand of NW_027202283.1, from coordinate 3,836,373 downwards.
CATAACCAATCAACTAAGTGATTTGAGAACAAGCACTGAACACCAAATTAAGGAAGTAAAGTAATTCATACAAGACCTAAAACAGAGCTTCAACAAAGAACTTGAAGCCATCAAAGCTGACCAACTAGAAGGAAAAGAGATAAAAAAACAAAGTAGAGAGTCTTGACAGCAGGTTAGACCATGCAGAAGATCGAATCTCAGGGATAGAAGACAGCCTAGATATTATAGAGAAAGAACATACAACCATCCAAGACAAGTCCAAGAAATATGATAGATCTATCCAAAACCTGGAAGACACCATCAGAAGGCCTAATCTAAGGATAATGGATGTAGAGGAGCACCTAGAAACAGAAGTTAATGGCCTAGGAAATTTGTCTAACAGGATCCTAGCAGAGAACTTCCCAAACATACAAAAAGTTAGGCCTATTCAGATACAAGAAGCTTTTAGAATCCCAAATAGACCAGACCAGAATAGGACATCCCAACATCACATTATAATCCACACAGGATCAACTCAGACCAAGGAAAAGACCCTTAAAGCTGTCAAGGAGAAAAGGTTAATCACCTATAAAGGGAAAACAATTAGAATCACCTCAGATTTCTCAGCAGAGACAATCAAAACAAGAAGAGCCTGGAATGATGTATGCCGGGCCCTAAAAACAAAGAACTATCAACCAAGAATACTGTACCCAGCAAAACTCTCCTTCATAACTGAAGGCCAAATAAAAACCTTCCATAGCAAAGAAAAATTGAAACAATACATCTCCACCAAACCAGCCCTACAAAAGATTCTTAAAGAGGTCCTACACATAGAAAACCAACAAGACCACAATAAAGGCCAAGAAACTGCACCCAAACTGAAAATCCAAGAACCATAGGAAGAACCCAGTTTTTGCAGCCCCCAAGAAGGTGGATAACATGGCAGGAACTCCCAAATACCTCTCAGTTCTATCTCATAATGTTAACGGACTGAACTCTCCAATTAAGCGACATAGACTGTCTAGTTGGATTAAAAAACAAGACCCTTCTATCTGCTGCCTGCAGGAGTCACATCTTGCCCGTAAAAACAAACACATTTTCAAAGTTGAAGCCTGGAACAAAATCTACCAAGCAAACGGCCCCCATAAACAGACGTGAGTTGCAATCCTAATATCAGATAAAATAGACTTCAAATTAAAATTCCTGAGAAGAGATAAAGAAGGTTGCTACATACTAATTAAAGGATCCCTCCTTCAGGAGGATATTACAATTATAAATATATATTCACCAAACAATGGAGCACCCAAATTTATCAAAGAAACACTACTTTCCCTCAAATCCCATATAGATCCAAAGACATTAATTGTTGGGGATTTTAAAACACCACTCTACCCAATAGATAGATCAACTCGGCAAAAGCTCAACAGAGAAACCGCAGATCTAAACAGCTGCATAGATCAACTAGACTTAACAGATATCTACCGAACATTTCACCCAGCAGCATCAGAATACAAGTTTTTCTTAGCAGCACATGGAACGTTTTCCAAAATAGACCACATTTTAGGCCACAAAGCAAACTTGTCTAAATTCAGAAACATTGAAGTTATACCTTGCATTCTCTCTGACCACAAGGGAATAAAATTATAACTCAACACCAAAAGCCACCAAAGAAAGTCCGGCATCACATGGAGGCTGAACAACACACTGCTGAATCATGAGTGGGTCATGGAAGAGATTAGAAAGGAAATTCAAATGTTCATGCTATTCAACAAAAATGAATACAAAATTACCAGCTCCTCTGGGACACAGCAAAGGCAGTACTCAGAGGCAAGTTTATAGCTCTGAGCTCCTACATCAACAAATTGGAGAGATCGGAAACTAGCAATTTAATGACACATCTAAACCTCCTTGAAAAAGAGAAGCAATATAAACACCAATCCAGTAGACGGAAAGAAATAATCAAAATTAAATCAGAATTAAATGAATTAGAATCCAAAAAACTATAGAAAGAATCAACAAAACAAAGAGTTAGTTCTTTGAATAAATTAACAAAATTGACAGACCCTTAGCAAATCTTATCAGAAAAAGAAGAGAACACACCCAAATTAATAAACTCAGAGATGAGAATGGAAACATCACCACGGAAACAACCAAGATTCAGAACATTATAAGGGAATACTTCTCAAAACTTTATGCTAATAAGTTTGAGAACTTGACAGAAATTGACCTCTTCCTAGCAAATATTGACATGCCAAAACTAAACCAAGATGAGTTAAACTATATTACCAGGCCCATATCAAGCACTGAAATAGAAACAGCAATAAGAGACCTCCCAGCTAAGAAAAGTCCAGGACCAGATGGTTTTACAGAGGAATTTTACAAAGCCTTAAAAGCAGAGCTCACACCAATACTCCTCCAACTCTTCAATGAAATTGAAAGAGAAAGCTCATTACTGAACACATTCTATGAAGCCATCATAACCCTCATCCCAAAACCAGGCAGGGACTCATCAAAGAAAGAGAACTATAGACCCATTTCTTTGATGAACATTGATGCAAAACTTCTCAACAAAATTTTGGCCAATCGACTTCAACAATTCATCCAAAAAATCATACACCATGATCAAACTGGATTCATTTCAGGGATGCAAAGCTGGTTCAATATACGCAAATCAATTAATATTATTCATCACATCAACAGGAGCAAGAATAAGAACCACATGGTTATCTCAATAGATGCATAAAAAGCATTCGACAAGATCCAACACCCCTTCATGATTAAGGTTTTGGAAAAATTAGGAATCCATGGAACATTCCTCAATACAATAAAGGCTGTATATGACAAACCTACAGCCAGCATTATACTCAATGGTGAAAAACTAAAGCCATTTCCTCTTAACTCAGGAACATGACAAGGATGCCCACTCTCTCCACTTCTCTTCAATCTAGTATTAGAATGCCTAGCTACAGCAATAAGACAAGATGAAGACATAAAGGGGATCCAAATAGGGAAAGAAGAAATAAAACTCTCCCTCTTTGCAGATGACATGATCTTGTACTTAAAGAATCCAATAGACTCCACTCCCAAACTACTCAAGCTGATTCAAAACTTTGGCAAAGTAGCAGGTTATAAAACTAACCCCCAAAAATCAATGGCTTTTCTGTATGCCAACAATGAGAAAAGTGTGGCTGAAATTAGGAAAGCAACTCCATTTGTAATAGCCCCGCAGAAAATAAAATAACTAGGAATTAACTAAAGAAGTGAAGGACCTCTATGATGAAAACTTTAAAATCTTGAAAAGGGAAATCAACACAGAACATAAAAAATGGGAAAACCTCCCATGCTCCTGGATTGGCAAGATTTACATCGTGAAAATGGCAATACTTCCCAAGGCTATCTACAAATTCAACGCAATACCTATCAAAATTCCAACCTCATTCTTCAAGGAAATAGAAGAGGCAATCCAAAAATTCATATGGAACAATGAAAGACCCAGAATAGCAAATACACTCCTCAACGGAAAGAACACTGCTGGAGGAATATCAATACCAAATTTCACACTATACTATAAAGCCATAGTAATCAAAACAGCTTGGTATTGGCATAAGAACAGACCTCAGGACCAATGGAATAGAATTGAAAACCCAGAAATGAACCTACAGACCGATAGCCATTTAATCTTCGATAAGGAAGCTAAAACAATAGAATGGAACAAAGACAGCCTCTTCAGTATATGGTGCTGGCAAAATTGGTTAACTACATGTAGAAATCTAAAGCTCGATACTTATATATCACCCTGCACCAGAATCAACTCCAAATGGATGAAAGACCTTGAAGTCAAAGCAGACATATTGAAAATATTACAGGATGGAATAGGAGAAACCCTAGGTCTCCTTGGCTCAGGCCGAAATTTTCTAAATAGAGACCCGGAAACACAACAAATCAAAGAAAGGTTGGACAAATGGAATTGCATAAAGTTGCAGAGCTTCTGCAGGGCAAATGACATAGCTAGCAAGATCAATAGAAAGCCCACGGATTGGGAGAAGATCTTTACTAGCCATACAACGGACAAGGGTCTCATATCTAAAATATACTTGGAACTCAAAAAATTAAACCCCCCAACAACAAATCCTCAAAGAAACAACCGCCCAATAAATAAGTGGGTGAAAGACTTAAACAGAAACTACTCTGAAGAAGAAAGAAGGATGGCCAATAGACACATGAAGAAATGTTCAACATCCCTAGCCATAAAAGAAATGCAAATCAAAACAACATTGAGATATCACCTCACTCCAGTTAGAACGGCAAAAATCAAGAACTCTAACAACAACAGATGCTGGAGGGGATGTGGACAGAAAGGAACCTTACTTCATTGTTGGTGGGAATGTAAACTTGTTCAACCACTTTGGAAAGCAGTATGGAGGTTCCTCAAAAGACTTCACATAGAACTCCCCTATGACCCAGCAATCCCACTTTTGGGCATTTACCCAAATGTTTACAAACAAGACCACACTAAAGCTACCAGCACAACAATGATTATTGCAGCATTATTTACCATAGCTAAGATATGGAACCAACCCAGATGCCCCTCAGTACATGAATGGATCAAGAAAATGTGGTATCTATACACAATGGAATTCTATGCCTCCATCAGAAAGAATGACATTGCCCCATTTGTTAGGAAATGGAAAAACTTGGAAAAAATTATATTAAGTGATGTAACCCAGGCCCAAAGAAGCATAGATCCCATGGTTTCCCTTATTTGCAATATCTAGTATATGTATGAGTAAAGCGGAAAAGGTCAGATAATGTGATGTCAGGAAAATGAACCCTTAGATATGTATTTTAATGTTTTTTTCTTTCATGCATATGTTTCTAACACATTTATAAGATTATCTCTTTGTTCCTTTGTATGTCCCTCCCCCACAGTATAACCCCTGCTTTCACTATACTTGATGTCAGTATAACTTGAGGAGGCAATGGGGAAAAACCAGTTGTTTAAGGATACAGGTGGACCTGTTGCAACAATGAGAAGTACAAGTTGTCATGTATAAAACCAACTTTACAACGTCGGTGGGGGGGAAGGGGTGGAAGGAGCAGGATTGGGATTGGGGGGGATGGGGGGGCTGGGAAGGGATGTGAAGGGTAAACAAAAGGAGGAGGCTGCAATGCTTGGTAAGAAATGTACGCATTATCCTGCCCATGTAATTTTAACCCCTCTGTACAGTATGTTCACAAATAAAATAAAATAAAATAAATTTTTTTTAAAAAATTACTGCCAATTAGGGCTTTTGGCACATATAGGAGTTGGGATTTAAACCATCCCCCACATTTTATAACTTTAGCTTTTTAGTATTATCACAGATTACTAACAAGTTTCTGTCCCTACAAGGTAGATAGTCATGGACATTAGGCATGCTTACAAACTATCTTTCCATGACCTCCTGGCTTTGACCAATTTTTGAAGGGCCATGCACACATGATTCTAAGATCTGACATTTTTGCCATCCAAACAGTGGCTTACTGCCTCTGGATGTTCCTCCATTGCTCTTGTCCCAGGAATGTCTTTTCTACATTGGAATAAATGCCTCTTCTGCATTTCCCTTAGCTGGTCACTGGACTTGAACTCGGGGCCTGAGTGCTGTCTCTCAGCTCTACAGCTCAAGGCTAGCACTCTTTCACTTTGAGTCCCAAAGCAACTCTGCTAGCTCTTTCAGCACTCTGCTGGCTGAGTAGAGGTTACAGTCTCACAAGGACCTTTTTTTGCCCAGGGTGGCTTTGAACTACTTTGTAGATCAATGTGTCTTATAAAAGGCCACTTTACTACAATTAAAAGCAACAAGGTGGTCAACATAGAACTAGCTTTTAAGCATGCTCTTACCTGAAACTTATTAAGAGCCAAAGTTATATCTGACAAACTTGTAAGAATCCTCTGTGCTTTGCCCTGGGCTTGCTGGAAACTTAAAAAAACATATAAGAGCGAACTGGAATAACAATTATTTTGGTAATCCTAATTTTTCCATTTTAAGACAAATGTTAAGAACAATTTACTTTTAAACTTTATATCCAGAAATCCATTTCTAACATTTAAGCCACCTACTAATTTCTTTAATTATTTTATATTTGAGTTTTTACTTACATTAAAAAAATCCCTTAAAATCTCTAGGCCAAGTGTCACTCATTGTCTCTTGGCTGCTTCTTTTAAAACACATACACATTCAAACTTTTAAACTGAAATGACAATTTTTTCTTAATGTAAGAATTACAATCACCATCACTGTACAAAGAAGCTAAACTTAACACCTTTATGACTTTTAAAAACATATACTAATTGTAGAACATCATTGAAAGGAAGTCACATTATACAAATACATTTTTAACCCTCTTTTTATGTCCAAGGGGTCAGTTTTAGCAATACTAATCAGATCATCACATCACTAATTTTTACCATCATGTTTCTGGTATTTATCTGTAGAGAAAAAGGACAGAATAAAGATGGGCCACTTGGCCCATCTGTGGAACGGGAACGCACCTAATCTAACTCTTTAGGGTAAAATGAACTGCGTTTGTGCCAGCTTGTCCTCTTTTACGATGTGTGGAATCCTCCCATGGCCCGTCCCACCATGTGTGACCAGCTCAACTGCACTTTTGAATGTTTACCTCTTACCCCTAAACATGGGTCTTTTGTTGGCGTTTAAGTTTTTCCTTTTCTTATCTCTTCGTTTTTGAATGAAAAAAAAAAATAGTTTTAGACAGACAGAACAGGTAATGTTTTTGACAGTGTTAAACAAACTTTTATATTTAAACTTCTATTATTTATCCCCAAATTTTAGCCAAGGGAACTAAACTCTAAACATCCAATGCATTTTTGTTAAGCCACATAACTTGATTACAGTGTAAACAGCATTATGCATTTTAAAATACCAGATTTTTTAATTTTTAAGATAAAGAATCCTTGAAAAGTCATTTAAAACAATGTGAAAATCTTTAAAATTTTTGATAATGTCCAAACCACATAACCCTTTGAATTTTAAAATTAAACTCACCCAATTGTTACAGCATGCTGATAATTTTTATCTTGAACATATTCACAAACACACACAGATCTTAAAGCGTGCAAAAACCAAAATCAATCAAAACAGCTTGGTACTGGCATAAGAACAGACCTCAGGACCAATGGAATAGAATTGAAAACCCAGAAATGAACCTACAGACTTATAGCCATCTAATCTTCGATAAGGGAGCTAAAAAAATAGAATGGAAGAAAGACAGTAAATGGTGCTGGCAAAATTGGTTAACTACTTGTAGAAAATTAAAGCTAGATCCTTATATATCACCCTGCACCAGAATCGATTCCAAATGGATCAAAGACCTCAGAGTCAAAGCAGGCACTGAAAACATTACAGGATGGAGTAAGAGAAACCGTAGGTCTCCTTGGCGCTGGCCGAAATTTTCTTAATACAGACAACGAAACACAACAAATCAAAGAAAGGTTGGACAAATGGGATTGCATGAAGATGCAGAGCTTCTGCATGGCAAACGACATAGCTAGCAAGATCAATAGAAAGCCCACGGATTGGGACAAGATCTTCACTAGCCATACAACAGACAAGGGTCTCATATCTAAAATATACTTGGAACTCAAAAAATTAAACCCCCCAACAACAAATCCTCAAAGAAACAACTGCCCAATAAATAAGTGGGCTAAAGACTTAAAGACAAACTTCTCTGAAGGAGAAAGAAGAATAGCCAATAGACACATGAAAAAATGCTCAACCTTCCTAGGCATAAAAGAAATGCAAATCAAAACAACATTGAGATACCACCTCACAACAGTTAGAATGGCAAAAATCAAGAACTCTAACAACAACAGATGCTGGAGGGGATGTGGACAGAAGGGAACCTTACTTCATTGTTGGTGGGAGTGTAAACTTGTTCAACCACTTTGGAAAGCAGTTTGGAGGTTCCTCAAATGTCTTCACATAGAGCTCCCCTATGACTCAGCAATCCCACTTTTGGGCATTTACCCAAATGTTTACAAACAAGACCACACTAAAGCTTCCAGCACAACAATGTTTATTGCAGCATTATTTACCATAGCTAAGATATGGCACCAATCCCGATGCCCCTCAGTAGAGGAATGGATCAAGAAAATGTGGTATATATACACAATGGAATTCTATGCCTCCATCAGAAAGAATGACATTGCCCCATTTGTTAGGAAATGGAAAGACTTGGAAAAAAATATATTAACTGAAGTAAGCCAAGGCCAAAGAAACATGGGCCCCATGGTTTCCCTTATTTGCAATATCTAGTATATGTATGAGTCAAGCACAAAAGGTCAGATAATATGATGTTAGGATAATGAACCCTTAAATATGTATTTTAATGTTTTTTTTCTTTCATGCATTTGTTTTTAACGCATTTATTTATAAGATTATTCCTTCATTGCTTTGTATGTCCCTCCCCCACAGTATAACCCCTGCTTTCACTATATTTGATGTCGGTAAAATTTGTGGAGGAGATGGGGAAAAACAAGTCATTTAAGGATACAGGTGGACCTGTTGCAAGGATGAGAAGTACAAGTTTTCATGTCGAAAATGAACTTTACAACTTTGGTGTTGGGGGGGAGGGTTGGGTGGGGGTATGGTGGGGGAGGCTGCGAAGGGATGTGAAGGGTACACAAAGGACGAGGCTGCAGTGCTTGATTTGAAATGTACTCATTATCTTGGCCATGTAATTGTAACTCCTCTGTACACTATCTTCACAAAAAATAAAAATTAAAATTAAAAAAAAGTCAAAATCAGTTGTACGTACATTTAAAACTGATGCCAATTCTAAAACAGAACTAGACAAGACAACACCAAAGGCTGAGTTTGGGGCTAATGGGCCCCCAATTTATCCCTACCTTAGAAAACAAAGGACAGAAAACACACCGAAGTAAACACGACAAACAAGTGGCCACAAAGACAAAATCAGGTCTCAGTTAATGGGGCGACATCTCACTCCCGTTGACAATTGGGACTCAAATCTACTTACCAGGGGACTTGAACCCCCTCTACTCACCTCTGAAGAAGTTTTTTCTTTTAGATTCTTGCAAACGTTGACCCATGGCCTTCTAAGGTGGAGGAGAACTCCCAGTCATCTTGGGGCAAGGGAAAGAAGTCCCTAGCGGCTGTCCCCTCAGACTGACAGGTTCTCCCCCATACTCAGACTCCCTGGGCCAAGGCCCTAGGCTAAGATCTTGCTGGTGTCAGTTGCAGGTGTTCAGTAGCAGTTTCCTCTGGCTGCGAGTTCTCCCTGATGGCCTTTTTAAGTTATTGTTAGATCCTGCAGGTTTCTCATCACCTACCCTCCCACATCTGTATCCAGAGAGGGTGGAGGAGGTGGCAGTGAAGGGTAGAAACGGGGGTCAGGTTAAAGTGTAAGTATAAAAGAAGGAGCTAAAGATAAACAGATATTAAGAGGGTGTTGAAACAGATATTAAAAGGGTGTTATCCAGTCTCCTCCGGGCTCTCGCGTTAGGATGCATCTCAGAGAAGAAACATTCCAAGAATTCCAGAATACATACACACAAACATTGAGACAAAACACATTTACAGCATGCACGTTGTAGACTGTCAGACAGAGAGTACCGGACTACAGAAGTGCCCAAATGCCCGCACTAGTGGATAGTTTACCCTGATGGGGATCCAGGGGATAGCTCCCACCGGCCCAGTTGGCTGTCTTATACTTTGTCTGCCAAGACCGCTTGCCAACCCCAATACAGAACCTGCAGGCTACACAGAAACCAGACAATTACAAAGCAGCAATATTTCAACTTACAGGCCATTTGCATCATAGTGTCCCTGAATCCTTTTTTCCATTTTTTTTTTTTTTTGCTAAGTTTCTAAACTAATGGTTCCTTTCTCTGGGAACCAGGGGTATACTTCCTCAACAAAGTGAAAGAAACATTCTAACTGACTCTGTCTAACTTTCACTCCTTGAGCGTGAAGCATACCCTTGAGAGCCTGCACATATAGTGTGCAGCTGTTACCTTGCCCCATAATTTCTTGCTCCTGACTATACTCTCCCTTGCTCTCTATTTTTGGACATCCTCTTAACTTAGAGGGGTCTTCTGCCATGATCCCAGGTTTTCAGGTCCCTGTTCGGGTGACATTTGCCCAAGCCTGTCAGCAACGAAAGGCAATCCTGAATTAGGGGGCGAGGATACGGAAAAATAAAGACGTAAGACAAAGGATGGGGTCGGGATGTCTGCAGCTCAAGACTGCAGCACCGTTTATTTTTAACTTTCCCTAATATATACTATTAGAAGTCAAGAGGTAATATAAGGTTACAATAGTCCAGAAAACAAGGAAAATGTCAGTAAAAACAGTGTAGTAAAAACAAGATAAGGTCAACTGGTAGAAAGTAAAACAAACTCTGCAGACATAGCAAAGCAATCCCAGGCACGTGGTGTTTTTTAAGTAAGCCAGTTTCTTATACATGCCCCACATGGAGCACTGGGGTCAAGATGACCTTTAAACTTTATTGTCAGCTCCCAACAACAGAGCAGTTGGTGGTATTCATATCCCTGCATTGTGGGGCTGTGACATGGAGAGACTCAGTAACATGCCTGACAAAACACAGAAGAGTGTTGTTTCTGCATTTGTGTCTCTCACCTGCTGACCTGGAGAAGGAGCTGATTAATTTCCCATGAGCCTTCATTAGGGTAGAGTGGCCCTGCCTTTGTAGGGAGTTACAGAAAGCCACAGGCAGACTACATTTGGTTCTGTGTACATGGATTTGTGTATGTATGAATGTGTATATGGATGTGTGTGTGTGTGTGTGTGTGTGTGTGTGTGTGTGTGTGTGTTGGCCTAAAGAATAATGTATCAGCTGTCTCCTGAGAGAATATGGGGAGTACATTCTCATTTCATTAATAAAGTTCACTGATATATTAGGCAGATTGCTTAATTTTCAAATGTATCTGGAAACATTTTCATAAGTGTTTACCCTAATAACCACTACCTTGAGTTAAAATATGACAGTCTAGCTGTGCATCTGAGATTTTAGAAAGTGGCCTGCTCTACTGAATAGTATTTCAATGTTGTAAACTCAGAAACAACTAGAGTTCTCTTGTGTTTTTAGAATGTTGGCAATACCATCTCTATTGTCAGGCTGGTACATTAGTTTACATGTGATTAAAGGGTGAAATGACTTCAACCATTTGCACTAGAATTCCTCTGAGAAACATGACCAATAATTCATGTGTGCATGCACATGCATGTGTGTGTGTACACACACAAAATACATATACACAACATATTAAATAGGGTAGGGTTGATGTTAAGGGATTGACACATTATTGTGGAGTTACAGGGGAGGATGACAGGTTGGAGACCCAGGGAAGTGCTGATAGGGAGAAAAAAGGCTGTTTGTGCTCATCTCTATAATCTCAGCATTGGGAGGCAGTGACTGGAGGATTATGGTTAGTAGTCAGCCCAAACAAAATGCACAAAGCCCAAACTCAACATCTGGCAAGGTGGTATATCACTGCTACTCCACCTATGTGGGAAATATAAATAGAAGGGCTAAAGTCTAGACTGGTCTGTGGGAAAAAAGCAAAGATGTATTCTTTAAAAATGCTAAAATCTGGGGGCATGTCTCAAGAAAGAGTAGAGTGTCTGCCCAGTCAGTACAAATCCTTAAGTTCAAATCTCATTACTGCTAAAAAAAAAAAAAAAAAAAAAAAAGCAATTACAATAAAAATCACAAACGACCACAAAAATCCACCATTAAAATCATCTGCAGGCTTTCTCAGGGATGTCAGAGGTCAGTCTGTTCTGTTTGGGCATTCACTCTTAGATGAGCCCTGCCCACGTACAGAAGGTCATGTGCTGTACTCAGAGTCTCTGGATTTAAAGGCTAATGCTTCTCACTAACATCCCTAAGAACGGACTATATGTAAAAGTAGCAAGTTAACTAAGAAACTATCAGATAGCCTGGAATTTGAGAACACTCTGTTGTGGGGGTCAGTTTCACAAAATTCAGAGAGAATTTTAGCAGAAAATTTTCAAATTATTTATATGTGAAAAAATCCTTATACATTGTCTTTTCCCATCCTTCCCCAGCACCATGTTCCTTCAAATGACTAAACATTCAAAAACACTGTACCTAATTTCTGTAGTTGCTTTAAAATTTGGAACATTTTTCTCCCTGTCAAGAAAAGGCTGGCTTACCTCTGTGCATGGCTCTGAAGGCCCACCTAGAAGAAGAGAGCTTATTATTTATTCCTGGTTCCTACTGAAGGGTTAAAGTACTTGAGCCAGTGACCATTTGTTGCTTGTTTCAGAGCAGAGCAACACGTGGTGCTAAACCACCTGGTTGTGTGCCTTTATAAGACCTGCCAATCCTTAGCTCCAGGCTCTCCTCCTGGGCTCCGCTGTGTCAGAGTGTAGGACGAGGCCCGAGCTGCAGCCCATTTAAACAAAACAGCTGTCGAGTCTGAGTCTCGGTGACCTTCTTGGTGGGGGGTCCTGTGACCTTGGCTTAACATATTAGTGGGGGCTTGTCCGGGATCCCCACAAAGACCCCCAAGACGTCAGACTCCAAAGGTAAAACAGTGCTGTCCTTGTTAATTTTTCTTGTCCTGTCATTTGTCTGTTTTACTTTCATTTCCCTTGTGAGGATGGCCGCTCCGATTCGTAAAGGGTTGTCAAAATGGACGTGCTTGCACAACAACCCTGGAGGAACTGGGAGACGTCCCAGATCCTCTTGTGGGGCGAGGGTAACCCTGCCATGTGGAGCAGGGGTCCTTGGAACCCCACTGTGTGAATTGTGGGGCAGGGGTCTGTTTGGTGTTGGGCCAGAACTGACTAATAGGGCCTCCTAACTGAGGCCCAACTGGACCACTGTGGGTCTGCTCCTTCTGCTGTGGGGCATGGGTATGGAACCCTGCCATGACAGGAGTCAGCAGACCAATTCCGGGAATCTCCACTTAGTAAGCTTTTTTTTTTTTTGTAACTGTCAGGCCTGCGTGTGTCTTGTTTGTACTGTTTATTGTTTTTGGACTAAATGACTGATGGGAATGGAAACAATGGGCACCACTCCATTTATCCCCCTAGACATACAAAAAGAAACAGAAAGAGGAAAAGAAAAGGTACCCCCTGGTTTTTTCAGGGAAATAACTTGGAAGAAGAAATGTTTCTTCCTCCATATTCCCCTTCCCAGGTTCCTTTTGCAGAATCTGAGAATGATCAAGAGGAGGAGGGAGCTATAGAACACTTGGCACCTGCCCTTAAAGTTTCTGAGGGGCCAGTCACTCGATGACACCATGGGATCAGCCCCCCTTCTAGTGCAGCTGTTGTTTCCATACTCGCCATAGGACCTGTGGATGTGGATGGTGAACAGAAACTCCAATATTGGCCATTTTCTATCAGTGATCTATACAATTGGTGCACCCAAAATGCCCCCTTTTCTGAGAAACCCCAGGATTTAATTTGTTTGCTTAAAACTATTCTCTTTACTCATCAGCCCACTTGGGATGATTGTAGTCAGCTTTAACAGGTCCTTTTTACCACCGAAGAGAGAGACCGTATCCAAGAGGTGGCCCCACAGGAGCACCCATCATGGATCCTGCCCTGATTGCTGCCCATTTTCCTGAGATCCGACCAACATGGGACTACAATGCGGTTGAAGGTAGGGAGTGACTCCTTGTCTATCACCAGGCTCTGTTGACAGGTCTCAAGGCGGTGGCTCGCCGACCAACTAATTTGGCCAAAGTTTATGTTAGACAGAGAGGAAGTGAAAGTCCGACAGCATATCTTGAGTGGCTCATGGAAGCTTTTAGTCAATATACTCCATATGATCTTGAGACCCAGAAGTTGGCTCAGATGATTATGTTTGACTATATAAATCAAGCTGCACCAGACATAAAGCAAAAGTTGCAGGCTCTAGACAGACTTGGTGACAAGTCTATTAGGGATCTAGTAGCCGTGGCAGAAAAGGTTTACAATAAGAGAGAGAAAGAGGAGCAAAGACAGGAAAGGAAGGACAGAGAACGTGTAATTGAGCGTGAAAAGAGAGACTGAGCCAAGGAAAAGAGACCAGATTTGTTGGACTTGCCACTATCACATGTTGAACATACCTGGTTCTCATACCTCAACAATTTCATTCGAGATGGAAAAAGGTACTCGGGTTCAGCAGTCACCGTGGACACTGAGATAGTGTGGGCAGAAGCACTCCCCCAGGGAACGTCTGCACAAAAACCAAAAGTAGTGGCACTAACAAAATCCCTAAAAATGGGAAAAGGAAAGAGACTAAACATGTACACGGACAGTCAGTATGCTTTTGCCCCCGTCCATGTACATGGAGCCATTTACCAAGAGGGGGGGCTACTGACACCTGAGGGAAAGACTATTAAAAACAAACAAGCAATTTTAAGCCTCATCTGGGCCTTAAGGGAACCAGCAAATATTGCCATTATGCACTGCCCTGACCATCAAAAGGGAACTGATTCTATAACCAAAGGAAATACCTTGGCCAATCAGGCAACTAAGGAGGCGGCCCTCCAGCCAAGAGTGGAAGTACTGACTCTAGTAGACCCAGAGCCATGAGCTTTGCCTCCTGAGCCTCAGTACTCCCAAGAAGACTTGGAGTTGATAAAGAAAATTCCCATGGCCTATAAACCCCCGGACAGAAGGAAACAAAGACTGGTGGAAAACTGGTGAGGGGAAACTTATCTTGCCACAAAGATTGGGCAAGGGGATTCTTAAGAGAATCCATCGGGTCTCTCACAGGGGAACCCGAAGAATGCAGGACTTGCTCCGATACTCAGAAGTAAAAATTAGGCAAGGAAATCAACTCATTGAGGACATGGTTAAAAATTGTAAAGCCTGTCAGCTCACCAATGCCCCCAATCAACCTGTTACAAAACGAGCTCGCCACCGTGGAGATAGTCCAGGTGTGTATTGGGATGTATACTTCACAGAAATTAAAACTGGAAAATCTGGATATAAATATTTGCTAGTTTTTGTAGACACTTTTTCAGGATGGGTTGAAGCCTACCCAAAAAAGCATGAGACTGCAAAGGTTGTGGCTATGAAGATCCTGGAATATATCCTACCCAGGTATGGCTTCCCATCCACCGTCGGGTCGGACAATGGATGGGCCTTCATCTCGAAAGTAAGTCAGGGAATAGCCGCGGCACTGGGGATGGATTGGAAATTGCACTGTGCTTATAGACCCCAGAGTTCAGGGCAGGTAGAAAGAATAAATCGGACTCTAAAAGAGACCTTAACTAAATTGGTCATGGAGACTGGCACAGACTGGGTATCGCTCCTTCTTTTCGCCCTGTTTGGAGTAAGACATTCACCCTATCAGCTTGGCTTTACTCCTTTTGAAATAATGTATGAATACCCTCCACCCATTATCCCTAGCCTTCAGACTGAATTGCTTACTGATTTGGATGATACTGAATTTCTGTGTAAGCTTGAATGTTTACAGCTGCTACATAAGAGTATGTGTCCCCAGCTTAGAGCATTATATGATTCTGCTTCTATTCCTACCCCCCATTTGTTTAAACCAGGGTACTGGGTGTTTGTTCGAAGGCACAACTTGAGATCTCTGGAACCACGGTGGAAGGGACCTTACATGGTGCTACTGGCTACTCCTCCTGCCCTTAAGGTGGATGGCATTGCTGCTTGGATCCACTGCTCCCACGCCAGGCCGGCGGACCCCTTTGCCCTGGACCATGGGGAAACATGGGAAGTCTCCAATCATCCTACCCAACCAATCCGCATACGCCTCAAGAAAAGCAAAATGGACTGATTGTTATTGGTATACATGCTCAAGATCAAAAGCTGTTGGAGTTTAGTTTTGGGTCGGAGCCACAAGATTGTGTCTCAGGACCATAAGTCAAGGGGGGGAATGAAAGGTTAAAGTAATTGAGGCAGTGACCATTTGTTGCTTGTTTCAGAGCAGAGCAACAGGTGGTGCTAAACCACCTGGTTGTGTGCCTTTATAAGACCTGCCAATCCTTAGCTCCAGGCTCTCTTCCTGGGCTCTGCTGTGTTGGAGTGTAAGACGAGGCCCAAGTTGCAGCCTGTTTAAATAAAACAGCTGTAGAGTCTGACTTTTGGTGGTCTTCTTGTTGGGGATTCCTGCGACCTTGGCATAACACTATCTAAGCATCATTACCCAGTAAGCTCAGTCTTCATCAAAATATCCATGACTCCAAACTAAGCAAGCATACCTCGGAGAAGGCCCTTTGGATATGGGTAGCTCAGACCATTTGGCAAGTTCTTCTAGCCTTCCCATGACTCTATGTTCCCAGGCAAATTAACTACTTGCTGTCTTGCTTCCTTTCTTCATCTTCTTCCTTCTTCTTTTATTTCTGTGAAACAAACACACTGTACCAATAAGGCAAGGCTGGTGTTTTGATGAGGAACATAAGAAACTCTACAGAACAAAAATGAGTTCTTATTCTACTGTCTCCACCTACTATTTTTGGTGTCTGAGTTGGTATGTATTTTGAGTGATATAACTTGAGTGCATAGAGTCTCAAAAGTGTATTACCAAATATAGGTCCTAAAACAAGGCCACAAGAGAGGGAGATTGCTTATTCATTTGTCAGGAGCTCAGCAGGGAGTGGTTTTAAATCACATCTTTTCTTAGGCTTTGCTGAACAAGGAACTGAGACCTGCAGCCTTGGTTCCCCCAGGAACTTCCGAAAATTGCAGACCCCTGTCCACCGACTACTTGCTGAAGAGTTGGGATCTGAACAAGGTCCCTGTGCTGTGTGTCTCCTGTTGAGCTCTCCTAAGGAGATCTTGAGATACAGACATAGCACCTGGAATTGCTGAAAAAGGAATAAAAGACCCAGGAAGAGAAGAGAATTGAATAAAGGAAGAAAAGATGAACTTTATGGAAGTAGAGCTGTGAGCCAAGTGGTAGGGCACCAACCTTGAATGAAGAACCCAAGTTAGTATGTGAGGCCTTGATTGAAAAGGACACACACACACACACACACACACACACACACGACACGACATGACAAACTTCACTGATTTCCAACTTTGACCTATTTGGATTTTGGAGGGTCCAAGAATATAATGAGACTTGGTTCTAAGTGGCCGTATTATGCTTTGTTTGTTCACGGTGTTGTTTATAACCTTGAGTTATGTCTCATGATTATTTAATTGGATATTATAGACATTAGCAATTGATAATTCTGTGTAGATGATAATGTTTTATACTAAGAACAACACTCTAGTGCTAAAATGTATAACCATAAAACAAGTCTGACAAAATGAGGGAAAATAAGGATACAGGTGGACCTGTTGCAACAATGAGTACAAGTTGTCATGTCAAAAACAAACTTTACAACTTGGGGGGGGGAGAATTGGGGGGGGGAGGATGGGAAGGGATGGGAAGGGTAAACAAAGGAGGTGGCTACAATGCTTGATTAAAAATGTACTCACTAATAGACACATGAAGAAATGTTCAACATCCCTAGCCATAAAAGAAATGCAAATCAAAACAACATTGAGATATCACCTCACTCCAGTTAGAACAGCAAAAATCAAGAACTCTAACAACAACAGATGCTGGAGGGGAGGTGGACAGAAAGGAACCTTACTTCATTGTTGGTGGGAATGTAAACTTGTTCAACCACTTTGGAAAGCAGTATGGAGGTTCCTCAAAAGACTTCACATAGATCTCCCCTATGATCCAGCAATCCCACTTTTGGGCATTTACCCAAATGTTTACAAACAAGACCACACTAAAGCTACCAGCACAACTATGTTTATTGCAGCATTATTTACCATAGCGAAGATATGCCACCAACCCAGATGCCCCTCAGTAGATGAATGGATCAAGAAAAGGTGGTATATATACACAATGGAATTCTATGCCTCCATCAGAAAGAATGACATTGCCCCATTTGTTAGGAAATGGAAAGGTTTGGAAAAAATTATATTAAGTGAAGTAAGCCAGGCCCAAAGAAACATAGGTCCCATGGTTTTCCTTATTTGCAATATCTAGTATATGTATGAGTCAAGCGGAAAAGGTCAGATAATGTGATGTTAGGAAAATGAACCCTTAAATATGTATTTTAATGTTTTCGTTTCTTTCATGCATGTGTTTCTAATGCATTTATAAGATTATTTCTTTGTTGCTTTGTATGTCCCTCCCCCACAGTGTAACCCCCGCTTTCACTATATTTGATGTCAGTATAACATGTAGAGGAGATGGGGACAAACAAATCGTTTAAGGATTTAGGTGGACCTGTTGCAACAATGAGAAGTACAAAATGTCATGTCAAAACCAGCTTTACAATGTCGGTGTGGGGGGGAGGGGGGTATGATTGGGTGAGGGGAGGGGGGAGGCTGGGAAGGGAGGTGAAGGGTAAACAAAGGAGGAGGCTGAAATGCTTGGTAAGAAATGTATGCATTATCCTGCCCATGTAATTGTAACCCCTCTGTACAGTATGTTCTCAAATAAAATAAAATAAAATATAATATAAAAAAAAGAAAAAAGAAATGTACTCACTATCTTGCCCATGTAATTGTAACTCCTCTGTACAGTATTTTCACAATAACAAAAAGAGAAAAAAAAATGAGGGATACTCTCAATTCTTGTGTTTGGTTTTACAATGTATAAATGGTGGCATATATAATGTTTTTGTTTGTTTTGTTTTTATGTACCAGTCCTGTGGTCTGAACTCAGGACTGCTTGGGTGCTGTATGTGAGTTCTTTTACTTAAGGCCAGCATTCTACCACATGAGCTACAGCCTCACATCCAGGTGTTTTTTTTTTTTTTTTTGGTGATTAATTGCAGATAAGAGTCTTAGGTTTTCCTGCCCAGGATAGCTTTGAATCAAGATCCTCACATCTCAGCCTCTTCAATAGCTAGGATTACACATATGAACCACTGGTGCCTGGCTAATGTTTTAACCCACAATGACATTAGTTCTGTGTTATTACTTCTTTCCTTTTTATTTCTAATTTTATTTTATTGTAAAAATGCTGTACAGAGGGTTTACAGTTAGATGAGTAAGGCAATGAGTACATTACTTGTCAATCTTTGTTATCCCTTCCCTTAATGTTGTTGCTCTATTACTACCCTTTCCCTCTTCCACCTCCCACACTCCTCCCTACCCCACCCCACTCCTGGAAGTTGTAAAAATCATTTCCAATATATTGTCCTGTGGATAACATTGTTGAAATGGTCATCCTCTGTCCTTATTTCACGGTTTTGTTATTCCCCTTCTCCTCCTCAGATTAGACAAATGTATATACCAGATGCAGGGTACCAAAATCAAATACAGTGACAACAGGGGATGTACAGTAGGGGGAAGAATATACAAAGGGAACAAAAAAATCACATAGTACATTTAAAACAACGACAACAAAGAAAGACCTCTTGTGTCCATATCTTGTGGCTCATTTCATTTAACATCATCTTATATGGTCATATGTACACAGCTTTTGATCTTTTCAGCTCATATGATAAGATTATCCTATATGTAAACCAATTATTGCAAATAAGGGAAACCATGAGACCTAAATTTCTTTGGGTCTGGCTTACTTCACTTAATATGACCTTTTTCCCCAAGTCTTTCCATTTCCTAACAAATGGGATGGTGTCATCCTTTCTGATGGAAGCATAGAATTTATATATATATATATATATATATATATATATATATATATACATATATATACATATATATATATATATAAATTCTCTCTCTTCTCTCTCTCTCTCTCTCTCTCTCTCTCTCTCTCTCTCTCTCTCTCTCTATATATATATATATATATATATATATATATATATATATATATATATATATATATATCCCACGTTTTCTTGATCCATTCATCTACTGAGGTGCATCTGGATTGTTCCAGACTTTGAAATGTTTTTTTAAATTTTTTTTATTTGATACTGCTTTTAAGGATTTGGACCATAACTCTTAACAATTGGATTAGCCTCATTAGCCTCTTCCCAGTCCATCCCACAGTATTTCTGCCTTGCTACTTTATTTTTCTATGGTTCACACTTTAATTCACCATGGTATTTTATTTTATTTTTTTCTAGATTTTTTTATTGTGAAAATACTGTACACAGGGGTTACAATTACATGGGCAAGATAGTGAGTACATTTCTTATCAAGCATTGTAGTCTCCTCCTTTGTTTCCCTTTCCCATCCCTTCCCATCCTCCCCCTACCCCCCAATCCTCCCCGCTCCCCCCCTCCACCAAAGTTGTAAAGATCGTTTTCGACATAATGACTTGTACATCTCATTGTTGCAATGAGTCCACCTGTATCTTTACTTAAACGTTTTGTTTTTCCCCTTCCCCTCCACAAATTATACCAACATCAAATACAGTGAAAGCAGGGTTTATAATGTGGGGGAGGGACATACAAAGCAACAAAGAAATAATCTTATAAATGCGTTAAAAACAATTGCATGAAAGAAAAAAATTGTTAATACATATCTTAGGGTTCATTTCCCTAACATCACCTTATCTGCCCTTTTCTGGTTGACTCCCACATATACTAAATATTGCAAATAACTTATTTCAAAGACATTTTTGTCAAATATTTTGACACATTTCTCAGCTTCATATAGATGAGACTTGGTAAACAAAATATGTCTGTGACAATTCTTGGGAAAGTTCTTTACATTTAGATGCTTCAAAATTATAGAACATTTCATTCTATGATAAAATATAGTATTCATTAGCACAAGATAGGGCATCCATCAAGAAAGGCTTGTTAGTTGAGATGTTCCTGGTCACAGCTGGAGTTCCATGGTTAACATTGTGTACTGAGTTCCTATCATTAGTTCTTGCAGTTCGTCTGTGTCTTTCTGTTTCCTAGTGTTGCTTACAATTTTAATCTACTTCAGCTTTAAGAGCTGAAGGTAACATTGATAACTCACTTTGCTGAGTGATATAAGCTTTTCCAAGTGACTCTGAACAAAATTTAACAAAATCTTAAGAGGACTGATTTACAAACAACAAAGACATTTTGGATCTTTTGTTAAATAGTTTTTCAACGATGCAAACCAAAACTTCCAGAATCCCAAAGAAAGAACACGTTTAATGTATATATTGCTCCTGTTTATGGAACAGTATTTAATAGGACAGTTATAGCTTTTAGTCAGTTGGCAAAATATCAAGTGTTTGAATTAAATCATATATATCTTCAATTCTATGTCCCATTGTATGCTTCTATTTGTATTATTTTTTTAACTAGACAAATTTATGGGGCATGGAAGGACACTTCAGCATATATACATGGTTTTAATGATCAAGTCAATACAGTTCCTATTTCTATATCATTAATATTTTTTGGCTACTAATGTGTAATTTGTTGGGTAAAAATAAAATAAAAACCTCAAACGCAAGACATGGTTATTCCCCTTCAGATGTTATTTCCCTTGAAAAATTATTTAATTATATTGTCAAGGTGATGTCCATAGGAGTTACATTTACATAAGTAAGATAGTGAGTACATTTCTTGTTGAACATTGTTACCCCCTCCCTCCTTTATCTCCCACTTCCCCACCTCTTACCACTCCCCACACCTTGTGATGTTCATTTCCAACATATTGTCTCATGAGTTTCACTGTTGCATTGCTTTGCTCTGTCTTTTGTCTCACCATTTTATCGTTCCTCTTCCCTATTCAGATAAACGTATATACAATACACAGTGACCCAAATCAAATAGTGACAACAAGGGATAATCCATAGGGAAAAGATAAAGGAAAAAACCTAGCACCTTAAAAAACAACACCAACAAAGAAAACCCTCTTGTTTCCACATCTAGGAGTTCATTTCGCTTAGCATCACCTTGTATGCCCCATATGTACATAGCTATTGAGCTGTTGTGATACTCTTCTAGGACTAAACTAGACATACACTAGTTATTACCAATGAGGGAAACCATGGAGTCTGTTTCTTTGGGTCTGGCTTACTTATTTAATATGATTTTTTCCTACTCTTTCATTTCTTTACAAATGGGGAGATGTCATTCTTTCTGATGGGAATATAGAATTCCATTTTGTATATATCCCATATTGTCTTGATCCATTCATTTACTGAGGGGCATCTCAGATGGTTCCATATGTTAGCTATAGATTATTAATTTTTTAAGTTTGATTAGTCCATATGGTACATATTTATGGCATATGGTCTTATATTTCATTGCTTGTGTACAACATGTACTGATTATCTTATTACTTTGTATTAGGAACCTAGGAACCTTTAAATTCTTCAAATTCCTCTTCTGGTTATTCATAAATGTTGACCAGCTGGTTGTTATTATTGTTTTTTAAACTATATTTTCTTAAAAGAATAGATTTAGATAAAAGCAAAGTTGGAAAAATAACCCAGAGTTCTTATAGGAACATAGACTTTCCTGCCCAGGCTGGCTTTGAACCACGATCCTCAGATCTCAGCCTCCTGAGTAGCTAGGATTATAGGCGTGAGCCACTGGCGCCTGGCTAACTGTTACTTTTTTTTGGTAAAAAATGAGTTTTTTTTAAATTTTGTTTATGTGTGTGTGTGTGTGTGTGTGTGTATGTGTGTGTGTGAGAGAGAGGGAGGGAGGGAGAGAGAGAGAGAGAGAGAGAGAGAGAGAGAGAGAGAGAGAGAGAGAGAGAGAGAGAGAGAGAGAGAGAGAGAGAGAGAGAGAGAGAGAGAGAGAGAGAGAGAGAGAGAGAGAGAATGAAAGAGTATTGCTGCCAAAGAGGATTATTGAAGAATATAAAAACCTTAACGTCTGATAAGATAGTAATATATTTTAAGCACTTGGAAGTGGTGGTATCACAGTTTCTCTTTTCTGAACACACAGTATCTGTGTCTCCCCAATGTTGTCCTGATCTGGTTAGTTGTGCAGGAGACAGCATAGCTGTCCAATGTTGCAGATGGCAGGCCGCGGCCATTGCCTCCAGTCTTTCTTCACCACTTTCTCAGCCTTGAAGAAATTGTGTATCTCCAGTTTTTCTTGTTTGAGCTTAATTTATTTTATCAGTGTGCATTCTATTTCCTGCTCCTGAAAAGAAGTCTCAGTTACATAGACCCGGGAAAGAGCCAGGAGCAATGGCCTTATCACTGATTGCCTTCCAACATAGCCAACATATTCCTGAGAGATCTTCAACCCACACTGCACATGGAAGTCCTCACACTCATCCTGCCTCATTTGAACGCATCTGTGATAACTTTAAATTCAGTGAGTATGCAGTGTAAAAACTCAATGTAATGCTTTGAGGACAAAATGACCGAGCCACAGGTAATCATCCACATTTTTCACTGTGTTAGCTGTCTCTCTGATGAGAAAATAATCGTGCCACGCAGATGCATATCACTTATACAAGATGTTTGCCAACAATTCTTGTTGTTATATTGCATTTCTCTTCCTCCTCGTGTGTCCTCTGCCCTTCCTCCCCGTCTTTTTTCCCTCTTCCTTCCTTCCTCTCCTCTCCTTCCTCCCTTTCTTCCCCTTCTCCTCTTTCGCCTGATCTTCCCTTCCTCCTCTCTTTTCTTTTCCCTCCTCTCATCCTTTCCTCCTCCTTTTCTCTTCCTCTCTTCCTCCTCTTTTTCAATTTCTTCTACTTCTTTATGGTCCTTGGTCTTGGACTCAGGGCCTGTGCTCAATAAGCAGATGTTCTGCTGCTTGCTGCAGGACTCCAGTCTGGACTTCATTTCAATGACACTCTATTTGTGATTTGTTTTTAAGTAGCAAACCGAGCAAAGACTTTTGATTAAGGATTTAATTCATTGTATATATTCTACACCATAAATATGTGATACTTCATACAGTGTGGCTAATAGGTTTTGATTATTCTTTGGGCTTCTGATAAACTCATCAGAAACAATGATCCTGTGTTACTCCCAAATTAATGAACTGGTCACTTTGCATCTTGCTCAAGTACTTCCGTATTGCTCCCAGTTTAATGAACTATCACTTTGTGGTAGCATCACAGTAACACTAATCCGACGATTGCTGAGGATCAGAAGATTAAGTACAGACAGGAAAATATGAGATATATATCTCCAATGAACTACTAAAAAGCCAGAAGAAGACCTATAAGCAGATGACAGGACCCAGGCCTGAGTTGAAGACCTGTGGTTGATGCAACACACACACACACACACACACACACACACACACACACACACACACACACACACACACACACACACACACACACACACACAGAATTTCCCAGCTAGAGAAAGTGCAGATATGTTTTCCTTATAGCATATCTGTTTCTATCCTATGTGTTTGGATACTTTTGAAAGCTTCATAATCACCTTCCCTAATTTCAATAAATGACTCCCTGTTCACTATTTTAATTCCTGGTTGGAAAATATTTTAAGGCAGTTTTTCATGTAGAATATTGATTTTGCTCCCAACACTGTTACTCTCTTGGATTGTAAGAACATAAATAATTATGCAGTTAATATTAGCTCATAAATTAAATTAAATTAAATGCTTCCATTAAGAGTTAAACTGTTGCTCAGTGGGAAGAGTTTGAAGTCACTTGTCTGAATTTGAAAGGTGGAGTGAGAGTTGCAGAGAAGCCTAAGGTAGTTATGGTAAGAGACAGATGAAAGGAAAAAGAAAATGAACTTTAGACTCCTCTTGAGGCCAGTTATCTTTCACAGGCCTGCACTTGAAATCAGTATGCAAATTCTTGCTCATTATCAAGCATTCTACCCACTGGGCCACATTTCCAAGCCCTGAAATAATTCATTAGTGAGGAGCATTCCTGGAGTTTGAAGCCAGAGCCTGGGCTCTGTCCTTGAGCTTTTTTATCAAGCATTCTAGCACTTAAGCCACAATTCCACTTCTGACTTTTGGTAGTTAATTCAAGCTAAGAGTCTCAAAAACTTTCCTGCCAAGGCTCACTTCAAACTGGGACCCTCAGATCTCATCTCCATAAGTAGGGTTTCAGGTGTGAGCCACACCCACTAAAAGCCAGTTATTTCAATGAGACTCCTATTTCCAATAAAAGTCTCAAACACACACACACACACACACACACACACACACACACACATGCAAAAACTTGAGCTATTGCTCAAGTGTTATAGTGTTAACCTGAGGCAAAAATCACCCTGGGACAATGGCCAGGCCCTAAGTTCAAGTGCTACAAGCAACAGAAAAATAAATAAATTCATTAATTAAAATTTAACAATGTCAAACAAAAAATAAAAGGAAAGTTGGAAGAAAAGAGGGGTGGGGAGGCCTGGCTACGTTACTAGAGCCAATAAGTGAAAGCATCAGGTGGCCTGTGGGAGTCCTGCTCCTGGAGGTAATAATATGGAAAAAAAGAAAATCGATTAAAGCTTCAAAACTGAGTCAGGAAGTGGTGGCTCAAATATGCAATCCTAGGCACTTAAAATTAGCAAGCTGAGGATCTGGATTCACAGTCTGCCCAGGAAGAAAATCCTCCTGCCTGTCTTCAACCAGCAATGAGGCAGCATCAGCCCTATGCCTGCAGCACAGCTGGACCCTGCCTAGCTGCAGAAAACCTCCCCCAAACAATCTCGACCCAATGACAAAATCCAAGCCTTCCCCAAGTAGATTCAGATCTCAGAAGCACTTTCTGTGCTCCAGGTACCCCATGGTTTGACTGCTCCATGGCAACATGTGGGGCAGACACTTACATCAAAACTCTACCTTAACTTGCTGGCTCCCTAGGTCTAGGGGCCCAGCCCAGGCTCCCTTCTTGCCCTACAGGGGCAGAGATTAAACCTTATTTTTAGCTCCCACATCACCTGCCTCCCTGGAGCACTAGAAGCCCCTGCAAAAAATCCACTCCTGACTCACTTTCTTAATGAAGTTGGGGGCTGGAGACATCTTGAAAGTTCCCTAAAGCCAGCAGTTTCTTCCTCCTCCCCATCTAGCTTGTCCTGTCTATGCCGTAAGCCAGATGGTGAGGGTGTGGGTGTGGCAGGACCCACATATGCCCGAGTCAGAGCAGGACTCCAGCTTGGTACCTAGTGCTGATGCTCATTGGCTAATGCTCAACAATCTTATCACTCCTCATAGCCCTCTCATTTTAATTTATTTATTTAATTGGGAAGGGAAGTCCCTGAGATAGAACTCATGATCCCTGTGCTTCTTTTGCTCAAGGCTAGCACTCTACCACTTGAGCCACAGCTCCATGTTTGGCTTTTCTACTTATTTCTGATAAGAGTATCACAAACTTTCCTGCCCAGGCTGGCTTCAAACTGTGATCCTCAGGATTTAGCCTCCTGACTACCAAGTTTATAGGTGTGAGACACCTACACTGGAAAGCTTTTATTTATTTGTTTATTTATTTATTTTGGGCTTGGGGCTTGAACTCAGGGCATGGGTGGTGTTTCAGTGCTCTTTTTGCTCATGGCTAACACTCTACAATTTTAATCCACAGCTTCACTTTCAATCTTATGGTGATTAATTGGAGATAAGAGTCACACAGACATTTCTACCAAGATTGGCTTTGAACTGTGATCCTTAGCTCCTGTTTAAGTAAGATTACAGGCATGATCCACCAGTACCCAGGCAAACCAGATTTTTAAGACACTCTTATTTTCAACAACCCAACAAGGAAAATAAGCCAGAAGTTGAGCTGTGGTTGAAATGTTATGGTGCAGTTGCCTTGAACAAAATTGGTCTAGGATGGGCACCAGGGTCTGAGCATCGTGGTTCAATGCCAGCCGGGGCAGGAACGTCTGTGAGACTCAACTACAAAAAAAATCACCAGAAGACTGGAAGTGGCATTGTGGCTCAAGGGGCAGAGTGCTTGCCTTGTGCTGAAGAGCTGAGGGACAGTGCCCAGTCACAGAGTTCAAGTTCCATAGCCAACAAAAAAATGGTCCTGGACATGGGCAGGCCCTGAATTCAAGTCCTACCTAGAACCAGAACAAAATAAATAAATAAATTCATTAAAAATAAAAGAAGAAACTGTAAAATAAAAAGAAAATATGTGTTGGGAAAAAATAGACATTAAGGGAGTTGGGAGGTGTGATCAAGTTGGCAGAGAGTCAGCCATGAGATCAAGTCTAAGGTAGCAGCAGCACTGGCCTTTCCCACACAATCGTCTCCTTCCTCATTGACTACTTGAGCTGGGAACTGGGGGCATTGGTACAATTCCCCAAACCAGCAGCTCCTCCACCTGCCTGCAGTTCAGGCCAGGCTGCACATCTGCTGAGATAGAGAAGGCTGGAAGAGGGAGGAGTGGAGGCAGGGCCTGCCTCTGCCCTGATACCACCACTTAGTTAATATTAGTCTATTTCTTTGGTTTTCCTTTCTGTTTATTTCTGGTCTCAAACTAGGATGTGAACTCAGTATTTGCCACTTTTACTCACTGACTAGTGCTCAACCGACTGAGCCATATCTCCAACAATTAGAGATATTTCATTTTTAAAATTAATTGACTTTTAAATTTATTTACATATTGTGGGGCAGGCCTAGAACTTGAACTCTTGGTTGGGTGCTGTCCCTGAGCTTCTTGCATTAAAGGCTAAAACTCTGGCACTTGAACCTCAGCTGCACTTCTATCTCTCTATTGTCCTTAATTTGAGATAAGAGTCACAGACTTTCCTGCCCAGGCTGGATTCAGATTGGAGCATTCAGATCTCAGTGTCATCAGTAGCTACGGGTACAGGTTGAATCACCTGCACCAGCCAGCAAACCATGTTTTGTTTGTTTGTTTTCATTTTTTCTTTTTGTTTTTTGTTTTTCCCAGTCCTGGGGCTTGAACTCAGGGTGTGGGATCTGTCTCTGAGCTTCTTTTACTCAAGGCTGGTGCTCTACCACTTGGGTCAAAGTGCCCCTTCTGGCTTTTTCTATTTATGTGATAAAGAGGAATCAAACCCAGGGCTTCATGCATGGTAAGCAAGCACTCTACAAATAAAACACATTCCCAGGCCCTGAATCCATGGTTTTATTGAAACTCTCATTTTCTAAAAAATCAGCAAGATTAAAAAGGGAAAAAGAAGGTGAAACATGTCTTAAGCTACAGGCTGGTGGTTTGAACCCGAAACCCCTGATTCTGAGGAGGGTGAGAGCTGAAGGATTTGGGTTACGAACCACAGAACAGCCTAGTTTTCGAGAACTGATTTGGAAAATCACCAGCACAAATGAAGTAGAAGTCGCATGCTGCTGGCTCATGACTACACAAGTCTGGAGGTTGGGATCTGAGAACCACCATTGGAGGCCACTTCTGGCAGGAAATTGCATGAGGTTTGAAAATCCAATAAAGATACAAAGGCAAAAAGTAGGGATGTGGGCAAAAAGTGATGATGGACAGAGCACTGGTCTGGAATAGATTAAAAACGAAAATGAAAAAAGGAAAAACAGAAGAATGGAGTGGAAGTATGATTGATGAGGTCCTGGGTTACTAAATACAGTAATGTAAAAATGTAGTCCAATCCAAACACAAAAGGAGTAAATTTATTACTCATGGGTATATAGAGATATATTTAATGAGAGTACAGAAGGAATTTCAAATGTAAAAATGCCACAAAGGGATTTTTTTCTCTTTCTTCTTTGGTGCTAGATGGGGACTCAAACTCAGGACCTGACTCTGGTTCATTGGCTATTAGTCTACCAACTGGGCCACACCTCCATCACCACATGCAAATCGTCTCAGCTTCTCATGCTTCTGTTCAGCAGCACATGCATTCTTTTGATTGCCCACTGGGTTTGCACATGACACTCCAAGGACAGCTCCAGCTGCAGCCTCTTGAAGAGGTAGGGGTAATTAGGGTCCCACAGCAAAATTTCTTCTAAACTGAGTGGGGTGCCTCTTGCCTATGCTCTTGCTATAAAGGAAGTGAGGTGTGTGGGTGATGGTAGGAAGGCAGCTTAGACAGGGGGCAAAGAAACAAAAATTTTCCCTATCAAATGACCCCAGGGCTTAAGTAAGCACTATGTGGACCTACCTCCAGGCACTCAGCCTCTGGACTGACCACTCTCAGCTATCAATCCTCGGTTTGCACGGCCACAGCTGTCTGGAGGTTGGCTTCAGGATACCCCACTTTCCCCTGCTCTGTGCATTCTAATTGAGCTCCCCATGAGTGCATGAGTTACAAAGGTTGCAGTGTCCATGCTGCAGCCCCTCGGGTTTCAGGCTATGACTGTAGCCACTGCTTCAGATTCCCCTACATTACTGCTGCCTCTTTTTGGCTTTTGCCCTTTTGCATTTTTGGCTCTTTGCCCTCATCCCTGGCCTGTCAGAGCCAAAAAGGACCTCCAGGAGGACCCCTCCACACATGCATCTAATGTACCTTGGACTCCCAGTGACTCCTGGTGGTCAGTAGGACTTATATGAACACTAGGAGAGCTGAAGATAAATGTTACACACACATGAAAACTAGTATGATGGCTTGACCTTCAAGGTCTCTAGAAATGGAGGTTTGACCCCCATAAATTTTGCTTCACTATGAATTTTCTATTTTCACACTTAACACCATATACTTTCCTTGTGCTTCCTTTATTGGATTTTGTCTTACTCTTTCCAAAGAATTATTCTAGTGCGGGTTGATACCATGTCTCTGGTGATGACACCAACAGACTCAAGAGGAAAAGGAAGTGGGACATGGAGTACCCATCCTTTCCAAAAGAGTCCACCACAGGTCAGAAAAGCAATTCTTAGGACAGTGGGCACAGTTTCTGCCTCCCTCTCTGTATCAGGCTCAAGTTTGGAAAAGGATTTCAGGACACCTGAAGTATAGAATTATTGAAATACTGAATTATCTCCAAGACCAAAAAAACAACCACATCTTGTACATTGATCTCAAAAATATACCATGGAGTTCCAGTGAAAATGATTACTTAGATGAAGATAAGACACTGTTTAAAATACAGGGAGGGGGGACCAAGATGGCGACGGGGCAGTAGGGGAACGCCACAGCTCTCCCCAACCAAAAAGAGAGTTCGAGTTCCAACGCTAATCTCCCCAAGAGACCAACAACAACAAAAAGACGAACACTCAGAGAAAAACTGGAGGTGGAAAATAACAAAAAAAGAAAGAGAGGAAAAGAAGAATTTCAGAACAGAGAAGAGCGAAGACCCCTCCCCCAACCTTTACTGGCCGCGCCAGCGGCCCGGCGGGAGCTGCCGGAGCCCCAGATACACAGGGGGCCACCTGCAGATCACCCGCACAGAAGCATCCTGAGGTACCGGCTTGCAGAACAACTGATCGCCAGGAACAGAGAAACCTACAAGCCGGGAGTCTCCACAAGGATCCCACCTCCACCCCTCACTCTCCACCCGAGCAAAGAGGCTCCATCCCGCCAAAGCTACCCAGCAACGGCAGCATGACAAAGGGACCTATCTGCAGACCACCCTCGCAGAAGCTGCCTGAGGCACTAGACCCACCCGTTCGCGATCTCAACTACCCGGCGGGGACCGCCCAGGTCCCAGAGACACAGGGGGCTGCCTGCAGATCACCCACGCCTGAGGCACCCGACCTGCCTGATAGCGATTGCAATGACCCAGCGGGGCCGCCCAGGTCCCAGAGGCACAGGGGGCTGCCTGCAGATCATCCAAGCAGAAGCCGCCTAAGGCACCGGTGTCAGACCCACCAGATCTCTACAACTCGCGAAGAAGCTGCCTGAGCGTGGACTCTGTGGACCCGACAGCTTCGATAGAGGCAGAGACAGAGAAGAATCACACAGAGCCACCACCGCCCAGCCCAGCCCGCAACCACCCCAACTGAACTCGGATTGCAACAACAACTGATAATCTACACCACACAGAAACAACCAGCTCCAGGGTGAGTACGGCAGAGGGGACAGTGTATCCCTCAAGGCAGACCAGAGCTGGAGGGAATCCCCAGGGGACAGTGTATCTCTCAAGGGAGACCAGAGCTGGAGGGAATCCCCAGACCCTGACCTAGACTCTCTACCCCAACACCCGGACCACAGAACCCACTAAAACTGGGAACTGTTCCAGAGCTCCACCAGCCCATGGAGCACACTCCGCTGGCCAGGCCAGAGCAAGAGTTCCCCTGGAAGGGAGCTTAAATGCCCAATCCAGGAATAGCGCCCCTGGGTCAAGACTACAAACAGTAGAAGGAATTTGAACTGTATCCTCCAGGCTGCATAACCTAGGTGGTATACACATCAGCACAGGCCTAATGAGCACGCTCCAGGTTGGGGCCAGAACCAGGCCTGGGGATCCGGTGCCTGAACAACACAACCAACTCCTCCCAACTG
The DNA here is from genome assembly GCF_024711535.1 of Dipodomys merriami. NCBI lineage: Eukaryota > Metazoa > Chordata > Mammalia > Rodentia > Heteromyidae > Dipodomys > Dipodomys merriami. Next base: position 3,805,182 of record NW_027202283.1, on the reverse strand, counting down.
AAGTAAAAAGCTGAACATAGGCCTCAACAGAGGGGAGAAAATCAGGAAACAGCACTCCCCAGGAAGCACGCCCTTGACAACAAAATACCTGGAGGCCCAGGACAAGAGAAGCCCAAACCCCAACAAAACTCCACCCATATACCCTAGGCTGGAAATTGGGCAACACAGGCTGCCAGCACCTGATAGTAAGCAGGAGCTCAGGCGGATAAAGCGGCTCAGCATTAGAGTGAGAGTCTTGGATGTATGAGGCCCTGGATCTGATTCCTCAGCATCACAAAAACAAAAAGGGTCAGACGTGGTGCTGTGGCTCAAATGGTAGGGTGCCAGCCTTGAGCTGAAGAGCTGAGGGACAGCACCCAAACCTAGAGTTCAAGCCCACAACCAGCCCAAAACAAACAAACAAACAAAAACACATCAGGAGCCCATAGCAGACTCCAGTATTTGGGAGAGTGCATCCAGAGCATCTGATCTTCCCAAGAGCACCCGTAGGAGCAAACACAAGCAGTCTAGGCTGCTCAACCCTTCCAAAGGCGGGAATTGCCAGCAATCTACAGCAGAGAGCTGAGAATCCTAAGTAGGTCAGAATAGCAGCTGGAAATAGGCTCCCAACAGAACCCGGATCAGGCACAGACTCTCTCTACCAATACAGAATTAGCAACCAAGCAAAGACAGACACACCAAAACAAAATTGCAGAGCAGTCTCCTGAACCCCCATGCGAAAATCACAGAGAAAAATCACAAGGTTTACCACCACCCAGGACAGCAAGCTCACCTCAAAAGCCAGCAGCCATGCAGGGGAGAGCCCCAGTGGGAGCAAAGCTGGAATGGAAGATAAAAGCTACATCCAAGGGTTGCTGGAGGCAATGAATCAAGAAATAAAGCGAGAAATTGATCAGAAATTGAAAGAGCACAAGGATGAACTATCAAAAGAGATACAGGATATCAAACAAAATTTGGATGCAAAAATAGAAGCTGCACAAACCTCAGTAAGAAGTGAGATAAACGCCAAATTAGAGGTAATACATACTGAGATCAGTACTCTGAGAACCAACATTGAATCCATAAAGGGATCCATTTCCTCCATGCAAACCACAATAGAAGCCATGGTCAACAGAGTGAATGAAATGGAAGGTAGAGTGTCAGATACAGAAGACAGAATACACCAACTGGACCAAAAAGTGACAGATATGGAAAAATCACTCAAATTAAACCAAAGGGAAATTCAAGAGGAAGCAGATAATGCCAAGAAATTTAACCTTCGCATAATCAGAGTGGACGAAGGTGAGGAATTCCAGAGCAAGGGAATGCAAGACCTATTTAACAAGATAATCAGCGAAAATTTTCCCCACCTCAAAAAAGACCATCTTAACTACATTACAAAAGCTTATAGAACACCCAACAAGCAAGATCCCAGGAGAAACACTTCTAGACACATTATAGTAAAAATGATAGATCTGAATAATAAGGAAACAATCCTGCATGCAGCAAAAATGAAGAAGCAGCTATACTACAACGGGAAAAAATTACAATCCCTGCAGATCTCTCCACACAAACAATGAATGCAAGAAAAGCCTGGGAAAGCACCCTACGAGCCCTGAAAACCAATAACTGCCAACCCAGACTGATATATCCGGCAAAGCTAGCATTCACATTCGATGGAGAACTGAAAACTTTTAAAAGCAAAGAAAAACTAAATGAATACATAAACATTAAGCCATCATTACAAAGAATTCTAAGAGGGGGGACACAACCTGAAGAAAGCAACCAGGAACTGGGACCTGCCCCAAACAGGCATTACTCAAAGTCTAACTGAGCAAGCACAGGAGGAAAGGAAAGAAGAAAAAACTAAGGAAAACGGAATGGCAGGGACAACAATGCATCTCTCTATACTTTCTCTTAATATAAATGGGCTGAATTCGCCAATTAAAAGAAAACAAACTGAGGACTGGATCAGAAAACAAAACCCATACATCTGTTGCCTTCAGGAGACCCACCTCTCAGCCAAAGATACAAACAAACTCAGAGTGAAGGGGTGGAAAAAGATCTACCAATCAAATGCCCCCAGTAAGAAAGCAGGCGTAGCTATCCTGATATCTGACAAAATAAATTTTTCATTAAAATCAATACAGAAAGACAAGGACGGAGACTACATTTTAATACAGGGAGTAATCCAAGAGGAGGATATAACCATCATCAACTTATATGCTCCAAATATTGGTGCACCCAGATACATTAAACAAATGCTCTCAAACTTACAGAATAAAATAGATCCCAATATGATAATACTAAGAGACTTTAACACACCACTCTCACCAAAGGACAAGTCTACCAACCAGAGGACTGGCAAAGAAGCTACCGAATTAAGTGAGGCCATACTTCAAGCAGAATTAACTGACATCTACCGAGTATTTCACCCTAAAACAACACAGTACACATTCCTCTCAGATAGCTCATGAAGCTTTCTCCAAACTAGACCATATCATAGTTCATGCAAGGAACTTAAGCAAATACAAAGGGATCGACCTAATCCCCTATATCCTATCTGACCACAGTGGAATCAAGCTAGCTATCAGTAACAACGCATACCGCAGAAATTTCTCTAATAGATGGAAATTGAACAGCACACTCCTTAACAATGCCTGGGTAACGGAAGAGATCAGAGAAGAAATAAAGCATTTGCTACAACTCAATGAAAATGAAAACACCTCATAAAGAAACTTGTGGGACACAGCAAAAGCAGTCCTGAGGGGCAAATTTATTGCCCTCAGTGCCCATATCAAGAAAATGGAGACAGACCAAGTAAATAATCTCATGTTGCAATTAAAACAGCTGGAAAAACAAGAAAAAATGGGACCTAAATTTACTAGACGAAGCCAGATAACCAAATTAAAAGCAGAGATTAGCCAATTAGAAAATCAGAAAACCATAACCAAAATAAACCAAACAAAACCTGGTTCTTTGAAAAAATAAACAAAATTGATGGCCCGTTGGCTAGATTAATTTAAAAAAGAAGAGTGGAAACCTATATTAATAGGATTAAGGATGCCACGGGAAACATCACAACACGTACCCAAGATATCCAAACAATTCTGACAGACTACTTTCAAAAGCTATACTCTCAAAAGGAAGAAAATCTGGCAGAAATGGATGCATTTTTAGAGAAATACAAGTTGCCCAAACTGAGCAAAGAAGAAGTTAACCAATTAAATAAGCCAATATCCTATAACGAGATACAGGAAGCTATCAAAACTCTTCCAAAAAAAAAAAGCCCAGGACCAGATGGATTCACAGCAGAATTCTATAAGACCTTTAAACAAGAACTAATACCCATACTCCTCAAGCTCTTCAGAGAAACAGAGAAGGAGGGAGCTATCCCAAACTCATTCTACGAAGCCAATATCACACTCATCCCCAAACCAGGCAAAGACCCAAACAAAAAGGAGAATTACAGGCCAATTTCCTTGATGAACACAGATGCAAAGATCCTTAACAAGATTCTAGCTAACAGAATCCAGAAACACATTAAAAAAATTATACATTATGACCAGGTAGGCTTCATCCCAGAGACACAGGGATGGTTTAACATACGTAAGCCAATAAATTTAATCCAACATATCAACAGAGCCAAGGTCAAGAATCACATGATTATCACCACAGATGCAGAAAAGGCCTTTGATAAAATTCAACATTCATTCATGCTAAAAGCTCTGGAGAAAATAGGAATAGAAGGAACATTTCTAAAAACAATAAAAGCCATTTATGACAGACCAATAGCCAATATTATACTTAATGGGGAAAAGCTACAACTAATTCTCCTAAAATCAGGAACAAGGCAAGGATGCCCACTGTCTCCACTCCTCTTCAATATAGTCCTGGAACCCTTAGCCAGGGCAATAAGGCATAAAAAGACATTAAAGGGATCCGCATAGGGAAAGAAGAAGTTAAACTATTCCTTTTTGCAGATGACATGATACTATACCTTCACGATCCCAAAAACTCCATCCCCAAACTCTTAGAAATCATAAATCAGTTCGGCAAAATAGCAGGATACAAAATAAACCCACAAAAATCAGTTGCCTTCCTGTACACTGACAATGTACAAGAAGAGAGGGAAATAAAGGGAGCAACTCCATTCACAATAACCTCCCAAAAAATAAAATATTTAGCAATTAACCTAACCAAAGATGTAAAAGAACTATTTAATGAGAACTATAAAAAGTTAAAGAAAGAAATTGCAGAAGACACTAGGAAACGGAAAGACCTCCCATGCTCCTGGATAGGCCGACTTAATATAGTAAAGATGGTAATACTTCCAAAACTAATATACAAATTCAATGCAATTCCTATTAAAATCCTACTGACGTACATCACTGAAATAAAGAAAACAGTCCAAAAATTCATATGGAACAACAAAAGACCTAGAATAGCCAAAACAATTCTAGGGGATAAAGACAATATGGGAGGGCTATCCATGCCAAACTTCAAACTCTACTACAGAGCTATAATATCAAAGACAGCATGGTACTGGCACAAAAACAGACCCAAAGACCAATGGAACAGAATAGAAGACCCAGAAATAAATCCACAGGCCTACAGCCAGCTGATATTCGACAAAGGAGCCAAAGACATACAATGGAAGAAACACAGACTCTTCAACCACTGGTGCTGGGAAAACTGGGCAGCCACATGCAGAAAACTAAAAGTGGACTCCAGCCTATCACCATGCACCAACATCAACTCAAAATGGATTAAAGACCTTAACATTAAACCTGAATCTCTGAAACTACTGCAGGACAGAGTAGGAGAGACTCTTGAACTAATAGGCACAGGAAGGAACTTCCTGAACAAAGTCCGAGGTTCACAACAAGTTGGAGAGAGACTTGACAAATGGGACTACCTTAAAATAAAAAGCTTCTGCACAGCTAAATCTATCACAACTAAGCTAGAAAGACAACCAACTAATTGGGAAAAAATATTTACCAGCAATATATCAAGCAAGGGGTTAACATCCTGTATATACAGGGAGCTCAAGAAACTAATCCCTCCCAAACCTAACAAACCAATTACTAAATGGGCAAGGGAACTAAAGAGGGACTTCTCAAATGAAGAAATAAAAATGGCAAAGAAACACATGAGGAAATGTTCATCATCCCTAGTGGTGAAGGAAATGCAAATAAAGACAACCCTGAGATACCACCTTACCCCAGTCAGAATGTCCCACATCCACAAATCAGCCAACGACAAATGCTGGAGGGGATGTGGAGAAAGAGGAACCCTATTACACTGCTGGTGGGAATGTACTCTTATACAACCACTTTGGAAAGCAGTCTGGAGGGTCCTTAGAAAGCTAAAGATTGACCTCCCTTACGACCCAGTCATACCACTTCTAGGCATTTACCCTGAACAACAGGAACCAATATACAAGGACACGTGCACCTCCATGTTTATTGCAGCACTGTTCACAATAGCTAGGATATGGAAACAACCCAGATGCGCCACCACAGATGAATGGATCCAAAATCTGTGGCATCTATACACAATGGAATATTATGCGCCATTAGAAATGACAAAATAATGGCATTTGCAGGAAAATGGATGGAGCTAGAAGGAATCATGTTGAGCGAGGTAAGCCAAGAACGAAGAGACAAACGGTACATGGTCTCCCTGATAAGCGGATGCTAAATCCAAAATGTTAGGTGATACGACAAAACTAACAGGACTTAAGAAAGAAAGAACTCCCATTCATCTGGTTGAACCACTACTAAATATCCCCATGCTGCTGATCACATATATGGTATATAACATGTGAACACCGTTATATGGTACAGACTGTGATAGACAATTTGCTCCAGGAAAGTTAGAACGAACTTGTGACTTTAAATGAACATCATTATTCCACAATACTGTGAAATTCTGGAAATTATGTAATCAATCACAATAAAAAAAAAAGAACCTTGGGGAAGGGAGGGAGGGAGGGGTGGTAGGGGGAAAACAATGGAGGGGGTAACAATGTTCAAGAGGAAGTGTACTCATTACCTCACTCATGTAACTGTAACCCTCTGTATAGTATCTTTACAATAGAATATATATATATATGTATATATATATGTATATATATATGTATATATATGTATATATATATGTATATATATGTATATATATATATATATATATATAAATACAGAGAAACAATGGGAATGCCACTAGAATAGGCAGGGATAATTTGTGTGCAGAAAATATGGACAAGGGAGATGAATTGCAGTTGATTAACTGGGAAATGAACAGTGACAGAGAAGAAACTATTAAAGGCAATTAATGTGAAGATGGAAGGGGTGCCATGGAAATCTCAGATGGTGATTCTCATGCAAGTAGTTATTCTTTGGCAAGTGATGATAGGAAACCTGAGCTTCCTAAGGCAAGACCTGGCTTTATTGCTTAGCTGGACTAAAACTGAAGATTCTCCTGCCTCAAGTTCATGAGTTCTGGGATTACAGTCTTGCACTACCACATTCCTGTTTGAAACATTTAACTCTTATGCTAGATTATTGCTTTTTCACCTTTGAACTTTATAAGCCTTACTTCGACATTTCTGGACCTTGCCATGAACATGTGTCTGAATTATGAGGAAAGGATCGTTCCAAAAGCTTCCCATACTGAAACACCTACCTTGGGTACCTGTCAACTCACTCTGCTCATCTGGCCTTTGTGGAGATGTCCCTTCTGCTCTGGTCATTAAGAGGTCTGCCAGATTCTCATCTGCTTACCAGAAGAACACAGAGGTGGAGGGCTTAATATGGCAATGAGAAAGAAGAAGTTTACTTCACTGAAACTTCTGTTATTTGCCTTATTTTTGTTTGTCATGTTTACCTTGCTCACAGATTACATTCTTTTTATGGTATGATGGAGTAATACATTTATTTTCCTCAGTATTTAAGTTTAGTTATTTGTTTTAATTGAGACAAACTTCTGAGAAAGAACAACTAGCCTCATGTTCATTTCCACAAATGGATGTTTTGTTTTTCATATTCCCTTGTAAGACAATAATTATTAGTCTGGAAAGTCAGGAAATAGAAATAGATTAAAACTTTTAACAAGACATATTTATTTGTGAAGTTAGTAGGCTTTGGATTTTTAGTCTAAACTGTGTGTGACTAGTATTCAGTCTGGTCCACTCAGATGACAAACTTTTGGAGGTTTTTGCTTTATTTTCTTGGCAAACCATTAAACATTTCTTCAGAGAACATAAAAATCAGACTTTCTTCTCTTCATAGAGTCCACTATGCTTCAGATAATTCATCTGTAATCCTCAGCCAAAATCCAGTGTATTTGCTTTTGATTTATTGGAGCAGTCTAACTGCCAAAAATAAGGGAAACCATGCAGCCTGTCTTCTCTGAGTCTGGATTACTTCCCACAATATAATGTTTTCCCTGTCTTTCCACATTGTTACAAATGGTATTCAATCATGCTCTCTGATGGATGAGTGGGGTTTGTGTGTGTGTGTGTATACACACACATATACATGTGTGTGTGTGTGTGTGTGTGTGTGTGTGTGTGTGTGTAACCTCATACATATATGCCACATTTTATTGATCCATTCATGATTTAAGGTTTTTCTAGTTATTGGAAAGTGAGAGACATGAACCTTATCACCCGGTTTGTGGGCAGAGACATGAGCTCTTGGAGCAACAGTCCTGACCCTTGTTACTCTTTTTTATGGTCTGAAGTGGCAACAGCTGATCAAATATTAATTTGTTCATTTTTGTAAATTCTGGGACCTGAATTCAGTGCCCGTGCACTGTCCCTAAGCTTTTTTGCTTAAGTCTAACACAAAAACACTTGAGCCACAGCAACACTTCTGCTTTTTCTGGATATGTGGTTACTGAGGAATCAAACCAGGGCTTCATGCATGCTAGCCAAGCACTTTATCACTGAGCCAGCTTCCCTGTCCAAGATTTTATTTTTTAAAACTAACATGTAATAGAACAAACTACATGAACAACTATATTACAGCAGGCAAACTCCTTGATTAGAACCATGACATCCCTGGCCAGAAACCTGGGACACCAGGTCTTTGCCATATATCTCCTATGCAGTGAGCTTTTATCCACTGATCAACATTTCATTGGCCTGAAAGGAAGCAGAGTGATGTGTTGTGAAACATGATCCAAGCAGACAGAGGGGGCCTCATTCCTCAATGTCAACACTGAGGATGAGTATTCACTAATCCCAGACCCTCGGGGAGGGGTTGTGCTAGTGGACACCAAGTATAAATTGTGTGGGGTCATAATCCAATGGGAAGATAAGCTAGGCGATTAAGAGATATAACCTTATTGAGAATCACATGGACTCCAAAACTGTGAACTAAAAAAGATCTCTTTGGTTTGATGTTCTTGTTCTAACTTCCTTTTTCTGTACTCTGGCTTCTAAAGCCAGCTCTCATGTGTGAACTCTTCATATGCAATAAAATAAGCCATAAATAAGGCCAAATAATTGGTAATTTTATGGAAGTGAGCCAGGCATAGAATGGCTGTCTGAAGTTTCTTTTCCTATATGAGTTATGAAAATTGACTTATTCCTGAGATACAGAGAACATGATCTATGGCTGAGGGTATTGCTGCTGGATATCACCTTAGAGATCACATTTCAACACGTGGATATAAGAGAAAAAGTGACCAAGACTTTCATGTTCCCAAAATTATTGCCATACTGAGTGAGTCTGACACATGACATCCCATGACTGTATGGAGCAAGTGAACATTCTTTTGTTTTTAAAACATGTAGTATATACATATATACATGCTTATACACATTACACTGACGTTAACTTTGTCCAAAGTTTTCATTTTGGTTTCAGAGGAAAGTGTTTGGATTTCACCATTCCAGAAACAGTCTCTCTCTGGGTGAGGATGTGAGAATGGGTCGAAATGATGACTTCCTTCTGTGTTTCTCTGGCAGTGCTGAAAACCAGACCAAGAGCTTCTGGTCTTCAGGTAAACAAATTGTTGATAGAGACTCCCTTCTCAAGAGATGCAATCGTCATGAATAGTGCTCACTGGATACTACAGTTTTACTTCCACAAGTGCCCAGAGCACACGAGCGAATGCTGGAGGGCACAGATGTGGGTGATTCTCCTTTAAGAGGGGCAGAAGGGATGAACACAGTGGCAGGAAACCTGTTCCTCAGCAGAAAGCCTTGCAAAATCTGAACATGACCCTATGTGAGGCTGGCTATTTGAGCACAGTCTTGGACAGGTCATGAGCATCTGAAGAGTGTGGAATGTTCTGCTAAGCCAAAGGTTGACTAGCAGCCTCTCCTTGGGGGAAATGGATGGTCTAAAAGTAAACACTTATTAGAAATCTCACTAAACCTTGTTTTTTATATTAAGTCAGTTCTTCAAGGCAGAGAAGTGAGAATGGATAAAGGAGAAGGGTCCTAGGACCACTGAATTTTCCCATCTTAGAGCATCATTTTCTTTCTCAACATACAGTAGAGAAACCACAGCTTAATCCCCCAGTCAAGCAGGAACTATATTTTCAACACAGTATATGCCAACATGTTCAGGTTCAGAGAACCCAGTGATAGTGGTTCCATTATATTCTCCACAGTCACTTTTCTCTTTTTTGAGATCGGGTCTAAGTAGGCCTTTGGGCTAAGCTACATGTGTATGCGGATCAGAGGCATATACCAGCATGCCTAGCTTCGTTACTACTTTTTATGTTTTCTGCCTTTTCAAGGTCAGTCAATAGCTCTAACATGGCTCTCTCCCATTTGTCTTCTATTCATGCCCTTACATGGTTCTCTTCGTCTGGTCTAACTGGAGCCATCTGTCTCTAGCCATCATACTGTTATGGTGGCCCATCTTGCTTCTTTCAAGCTAGCTCCATACACATCTGATTGTTACTAGGGAGTCTTTCCTGACTTGTGCTTTTCTCTTTTCAAAATGCCTGATTGTGCAGGACATTGAAAGGAATTCCTGAATTTTCTCAAGAGTGTAAATGACTAATTCAAGGCTGTTAACAGTTTCCCCCTTAAACACACAAGTAGTAGGCCAGGATTGGTGGCTCACATCTGTAATCTTCGATACTTAAATCTGGAGGATGGTGGTTCCAAGTCCAACCTAAGCAGAAAAGTCTTGAGATCCCACCTTCAAAATAATCACAAAAGAAGGGCTGTATGTATAGCTTAAAGTAACTCTACAATCTGAGCAATAGCTGTCATAGTATAGGTCACTTTGTGCTTCTTGTAGCACAGGGTCTTTAGTCCCAGGTTTGTACGAATAGCAACTCTTTAATTCCAACTTTGCGTATGTGTGTGTATGTGTACAACTTTACACACTCATGCACTTTTTGTGTACATTGAGTATTAATTAAGGTGCAGGTGCTTATGTTGCAGAGACTTCAAACAAATTTGAATCTTTCCAAATACAATGAACCATCAAGAATTCTACCACTGTCATTATTCAGTACAAAGTTTCCATTTCCAAAATGCCATTTCGCTAGATGGTGTTTATCTATCCAAATTTACTTAGTCTTTCCTCTAGTTGACCCTCATCCTTCCATACCATTGCAAATCCATACACTCCCCAGATTATTGCTTACAATGATCATACCATGTTCCTGAAATAAGGATTCTTTAGTGAAAGAATTAGCATTTAATTGTTAGCAAGTCACCTTCTTCAGTAATAACTCACAACGAGCTTAAAGTTCTACCCTTAATTTGGTTGGGCTAGGTGGACACAGCATAATAAAATGGACAAAACATCATTTCAATGTCAGGTAGAGCACTATGGGACCTGACCTCATACCAATTTGTGCTAAACATGGCCTTCACAGGTGAGGGCAGAATACCTTTTTGTCCTTGTGGGACTCCTGAATTTCAGGGAAGCAGGACGCTGAGACTGAGCCCAACCCTTACACTTCTCAGATTGCTGGCCAAGTTTCAGAAAAACTCAATAATCTGCTCAAGGAAGGTATGCCAAGCTACAGGTGAAGAAAAGACAGGAGCTAAAAATTTGGCATGGAATTTCTGAGAAGACACCTTTATACTTACTAAGAACTTAGGGCTTTTATAAATGGCTCAGGATTGGTTGTGGTCAGACAGTGTGGGTATGCAAGCCAATGAGGGGACTGGCAATTTCAATACAGTGTCATACAATAGTGACAAAAAGAGAATAACCTCAAATAGGGCTTCACTAGTCATCTACCTGATATCAAAGTATTGTGGCTGACCAGTACTGAGTGTGAACCTGGACTGCTGGGCATAGGACATAGGATGTGAATTGAGTTATAAATGGAGGGATGGGTTGATGAAAATAATTGTCAAAAGCAACAGTACACTCACATCTACCGGGGATCAGTCATAAAGGGACAGTGCACTCAACCATATGAACCCATTAACACTGCTCATTCTTGGTTGCTGGCCAATCACTTCCTGGCTTATCAAACAGCATGCCATGTGGCAATGGTTTGGTGGACACAGAGGGCTAACATATAAATATCAGTGAATACCTGGCATGGTAGTGGAGAGAACCAAGTCTTGGCCACCCTGCACTGCTCATTCCCAAGGTTCTCAGCCTGTTAGCTCCTTGTGGCAAACTCACTTCTCCGATGGGAACAGGTGCTGCCTGCAGGCCTCCCTGTTTTGCGCTCCAGGTCTCAAAAGTCCCCCAAAGGCTGGTCTAAAAGTGTGGGATCCTAATGCAGGCAAAGCCCAAGTGTTGGAAGTTCCAATTCATAGCAGTGACAGGGTGCTGCAGAGCTCTGTAATGTGTTGTACCTCCAAGGGAAGGAGGCACTGTTGGTACATGAATGCAACAGGCTTTCCTGATCCTCCCTGCCCAAAAGCAGCTGTTCTGGCTTGAGCATTACAAAGGAATGAGGCATGAGACACCTTGGGGACAAGCACCCACCAGTAGAAGGGTGGCTAGGGCAGGTACATCTACAAAGAACAGTGCCAGTACTGGGGGCTGTGCTCTTTTATCAACTTCTCCACATTTCACTTTTCAAAAACATCTTAGACTTTAGAGTAAGTTTCAACCTATGGACAATTTACATTAGTGTTTCTCTGGACTGTCCCAGCTCTCCCTCAATGCACATGTCATAAAACATATGAATCAAAGCCAGAACATTTCCATTGAAGTCAGATTAGTCACTAAACACAAACCCTATGCCAACCTCACCATTGCCTACTTCTGCCCACCCTTCCCTCACTCAGGAGTCTATCTGGCCCTGCAGATTCCTGCTCTCTTTCCCTTTGAGGAACAAAAGTGCCCACCATACCTCCATGGTTAGACATCGTGAAGGGTTCCACTCAGCATTTGCTGTCTTTGTAGGCATAGATTGTCGAATGTCAACAGACTCTTCCTCTTTGCCAGCAGTCCACAGAGCAACATATGCTACAGTCATCTCAGCGAATCTCACTGGGACACGAGTTCACCAAGCTTACATTTGTTCATGGTACTCGTGTTAGAAGTCAGAGTCTTGTACTTAATAGGTAGGTGACCTATACTCCAATTTTGTGCTGGTCATTTTTAAGTTGTGATCTTGCTTCCTATCCAGGTAGATGCCAGGGCCTGGACTCACCTATTTTAAGCTTCCTATTTTAATGAAGTTGATATGCATCCCTAGCTTAAGAGGAGATGTCACCCACTTTTTGGCTTGGGTTGGCCCTGAATAATGATCATCCACATCTCAGCATCCTAAATAGTTAGGATTACACAGGCGACTCCCAGCTCCAATGTGCCTTCCTTCTCAACACTACCCACTCAGCAATGACTGACAGTTTTCTCTCCTGTTACTCTTACCCTCTGGAATTTCAGAGAGGAGACACACATTTTCTTCTTCATTGTACTCTAATTGCTCCCAAGATTGCCTGAAATTGTACTGTCTATCTCCCCTCATTGTAGGCTCCATAAGGAAATGATACCCCCAGATCCTGGATGTTTATGCATGAGGAGGTAGGTCCCAGTGACACAGAGGTAAACTTAGTTATGAACCCCAAAGGGAAGTCCTGCTACTCCAGCTGTGGGCTGTCAGTTCCTTCTGCAACTCCCTCAGCTACTCCCTCAGCTACAGTCATCCTCCATGCACTCACCACACTGATGGGTATGAAGACAGCATCATGCCAATTGGCCAAGTCAAACTCCGGGCACCCAGTGATGGAGCTGGAGGAGTTGCATTGTCCCCCTATCCAACCTGACATCCAGTCCCTCCCTTCAACAGGGTTCAATCTCTGTGGATGCTCCTCTCTACAAACTCTCTCAGTCTCTCTCTAGAAGTAAGGAACAGGTATATGTAATTGAGAAAAAGCAAACACAATCTCTCATCATGAATGGGCTAATTTAAATAGTGAAAAAACCCACAAATTTATACTGAACTCCTCTCCCCACTTCTTTTATTTATGTACAGATCTCGAGGCTCCTCATGGGAGGAATGGCCTCCTGGGAAGGATCACAGCACTACCTGAACCAAATAGATTTGATGAAATGTCCCCAGAGAACACACTGGATACTCTGAGTAGAACAACACACAAACCACAGATTTTAAAGAAATTGTGTAAAATAATTTTTTAACCAAGGTACTCACAGATGCCCCTCCCATAATCTTGGGAAAGATAACAGTAGAGCAGCCATCTGGATCCTGTCCGAAGTGGTTATAGGGTGTTTGGAACCAAGCGATTTCCTTGGCCCAATCCACATCACAAAGAGGCAATATGGATGCTCCTACTCCAATGGCTGGGCCCTTTACTGCTACAATATTAGGCTTCTTAAACTGAATGAAAATATTCACTATATTTCTAAATTAAAAAATATAAATGGGGAACAAGTAATAACATTGCATGTGTGAGCAGATGACAAAAATTTATTCTAGATTGCAAGTTGCCAAACAGAAAACGTGCAAATCATAAAAGCTAAGATTTGTTAAAAAGCCTTCTCCCAGAAAAGGTAGACTGTGGATCTACTGGTTGCATGTTGTAAAAGCTTACCTACAGCCTGGATATCACGCAAAGGTGGCTGCTGCCACCGGTTGTAGATGACATAGCCAGAAGTGCTTTGGGTATTTACAGTGGCTCTTGGCCACTCTGACCATTATATGTAGCATTTCCAACTTTCTCTTTGAATACCCAAGGATCATACTGACTTTAGGGCGTTCTTGTGTTGAAGAAAGAAAATTCAGAGTGAACTTGGCACCAAGATTGTCTGGTAGTGACTAAATGGTATTGACTAAGGGTAATAACCTGCCCCTGCTAGGAGACTTTACACATTGAATCTGGAAACAACGGGTATTTTCTAAGGTCTTATAAACTGGACTAAATTAACTTAGGGATATGGAGCTAGGCTAATTTAAGACATGAGGTTGGAAAGAAACATCATCAAACATCCCAATGCCTGTATCCCATTATGTGTTGGTGGATGCTACTGGCACAGGAGATTGGAGAGCAAAGCAGGCTTGGGGGAAGGTGGCCTTTGCAGGGGACAAGAAATTGCCACAAAGCACAGCCAATGCTTTGTTGGAGTTTGTTTTTACAAGCTTTGTAGTTCCAGGGAGGTTGATGCTATACTATATAGGGAATCTGCTTCTTCCTCCCCTGCCATACAGCTGATTCTGTTTTCAGAGGTGGTTTCTTGTTCTGATTTCACACAGTAGAGGAAAGCATGAACTTATACCTACATATATACAAAGTGATTCTTTTTATGTAGTTTGAGTCTGACCATTGAAGAACAACTACAAGTTTTCATATACAGAGTTCTAAGTCAGGGCTTTACTGAAAACAGCCATTGAGACACTTCCTACTAATTCCCCATCCTCCGAACACTATCAAGATGGAATATAGTCCTGCATCTCCCCTTGCCTCCATGTACCTCCCCACCACAAGTCCTGAGGGTTGAACTCAAGATCTGTTTAGTTGGCTGGCATTTGACTATTTGAATCACACTTCCAGTCCTATCTTCACTAAGCACTTGGAGGCTCAATTTTTACAGAGTTTTCTTTTTTGGGGGAGAGGGTCTGGTCGTAGGACTTGAACTCTGGTCCTGGGCACTGTCCCTAGCTCTTCAGCGCAAGGCTAGCGTTCTACCACTTAGGCCACAGCGCCATTTCTGGCTTTTTTTCTTTTTGCGTATGTGGTTCTAAGGCATCAAACCGAGGGCCTCAGGCATGCCAGGCAAGCGCTCTACCACGGAGCCACCATCCCAGCCTTTAACAGACTTTTCAAATTGAGCTTGCCAAGATCGTCTGGATGGATTTTAGACATTTGAGTAGCTAGGATTACAGATGTGAACCACCTGTATCCCTCTAGATTATATTGTAAGGAGGGAGGTTGGGAGGTTTATAAAGAACACAGGAGTACAGGGCTTGCAGAAGAAGATTCCAGCAACTGGTGTGAGGTGTAGTCCATTAGGTGAGGCCGACCTCATCTCAACTTTGCCATTTTCCCCCAAGGTTAGTACTGTTTTACACTGCAAGAATTAATTATTTTAAATTAGCAAGCTACACTAATATCTGAGTATTCTAAATGAGATGGCACAGGCCTTGTTAGAAAGTTTACACTGTGGTTTAATGATAAATCCTGTGGTGCATAAAGACATAAGAATCAAAAACTGTCCACTATTCCATGCTTTTCCCATGATATATTTGTACATATATAAAAAATTCTGGTCTCAAAGTCTATGATGAAAATCAATACCAGGATTGATACAGGATTGATACATTGTTTTATAACTGCAATTTCTATTTTTGCCTGGTGTGATAATAATGTCAAATGAAGTTATGTCTCTGTTTTAGAGATCCATGCTAAATTTACCATCAGCCCTCCTCAGAGGAAGAGTGCCATGATGATGTGTGAATTCATTTGTAAATATGAGTTGAACAGAAACTCAATTTGTTAAAACACAGCGACCCATCAAAGCTCTGTAGAAATGACCTGTCAGGAGAGACCTCCCCAGGCCACAAAGATGTAGTTTCATGAATTACAAAAATCCAGCTGCAGTATATCTAGCGGTAAGAGATCATGATGGACCTAAAGAGGAAAATGTGTACAACTTTGTTAAGTATATATAGGGTTTTGTTTGCTATCCATGGGTCTTGAACATAGGGCCTGGCCACTGTCTCTGAGCTTCTTTTTTATTGTGAAAATACCATACAGAGGGGTTACAATTATATGGGCAAGATAGAGTACATTTCTTATCAAGCATTGTTGTCTCCTCCTTTGTTTCCCCATACTATCCCTTCCCCTCTCTACCCCCACACCCTCCTACCACCACCACCCCACCCACCCCAGTCCCTCACCCGACCAAAGTTGTAAAGTTTGTTTTTCAACATAACGTCTTGTACATCTCATTGTTGTAATGAGTCCAACTCTAACCCAATTTAAACGATTTGTTTTTTTCCCTTCCCCTCCACAAATTATATCAACATCAAATACAGTGAAAGCAGGGCTTATACCATGGTGGAGGTACATACAAAGCAATAAAGAAATCATCTTTTAAGTATGTTGGAAACAATCACAAGAAAGAAAAAAAGACATTTGAATCCCTATCTTGGAGTTCATTTGAACTAACATCAACTTGTCTGACAGTTTCTGTTTGTCTTAGACATATACTAGTTATTGCAAATAAGGGAAACTATGTGACCTATATTTCTTTGGGCTTGCCTTACTTCACTTAATATAATTTTTTCCAAGTCTTTCCATTTCCTAACACATGGGACAATGTCATTCTTTCTGATGGAGAAATAGAATTCCAAGGCTAGTCTTCTACCGAGTTCCAACAACACTTCCAGTTTTTCTGAGTAGTTTATTGGAGATAAGAGTCTTATAGACTTTTTTTTTCTGGGCTGGCTTCAAACTGCAATCCTCAGATTTCAGCCCCCTGAGTAGCTATGATTACAGGCATGAACTAACAGGCTCCTGGTTTATATATATATATATATATATATATATATATATATATATATATATCTTTAAGAACTTACAATTAAAGCCCACAAAGATTAAAAGGTGCACAATGCAGCATACTCAATTTTTATTTTTTCCCACTGGATCATCGGTTAACTGAGTTAAAGATTTGCCGCAAAATTAGTTTATGAAGACAGAATTCCTTCTGCAAAGACCCTTGACATGGTCAGATAATAAGTCAGACCCTCATAGAAGGGAGTAGGAATTGTCTCGGAAAACCAGGCAAAAGATCTGAATTAGGAAGTAGTGTGCTGCCTTCCTCAGCTTACTCAGCTTTATTATCTGAAGAAGGAAGGATTGAGTGGGAAGAGGTCAAGTTCTAGGGGCAGTTTTGGGGTTTATTTTGCTCTCTCTCCAAATCCTCTAGTATCGGACTGCTGACTAATAGCCTCTTCCTTTGAAAACTCCCCACGTTATCTCACTCTATCATGAGAGGAGATCTCACTTCTGTGGAGAGGAGCTTGCTTTTGCATCCTTCAGACACATAGTCTGCAGACATCAAAAGACCAATGCTACAAATGGAACCCAAGCTGCTCAGTTTTATAAATGATGTAAGGGCCATTTTATGACAATGAATCTGCAAACTGACCATCATCAATCCAATAGTTGAAATAGCAGCCCTAGACAGTGGATGATGTAAGATGTTATTTGATCTGCATTCTCACTTCCCTTCCTTTCCATTTTGGATATTTGCCATAATGTGGATCTTAGCATCAAAAAGTTTAAGAAATTGAGACATGACCCCAGAGAAATAAGCAAAAAAAAATATACAGAAAGATTGTTTTGTGTAATGTCCTCTTAGGCAAATAAAGTTTTTTTTAAATAAAATGAGTAAGAAAGAAAAAGGTTAAGTGAAATTGTTTTAAGTAAGTATTTTTTCTGATTCTCCCATATTCCATTAAGAAAAATTCTCGTGACAAAAATAGATTCACTCAAAGCAGCAATAACGCAGGTTTTGCAGAAGCACAATGTTTCTGTTTCCTATAATATCAGCTGAACCTTCTGTGGGAGCCAGGAGAAGAACATGGCAGTGGGACGCTGGTAGAAAAAGTAGGAGTGAGGATCTGATGAAAACATGCATCGAAACTCACCTAAAAGTGCAAGAGATGCGGTTTCTGCTTAACTATCTGTATCTATCATTTTTCTTTTTCTAATCCCAGTTCTACAAGCCTCAGCCACTGTCAAGGTCAGATGTACAATGTCACCACAGAAGACAATGGTGTGTGTGTGTGTGTGTGTGTGTGTGTGTGTGTGTGTGTGTGTGTGTGTGTGTGTGTGTGCGTGTGTGTGTGTAAAAAGTGAGGCTTAAAGTCATGCAACATATCCTAAACTATGGTTTAACAATATGCAGTGTCCACACATTGATATTAGGTTTTGAAAGTCTAGAGCAGAATTATATCCACTGATTAAGGTTTATAATTTCAAGTCAAGTAATAAGGCAGTGCCTTCTAGTACTACATCACAAAACTCCAATTAAAGAACCCAGAAAAATAATGGGATTATAGAATTTCAAACCACAGGCATGTTATTCTGGGGAATAATAGAGATGAGGAAGACTGAGGTCCCAGGCTAGTCTAGGCAAAGTGTTAACAAGAAGACTTTATCTCAAGAAATACTTCTGGCTAGGTGGTTCATGCCTGCAATCCCAGCTCTGAGGGAGGTGTATGGACTCAATGCCCAAAAATTACTTTAAATACTGAAAACAAGAAGGGGGCTGGTGGTTTGGTAGAGTGCATGCCTAGCATGTATAAGGCTTTGAGTCCAATCAAACAACAATACTATAAAAAAAGCAAACAAATGTAAGATGTGCTCATTAGATGGATTCAAATACCTATGCAAGAAGCCATAAAAGTACGGCTTCTTTCCACTCTATAAGAAATATTTAGAATTTGGTGAAGTTATGAGAAGTGTGCAGCACAAGCACTATGCAGCTGTAAATTATCTATACAGCACTCTTAATCACCATGCCTGAACACTTGCTGGATTTCACTTAGACTTAAAATCAGTTATTGGCCTTTGGTAAGCAGACATTTATGTCAGACCCATAGAAAGAGCAGATAAGTTGATTGAGTCAATTGAGTTAAATGATAGACATCTGGAAACAACCTGCTTAAACTGTATACAAAGGAAAACCACCAACACTAGAACTTAGTATTTGGTTATTCCCAGTGCAAATTGAGATGTGTGCAGTTGTAGAGCTTTACTGGCCTTTGCATGCTGGCTTTTCAGATACTAGTCAATGTGCAAGCATAGAAAGCTCCATTGCTGTGTGCTCTGCCACAACACTAAGACCATTAGTGTTGTAGGATGATAGGGAAACTCCTCACAGAACACAACATAGCCATTGTTATCTTGCACGAATAAGAAAGCTGTCAAGCTGGGCACCAGTGGCCCATGACTGTGAACCTAGCTACTCAGGAGGCAGAGATCTAAGTATGGCAGTTAAAAACCAGCCTGGACAGGAAAGCCCTTCAGATACTTATCTCCAATAAACCACCAGAAAACTAGCAGTGGCACTATGGCTCAAGCGATAGAGAACTAGCCTTGAGCCGAAGAGCTAAGAGACAGTTCCTAGGCCTAGAGTTCAAGACCAATGACCAACAAAACAACAAAAAAAAAAAGAAAGAAAGGAACAAAGAATAAAGAAAGAAAGAGAAAGAGAGAGGAAAGAAAGAAAAGAGAGAGAAAGAAAGAAAGAAAGAAAGAAGGAAAGAAAGAAAGAAGGAAAGAAAGAAGGAAAGAAAGAAAGAAAGAAAGAAAGAAAGAAAGAAAGAAAGAAAGAAAGAAAGAAAGAAAGAAAGAAAGAAAGAAAGAAAGAAAGAAAGAAAGAAAGGAAGAAAGGAAGGAAGGAAGGAAGGAAGGAAGGAAGGAAGGAAGGAAGGAAGGAAGGAAGGAAGGAAGGAAGGAAGGGAAAATTGAAAAACAGAAAGACACCTGTCAAGATGAGAGCTATGGCAAAGCTTCAGCCTCTGCAGATAAAGACATCCTGACCTGGGAGATGGCTCAAGGACAGAGGAATTGCTCTTAGTAAGAGAAAAATTTTCCACTGAGCACATACCACTAGAATGCAGCAGATGCCCAGCACTTGCCTACTCCCCAAGTCCGTGTGGCCAGAGTCATTAGCAGCCTAGCTGCCAAGTCCCCTCTGCTTCCCACCTCCTGGGAACATTGTGGACCAGCTCAGAAGGAGGTTTCAGAAGAGCATAAAGAGCCATGCAGCAAAGCAGTGGTGCAAAAGCACAAAGCACATGTCTCTCACCTCTGGGTTTACAGATATTCTCAGATGATTTGTGGATAACAAGACTTGGGGGAAGCTTCCTGAAATTACTCTGCATTGATAGGCACTCTTTGTCTGCCTCACACTGAAAGGCAACAACTTGTCTAAAGGCTGGTCTCCTCTGTCGCCAATAAATTCCTTTTCCCAGTCATCACTCCTGTAACAGACATATGTATGTTGGCTGATAGCACATCCTTGAATAGAGATGTACCTGCCAAGGTTTTGAAATCACAGTGGTCTGTGAAGTCCTATCACCAGTTGTCTTCCACTATCATCTCAGAATTAGACCCAAAGCGGGTCGCAATTCCAGGACTTATCAACAAAACACTGTCCATATGAGAACCTTGTCAAAGTCTACTTAAAGATACCTTTTAGTTTAATTCTATGTCTGACAGAATAACCACCCCCTACTTTTTTGGTCTAGGATATGTACAGCTCTAAACTGGGAGACTTTTAGAGAATGAGATTAGAGAGAATGGGTCTTCTGGACAGGATCTGCTATAGGTATGACAAGGTGGAAGGAAAAAGGAAACAGCGTAAGGAAATATGATTAACAAGGCCGAAGTGGTCAAAAGAAATCTCTCCAATGCAAGAAGGTCCTTCTGACAAACCTGTTCTTGTTGGGCCACGGCCTGGTATGGTGGTGCCACTTTAGACTCTGGTCCCATTAGAGCAACATACATGTCAGGGCTTCTTCATTCCAGGGCCTAGGATGACTACGAGAAGTTCATTCCCTGTTCCTACCTCTGCTTTCTAAAAGGGTACATACATCAATGGGCTCTCTTCTTTCCCGCTACAAACATTCTACCAGTGTTCCCTCATGACACAACACTTCAGTGCCAATCTGGGTGTTTTTCCATGAGTCCTAATATTTTGTCTTCTGAGCCTAACATTTGTTTTTTGTTTTTGTTTTTTGTTGATATTTTATTTTTTTACATTTTATTTTTATTTTATGTTTTTTCTTGCTGCAAAAATTAATTTTATTTAATGTGCAAATACTATACAGAGTTGTTACAATTACATAGGCAAGATAGTGAGTACATTTCTTATCAAGCATTGTAGCCTCCTCCTTTGTTTACCATTCCCATCCCTTCCCATCCTCCCTGCCCCCCACCCAATCCCCCTCCAGCAAGTTGTAAAGTTCGTTTTTGCCATGACAAATTGTACTTCTCATTGTTACAATAGGTCAACCTGTATCCTTATTTGAATGACTTCTTTTTCCCCTTCCCCTCCACAAATTATACCGACATCAAATATAGTGAAAGCAGGGGTTATACTGTGGGGGAGGGACATACAAAGCAACAAAGAAATAATCTTATAATTGGGTAAGAAACAAATGCATGAAAGAAAAAAAAACATATAAAATACATATCTTAGGGTTCATTTTCCAAACATCTCCTTATCTGACCTTTTCTGCTTGATGCAAATATATACTAGATATTGCAAATAAGGGAAATCATGGGACCTATGTTTCTTTGGGCTTGGCTTACTTCACTTAATATAATTTTTTTGAGTCTTTCCATTTCCTAACAGATGAGGCAATGTCATTCTTTCTGATGGAGGCATAGAATTCCATTGAGTATATATACCACATTTTCTTGATCCATTCATCTACTGAGGGGTATCTGGGTTGGTTCTAGATCTTAGCTATGGTAAATAATGCTGCAATAAACATAGTTATGCTGGTAGCTATAGTGTGGTCTTGTTTGTAAACATTTGGGTAAATGCCCAAAAGTGGGATTGCTGGGTCATAGGGGAGTTCTATGTGGTGTCTTTTGAGGAACCTCCATACAACTTTCCAAAGTGGTTGAACAACTTTACACTCCCACAAACAAAGAAGTAAGGTTCCCTTCTGTCCACATCCCCTCTAGCAACTATTGTTATTAGAGTTCTTGATTTTTGCCATTCTAACTGGTGTGAGTTGGTATCTCAATGTTGTTTTGATGTGCATTTCTTTTTATGGCTAGGGAGGTTGAGCATTTCTTCCTGTGTATATTGGCCATCCTTCTTTCTTCTTCAAAGAAGTTTCTCTTTAAGTCTTTAGTCCACTTATTTATTGGGAAGTTGTTTCTTTGAGGATTTGTTGTTGGGGGATTTAATTTTTTGAGTTCGAATTATATTTTAGATATGAGACCCTTGTCCGTTGTATGACTAGTGAAGATCTTCTCCCAATCCGTGGGCTTTCTATTGATCTTGCTAGCTATGTCCTTTGTCATGCAGAAGCTCTGCAACTTTATATAATCCCATTTGTTCAACATTTCTTTGATTTGTTGTGTTTCTGGGTCTCTATTAAGAAAATTTCGGGCAGCGCCAAGGAGACCTAGGGTTTCTCCTATTCCATCCTGTAATGTTTTCAGTGTCTGCTTTGACTCCAAGGTCTTTGATCCATTTGGAATTGATTCTGTTACATGGTGATATATAAGTATCTAGCTTTAGTTTTCTACAAGTAGTTAACCAGTTTTGCCAGCACCATTTACTGAAGAGGCTGTCTTTCTTCTATTCTATTTTTTTATCTCCCTTATCGAATATTAGATGGCTATAGGTCTGTAGGTTCATTTCTGGGATTTCAATTCAATTCCTTTGGTCCTGAGGTCTGTTCTTGTGCTAGTAACAAGCTGTTTTGATTACTATGGCTTTATAGTAGAGTTTGAAATTTGGTATTGATATTCCTCCAGCAGTGTTCTTTCCGTTGAGGAGCGTTTTTCCTATTCGGGGTCTTTTATTGTTTCATATGAATTTTTGGATTGCCTCTTCTATTTCCTTGAAGTATGAGGTTGGAATGTTGATAAGTATCACATTGAATTTGTAGATAGCCTTGGGAAGTATTGCCATTTTCACGATGTTAATCTTTCCAATCCAGGAGCATGGGAGTTTTTCCCATTTTCTAAGTTCCGTTTTTATTTCATTTTTCGTTTTTGAATTTTCATCATAGAGGTCCTTCACTTCTTTGGTTAAGTTAATTCCTAGGTATTTTATTTTTTGTGGGGCTACTACAAATGGAGTTGCTTTCCTAATTTCAGCCCCACTTTTCTAACATTTGTTACCTTTTCCTCCTTTTGGTGCTGAGGACTGAACAGAGAGTCTTGTGCATGCCAGGGATGTACTCTACCATTGAGTTGCATCTTCACCCAGAGCTTTGCGTATCATACTAGTCAAGGACTCTATTAAGTATTTGATACAATTACCAAGGTACATGAGAATAAGGGAGATGCTGCACTTAGCATTTGACAAAATAATCAACCTGTCTATAGGAGTCACCTCAATGTTGGCTTGTGTGGCAATGAGTGCAGACCTCTGGCTGGGAGGAAACAAAAGCCATGCCTGAGAAATATATGGTGATCTACTGATATAATTATCAAGAAGAGTTTTCTGAGGGGTGAGGCAAGAGTTATTAATTGTGAAACAAGAACTACTTCGTCAAGAGTGTAAACTAATAATCCAAAGCCACCAGAAAAGGCTCATAAATGAGTATTTAAGAGAAAACAAAAAAAATATTCTTAGTCATTTGTTGTTGGGGGATTTAATTTTTTGAGTTCCAAGTATATTTTAGATATGAGACCCTTTTCCGTTGTATGGCTAGTAAAGATCTTCTCCCAATCTGTGGGCTTTCTATTGATCTTGCTAGCTATGCCGTTTGCCATGCAGAAGCTCTGCAACTTTATGCAATCCCATTTGTCCAATATTTCTTTGATTTGTTGTGTTTCCTGGTCTCTATTCAGAAAATTCCGGGCAGCGCCAAGGAGACCTAGGGTTTCTCGTATTCCATCCTGTAATGTTTTCAGAGTGTCTGCTTTGACTTCGAGGTCTTTGATCCATTTGGAGTTGATTCTGGTGCAGGGTGATATATACGGATATAGCTTTAGTTTTCTACATGTAGTTAACCAATTTTGCCAGAACCATTTACTGAAGAGGCTGTCTTTCTTCCATTCTATTGTATCAAATCCTCAAAGAAACAACTGCCCAATAAATAAGTGGGCTAAAGACTTAAAGACAAACTTCTCTGAAGTAGAAAGAAGGATGGCCAATAGACACATGAAGAAATGCTCAACATCCCTAGCCATAAAAGAAATGCAAATCAAAGCAACATTGAGATACCACCTCACAACAGTTAGAATGGCAAAAATCAAGAACTCTAACAACAACAGATGCTGGAGGGGATGTGGACAGAAGGGAACCTTACTTCATTGTTGGTGGGAATGTAAACTTGTTCAACCACTTTGGAAAGAAGTATGGAGGTTCCTCAAAAGACTTCACATAGACCTCCCCTATGACCCAGCAATCCCACTTTTGGGAATTTACCCAAATGTTTACAAACAAGACCACACTAAAGCTTCCAGCACAACTATGTTTATTGCAGCATTATTTACCATAGCTAAGATATGGAACCAACCCAGATGCCCTTCAGTAGATGAATGGATCAAGAAAATGTGGTATATATACACAATGGAATTCTATGCCTCATTCAAAAAAAAAATGACATTGCCACCTTTGTTAGGAAATGGAATAACTTGGAAAAAATATATTAAGTGAAGTAAGCCAGGCACAAAGAAACACAGGTCCCATGGTTTCCCTTATTTGTAATATCTAGTATATGTATGAGTCAAGTGGAAAAAGTAAGATAATGTGATGTTAGGAAAATGAATCCTTAGATAGGTATCTTAATGTTTTTTTTTTTCTTTCATGCATGTGTTTCTAATGCATTTATAAGATTATTTCTTTGTTGCTTTGTATGTCCCTCCCCCACAGTATAACCCCCGCTTTCAATATATTTGATGTCAGTGTAACTTGTGGAGGAGATGGGGAAAAACAAGTCGTTTAAGGATTCAGGTGGACCTGTTGCAACAATGAAAAGTACAAATTGTCATGTCAAAAACGAGCTTTACAATGTCGGTGGGGGGTAGATGGGGAAGGATTGGGTGGGCGGGGAGGGGGGGAGGCTGGGAAGGGAGGTGAAGGTTAAACAAGGAGGAGGCTGCAATGCTTGGTAAGAAATGTATTCATTATCTTGCCCATGTAATTGTAACCCCTCTGTACAGTATGTTCACAAATAAAATAAAATTTAAAAAATATTCTTAGTCAAATACTGGTAGATATGCTAGGTGGGACCTCCATCACAGCTTGGCCTCAATCCTTAACCCACTGAGGAGTGAGAGTGCTTTGGCCAGACCTGCCTTCAGTTCTGACCCAGCAGCCTTATTGGGTTTGGGGATCATCCAACCTGATCAGTTCCAGTACTAGAGACCCAGGAATGTCAATTTGCTGGCCAACACCTACTCCCTAGGACTTCCACATTAGAAGCTAATTGCACTTTGATATGCCTTGGGGCAAGGACAGAAAACATCTTGCTTCTAGTCACAGATCACCCCCTGGGGAAGTTTACTTTCTAATGAGTGAGATCAGCTTGGCTTAAAGATCTATACCCCACTCATCTCCACCCTACTCCAACCTCAGGCCTGGTAGAGGAAAGCTTAGGGAAATTACTATTTCCCAACTTTACTAGAATTAAGGAACTTGCACCTCACCCAGTAGTATCTTTTCCTTAGAGCTTTCTAAAAGTTGCTAAATTCCCATAGGTCCTGTTTCTGAATAAAAAGGGGCTTACAGGTTATTGGTGGCCATGGAGGAATGCCTGGCACAGACAACCTACCTGAAGCCTCACTGCAAGAAGAGTGAAAGATTCTGGCAAAAAGAACCCTTGACTGATGTGGCCTCCTGTGAAAACAGAAATGTTCGACCTCTTCCTGGCCATTGTAGGTTCTAAGCAATTGAGATTTCCATCTTACTCATGTAAAGTAACCATACCCAATAGTCTAGCTCCATGCATCCCTTTTGTCCTTACAACTCCCCTCAGATAGCTTTGAATGCTGGAAAAGTGAGTATGAGAATGGGTCATTGGGCCATGTCTCCCCTTCTCTCCTTCACTTGGAAGGACAGAATCAAGCAGTTCTTGATACACTATGGGGCTGGTCAGCTTTTCACTCCCTCAAAGAGCTAGACTCACTTCTGTCCTTAATGTTGCCAGATGCCTTGAGAAACTACCCTGGCAACCAAGATCTTGCACTCATCCTGTGAATTCTGCTTCACTGTAAACTGAACTGTAAGCACAGGGATCGGGGTTCCTGCTACAATTTCTGGAGAATGTGACTGCAATCCCTCTGATGGGGCATGAGACAAGAACCTATCATTGTGTGAAGGAGAAGTAGATCTCTAATGGCCAGTATTCATAACTGCCTTTTGTGGTTCCATTCCCAAAGAGGAATGTGTAATGGGTGGCAGGTATAGCCAGTCCTGTGTCAGAATAAAGGAGGAAGAGGCCCTGCTACCTCAGTGCCCAGACAAGCCTTGAACGTCAATCCTGTCAGTACTCCAAACATCAAATTGGTACTAGGAAAATTGTAACATTTAGTTTTCGTTTTCTTTCTCTTCAAACTGCTTTTTTGCTACTGGCATGCTATTGAGAGATTGCTAACTTTAGAACTGGGCCAGGGAAAATAAAAAATATTGGCATTTGTCATACTCCTCTTCAAAATAGCAGGAATACCATGAATTTGAAACTCCTCTTGAGCACCAGTCCTATATTGCTAAGATTAAATCCTGCTGGCCACCTTTATATTTCAAATACATTGAAAGAATAAAAGGGATTCTTAAGAAGAATAAGGACTAAGAGTATAAAATGTATACTTCTTTATTTATATAAATAAGGCTTTCATACAATTATATTTAAAAGAAATCTGTATTTTTACATTCACCACCAGTGAGTTTCTGACAGGAAAGGCTGTGCATAATGATACACAGCAAGGATCCCACTCCAGGACAACAGGAGCTCAGGAAAGCACCATTAATTTGAGAAGTAGGCAGGCTCTGACACTCCTGTTGCACTGCTAGCAATGGGAAGTCTTAAACTAGTTCCTCCACCAAGTCTTCTTCAAATTCCCCCTGTTCATCAGCAGTGTCATCTTGGCACTGCTGGTACTTGGACACCAGGTCATTGATATTGCTCTCAGCTTCAGTGAACTCCATCTCATCTATGCCCTCACCTATGTACCAGTGCAAGAATGCATTGCACTGGAACATGCCACTGAACTGCTCTGAGATGCACTTGAAGGGATCCTAGATGACTATGTTGTTGCCGATGAAGGTGGCCGACATCGTGAGTCCATGTGGGGGTGGGGTGGGGGGGAAGGGAAGGGGGGATATCACACACAGCCGTCTTCACATTGTTGGGGATCCAGTCTCCAACGTAGCTGCTGTTCTTGTTCTGCACGTTGAGCATCTGTTCATCCACCTCTTCATGGACATGCAGCCTCGGAAGATGGCAGCCGCTGTCAGGTAGCAGCCACGGCGGAGATCACAGGTGACCATCAAGTTCTTAGGGTCAAATATCTGCTGGGTGAAGCTCGCGCACTGAGAGAGCATGGTACTGCTGGCTGGCACGGCTGGCCAGGGGCACAAAGCCAGGCATGAAGAAGTGCAGGCGGGAAAGAGCACCATATTCAAGGCCAGCTTGTGCAGGTCTGCATTCATCTGGCCAGGGAAGCACAGGCAGATGGTAACCCCGCTGTTGGTGCCTGACACCAGGTGGTTCAGGTCCCCATAGTTGGGCGTGGGCAGCTTCAAGTTACAGAAGCAGATGTTGTACAGGGCCTTGTTGTCGATGCAGAAAGTTTTATCTGCATTTTCCACCAGCTGGTGGACAGAGAAGATCGCGTTGTAGGGTTCCAGCACTGTGTTTGACACCTTCGGGGAGGGCATGACACTGAAGGTGTTCATGGTGTGGTTTGGGTACCCCTCTTGAATATTGTTGAGAATCAGGGTGCCCATGCTTGACCCGGTGCCACCTCCCAAAGAGTGGGCCAGCTAGAAACCCTGTAGACAGTCACACCTTTCTGACTTCCGCCTCACCACATCCAGTACCGGCTCCACCAGCTCAGCTTCCTCTGTGTAGTAGCCCTTGGTCCAGTTATTGGTTGCCCCGCTCTGGCCTATCAGACAGAAGCCATGATGGGACACACACTCCAAGAATATTTACTGTGCCATTTGCATTGTGAAGACAACAGGACTCTTCTGAGCCAACCTTTGCTTTTAATTTAGATAACTTTGGTGAAATAAAGGAAATGTTTTCATTGTATCTGGGACCCTACAAATCACCCAGGTTCTAAAGAAATAAAGACAATGTGGAGGAAGATACATTTTAACCCAAATCAACTACTTGTAGAAATGAAGAACAGAGCCTGCCTCAATACTGGAAATGTAATTAGTTTCACAGGAGGGACAGAAGCACATTGTGATCATAGGAAAGCTAAGCTGCAAGCACTTGTCTGCACCTTGCTCACACAGAGCTATGCTTTGATTTCTGGTGTCCTGAAGTAGTTCTCTGTTATTGCCGGGCCTTTGAAATGACCAGCAGTTCTGAAACCTTGTTGGAGGCTTTCCCTGATTGCTGATCTTTCCCTTCAGAGGCTTCTTTGTCATGGAGGGCTTGCAGAGTTGCACTGATCTGAGCTGTCTGAGTGGCCAGGGGCATGACTCCAGTGGACTGGAATAGGTGGGTTAGGTGAGGACAATATCTAGGTGTATAAAGGCTCAGCCCAGCACTGGAGTGCCTGGATGTTAGGACCCATAGACCATGATGACATACCAAATATGAAGTTGTCTGGCCTGAAGCTCTGGCCAAATGGTCCTGATCTCACTGAGTCTAAGGTTCCAGGCTCTAGGTCCACCATGATGGCCCGAGGAACATATTTTTTGCCTGTGGAGACAAGAGTTGACTTAGGCCTATAATTGACAAGAAACTTAGGGGCAGAGCTTATGATTCTGAGTGACTCTCAGCATTCATTACAGAAATTACAGCATTTGAGACATGGAAACAGAAAAGATTGGTTCAACCATTGAGGGATTTTTTGAAGAGGAGATTAGCAGTGGTTCTCTCACTTCAGCCCTCCCTTCTTTTCAGGCCTCCTGATCACTTCCGCCTTTTGCACACCATCCCATCCCTGCCAATCCTCCAGGGCTAGTCAGTCTTTACTGATGCAGTCAATATAAGCTAGCTTATGTGGATTCAGAACAGGCAGAAGAAAGTAGAAATGCATTTGGAAGGTGGATGGAAAATGCCTCTCAACTGTGACTACCCTTTTTGCCCCTTGGCCAATGAGACAGTCATGAGACAATCAAATTGCTTCAGCTTTCTTGTCATCAGAGGTGATTCAAACTTATCCATTCTCTTTCTTGACACTGTCTCTCAAATTACAGAGGAACAATATGGTAATCTTGCTTCACAAAAAAAAAATGGAAAAGACAACATTGAAGGAAAAGCTCATTGCTTCATGATGAGTGTTGGGCTGTTAAGAGCCAGTTGTCATTGTTGGAGTTTTTTAAAGTTACTCACCCATAAATTCTTACAGGTGTCTTCCTTGCCAAGGTAATTCAAGTCATTGATTGATATTAGCCTTTAAAACTTCCATGGAGATGTTGAACATTTTTGTGATTACCATCTTGTTGTGAGATGAAATCCATTTCTGACTTAGTAAGGAATGGACTTGAGAATTCTGATAATTCTCTTAGAACTTCAATTCTGAAGGAAGCTAAATAAATCTTGATAGGATAAGAACAAATATATGTGAACTAATCCTTCCTCTTCATCCCTTTTCCTTCCCTAGTACTGTTAATTGGGCCACTGGCTCCTCTTCTCCAGTTCCAAATGCCTCAGGCCTTAACCCATTCCTTCTCCACCTCCTCGCATTTTTCTCGTCTCCATTCCTGCCAGTTTTCATCTTCAGGTTCACCTTTAATTCACCTGCTATTGTCTCTGCACATTCCAACACTGTAGATTCCATTATACACTATTTTCTTCTCATATACTTGTACTGTACTCTATAGTAAATCCACTGGCTACATAGCATGTACCTGTTATTAAGTATGATGTCATGTAGAGACACTTGAATGTGTGTGGCAGATTATTTGTAGGTTCTATACAAATACTATTTTATATAAAGAACTTGAGTGTGTGAAGATGTTGTTATTGGTGGGGGTCCTCGAGCCCATTCCATGAGGATATTGAGGGGTGATTGAATTTTAAGTAATGGTGCTGTTTTCATACTTCTTTAAATGAACTTATGAACTTATTAAAAGACTATTTTTTCAGCCCTTTGTTTATGGATCAAATCTATAATCCTAGCTAATCAGGAGGCTGAGATCTGAGGATCATGGTTCAGTGTTGGCTCAGAAGGGAAGGAATGTACTTGGAACTCTTATTTCCAATTAACCACACACACGCACACACACACACACACACACACACACACACACACACACACACACACGCACCACAACACAACACAAAGCTAGAAGAGAAGCTCTATCAATTGAGCCACTAGTAGACTTCCATGTGAACAGTGACCTGATTGAGCCTCACAGGTGTCTGCTGGACCAGACATCCATTAAAAGGGCTAAAGGATGCAGATATCTCATACAAGCTGTGTGACATCTCTGATTGGGTCTGGGATGGATATGGCCACAGACTGTCCTATGACCTTGAGAGTCATATAGCTCTCTCCTACAGACAATTAAACCCTGTACAAAGCATCCCAGTAAGTACCTTCCCTTAGGACCCCTCCTGTCTAGCAAGACATTTGATATTCTCTTCTTCAATAAATCATTGCTGTTTTATTCTTCCCTCTGCATCCATGAACTCATTTTTTGAGATCATAGAGACAAAAGATGTGATTCAGTTATTAGGTTTTCAGTATCAACATGATGGCCTGCTTCAAAACAGAACTTTTATCTGCTTCCTGGGCACCAAAGCTGGTGGATCCTGAATGCTTTTATCTTGAGCCCTTTTTGTGTTGCCACCAAACCTGTGCTAGAGTATCATCAGTGCCCAAGGGACACACCGGGAATGCGTTTGTTCAAATCACACATGGTATACCTAGGTGTTGAGTCTGCAAACATGATGGGTACTCACAGATGTGTGACTTAGTGATGTCAGCCACTCAGCACAAGGTTTCCCTGGACCAGAGTCTCATCCCCATGCATTGAGTGGATGATAGGTGAAACCTTTGTTTCTCATACACAGATTATATCCTGGTTGTTCCTAGCAAATGAATTCCATAGACCCCAGGGGAAACAAGCTGAATCCTTCTTTTAGTCATTTCTTCCCTAACACTGACACATCTGCTCCTTGAAGACACCATGGCCACATACCTCTCAGTAGAGGCTTTCCAAGATCCTACTCCATCATGTCACCCACCCACTTCAGATCTTTTAGCAGCCACTTTCCTCTAATAAACACTTCCCTCACGTCCAGCCTCCCCTATGAAAGTCTTCACTGTTGGGTTTTTATCCTAATGTAGAGGTCACATGCTTAACTATCAAGGTCATGGTTATTTGATATCTTTGGGGTCTACACACAGGACTGCTCAGGGCCATATTGATCCAATGTCTATGGCTCTGTTCACAAGACTGCTCAGTGCCATGGTGATGGGATGTATAGTGTCTGCATATGGGACTGCTCAGTACTATAGTGAATGATGCAGAATATCCATAGAAGGGCACCATTTTCCCATTGAGATTTTCAGCTTTCATTACTTGTGTATAGCTGGTATTCCACACAGCACTCTAAAATCTATGGGAATTTAGGAGAGAGCCTCTTTATCATGAGTTAGCAGAGAATGGAATAAAATAGAATACTCAGCTGTAGTGGTGGTGGCTCTAGCTGGTATTTCTTGATACTCAGCAGACTAAGATCTGAGGATCTAAGTTCAAGGCCAGTCCAGGCAAGAAAATTCAGTGAGATTCTTATCCCTAATTAACCACCAAAAATCCCAAAGTAGAACTATGACTGAAGTGGTAGAGCACTAATCTTCAGCAAAAAAAAATCCAAATCAATGTTTATGCATTAATTTAAGCCTTAGGACCAACACACACACACACACACACACACACACACACACACACACACACACACACACACACACACACAACCATTTGTCCAGCACTGGTGGCTCACACACCTGTAATCCTAGCTATTTAGGACGCTGAGGTCTGAACTTCAGAGTTTCAATCCAGCCTAGGCAGAAAAGTTTGAGACTTATCTCCAATTAACCACCAGAAAACCAGAAGTGGTCCTGTGGCTCAAAGTGCAAAAGCACTAGCCTTGAGGGACAGTGTCTAGGTCCTGAGTTCAAGCCTTTCGACTGACAAGAAAAATAAAATGTAACACCTGGATCAGGTCCTTTGTCTCCTTTGTTTGAGGAAAGAGTCTACAGACAAAAAGGAAGAGGTAAGACAGCATAACTTTATTGAAAGAAAAGACCATCAGAACCCTTGCTAGACAGGAGAGGCCCATGGGAGGGAAGGCACTAGTTGGTGTGGGTTATGTAGGTATTAATGAGGTGTCTTTAGGAATGAACTATATGTCTCTCATGACCATTGGACAGTCTGCAGGTCATATCACTCCCCAGGCCTAGTCAGAAGCTCCACAAAGCCAACCCAAGATCTTTATGCATTCTTTAGTCCTTCTGAGTAAGTTATAATTTTGGTACCTACCTCTGGGGTATAGTCACCTCATCACAGTGTTCATTGTTCCAGGGGCAATGGGCCATGATATGATGTCAAGGAGCCTGCACACAGGACTGCTCAAGGCCAAAGTAAAAGAGAACTTCCATGGGAGAGAGACTTTGCCTCCATTGCACAGACATGCTCTTTTTTTTTTTTTTTTTTTGGTCCAGTTGTGGGGCCTGAACTCTCGGCCTGAGCACTGTCCCTCAGCTCTTCAGCTCAAGGCCAGTGCTCTACCACTTGAGCCACAGCGCCACTTCCGGATTTTTTCTTTTTGCTTATGTGGTGCTGAGGAATCGAACCCAGGGCCTCAGGCATGCAAGGCAAGCGCTCTACCACTGAGCCAACTTCCCAGCCCCTGAGCCAACTTCCCAGCACAGACATGCTCTTTTTATGTTCTGATAACTCTGGGCGGTTTTTCCATGTTTTCTCTTTTTTTTTCTCCAATGCTTTAGATGGAAACCAGGACATCATGCATGTAAGGCAAGCACTTTCCCATTGCACTTATATTTCTTTCCTTGGATTTGTTTTTAAATGAGCAGTAGATTTCATCTTTGTGTATAGGAAAATAGTTATCAAATATCTCCATTTTAAAGGTTTCAGCTGATGAATTAGCACAGTATTTTTTATAATCTAAAATAGAGATATTCTGCCTTGGATATGTCCAGAGGCCTCAGACATAAAAAGGCTTGGGATAACTGCTGTGCAATTGGAAAGGCCAGGCTGAAGCCTTTTCCTTTTGCCCCAGCTTGCTGTTGCACCAGTGCTCCTTTCACCAGAAATGCTCATTTTCTGCATTTCTGCTCTTTGACACTTAGCTAGAGGAGTCAGCTCCAGCCCTCTGAGAACTCTCTATGGGGGTGCGGAGTGGGGATTGCAGTATGGGAGAGGGCTTCTCTTCCCCCTCCATCTTTTGTGCTGGTCTTGGGCTTGATCTCAGGGACTGGCTCAGTCAGTTTTTCTGTTTGTTTATTTTTTCTTGCTTGTTTGATTTTTAGTCAAGAGTAGAACTTAGGCAACAGTTTCACTTCCAGATATTTGGGCTCCTAATTAGTGATGAGTCTCATGAACTTCCCTACACAGGCTGGCTTTGAACCTCATTCCTCAGATGTTTGCCTCATGAATAACGTGGATTATAAGCATGAGTCACAATCACCTGGCAGAGAGAAGGGTCTTCTTTCAGACATACCAACTACACAGTGACAAACATCAAGAGGGGTAGCCTCTTTGTTTCAGCTGACCGCATCTTTTTCCATCACATCCAGCGTCAGCCCTGTACCAGCTATGGAGAAGAGCTTGGTGCTTCTTCAGGCCTGATCTGAATTAATTCATTGATCATACTAATAATAAATAAAATATTTCATGAGTATGTTTGTCTTCTCACCAACAGGAACGGATCTAGAAATCAAGAATCATTTATACCTTAGCTTTCCAACTCCAGAATGTAGAAAATTACTCACGTTGCATATGCCTTTCTTTACTAAGTGAATTAAATCAGAACAGCCTTCACATGTGCTTCTGACCCAGTGGAGATGATAACAAGGTAGCAAGATGTTGGGCAGTCTTGTATAGAAATTGGGCAAGGACCATAAAAACAAACACATTTTGACTTTGAAAGGCTGGAACAAAATCTACAAAGCAACGGTCCCCATAAACAGGCAGGAGTAGCAATACTAATATCAGATAAAATAGACTTCAAATTAAAATTAGTTAGAAGAGATAAAGAAGGTCCCTACATACTAATGAAGGGATCTCTCCTTCAGGAGGATAGTACAATTGTAAATAGTTATTCGCCAAACAACGGAACACCCAAATTTATCCGAGAAACACTCCTTTCTCTCAAATCTCATATAGATCTAAAAACATTAATTGTTGGGGACTTTAACACACCACTATCGCCACTAGATAGATCAACTCAGCAAAAACTCAACATAGAAACCGCAGACCTAAACAGCTGCATAGATCAACTAGATTTAACAGGCATCTACTGAATATTTCACCTAGCAGCATCAGAATACACGTTTTTCTCAGCAACACATGGAACATTTTCCAAAATAGACCACATTTTAGGTCACAAAGCAAATTTGTCCAAATTCAGAAACATTGAAGTTATACCTTGCATTCTCTGAGACCACAAGGGAATAAAATTAGAACTCAACACCAAAAGCCACCAAAGAAAGTCCTGTAACATATGGAGGCTGAACAACATACTGTTGAACCACCAGTGGGTCATGGAAGAGATTAGAAACAAAATTTAATTGTTCATGATATTCAAAAAAAATGAGCACACAAACTACCAGCTTCTCTGGGACACAGCAAAGACAGTACTCAGAGGCAAGTTTATAGATCTGAGTTCCTACATCAACAAATTGGAGAGAGCTGAAACCAACAATTTAATGAGACAGCTGAGCCTCCTTGAAAAAGAGCAGCAAGATAATCCCAATCCAGTAGATGGAAAGAAATAAAGAAAGTTAAATCAGAAATAAATGAATTAGAATCCAAAAAAATCATAGAAAGAATCAACAAAACAAAGAGTTGGTTCTTCAAAAACATTAACAAAATTGAGAGACCCTTAGCAAATCTTATCAGAAAAAGAAGAGAACACACCTAAATAAATAAACTCAGAGATGAGAATGGTAACATCACCACCGAAACAACCAAGATTCAGAATATTATAAGGGAATATTTCTCAAAACTTTATGCTTATAAGTTTGAGAACTTGCCAAAAATGGACCTTTTCCTAGCAAATATCGACATGCAGAGACTAAACCAAGATGAGTTAAACCATCTTAACAGGCCCATATCAAGAATTGAAATAGTAATAGCAATCAGAGACCTCCTTTCTGCTGTTTTACAGCGGAATTCTACAAGGCCTTCAAAGCAGAAATCACACGAGTACTCATTCAACACTTCAATGAAATTAAAGAGAAAGTTCACTACCGAATTCATTCTATGAAGCTATAATAACCATCTTCCCAAATCCAGGCAGGGACTCATCAAAGAAAGAACTATAGACCCATATCTTTGATGAACACTGATGCCAAACTTCTCAACAAAATTTTGGCAAATCAGCTTCAACAATTCATCCAAAAACATCATACAGCACAATCAAACAGGATTCATTTCAGGGATGCAGTGCTGGTTCAATATACGCAAATCAATAAACATAATTCATCACATCAACAAGGGTAAGGACAAGAACCACATGATTATCTCAATAGATGCAGAAAAAACATTTGACAAGATCCACCACCTCTTTTGAAGGTTCTGGAAAAATTAGGAATCCATGGAACATTCCTCAATACAATAAAGGCTGTATAAGACAAACCTACAGCCAGTATTATACTCAATTGTGAAAAACTAAAGCCATTTACTCTAAACTCAGGAAAGAAACAAGGATGCTCACTCTCTCCTCTACTCTTCAATCTAGTATTAGAATGCTTAGTTACAGCAATAAGACAAGACCCAAACATAAAGTGGATCCAAATAGGGAAAATGAAGTAAAACTCTCCCTCTTTGAAGATGAGGTGATCTTGTATTTTAAGAATTCCATGGACTCTGCTCCCAAATTACTCATGGTTATTAAAAACTTTGGCAAAGTAGCAAGGTATAAAATTAATCCCCCAATATCAATGGCTTTTCTATATGCCAACAAGGGGAAAAGTGTGGCTAAAATCAGGAAAACAACTCCATTCAGAATAGCCCTACAAAAAATAAAATAATTACGAATTAACTTAACCAAACAAGTGAAGGACCTCTATGATGAAAACTTTAAAAACCTGAAAATGGAAATCGAAACAGAATTTAGAAAGTGACAAAAAACTCCCATGCTCCTGGATTGGAAAGATCAACATGGTGAAAATGGCAATACTTCCCAAGGCTATCTACAAATTCAGTTCTTCAAGGAAATAGAAGAGGCAATCTAAAAATTCATATGGAACAATAAAAGACCCAGAATAGCAAAAACGA
Source organism: Dipodomys merriami (assembly GCF_024711535.1). NCBI lineage: Eukaryota > Metazoa > Chordata > Mammalia > Rodentia > Heteromyidae > Dipodomys > Dipodomys merriami. The sequence continues at coordinate 3,768,427 of NW_027202283.1, read as the reverse complement.
TCCTTAACAGAAAGAACACTGCTGGAGGAATATCAATACCAAATTTCAAACTCTACTATAAAGCCATAGTAATCAAAAAAGCTTGGTATTGGCACAAGAACAGACCTCAGGACCAATAGAATAGAATTGAAAACCCAGAAATGAACCTACAGACCTATAGCCATCTAATCTTTGATAAGGGAGCTAAAAAAAATAGAATGAAAGAAAGACAGCCTCTTCAGTAAATGGTGCTGGCAAAAATGGTTAACTAGTTGTAGAAAATTAAGCTAGATTGTTATCTATCTCCCTGCACCAGAATCAACTCCAAATGGATCAAATATCTCAGAGTCAAAGCAGACACTCTGAAAACTTTACAGGATGGGGTAGGAGAAACCGTAGGTCTCCTTGGCACAGGCCAAAATTTTCTTAATAGATACCCAGAAACACAAGAAATCAAAGAAAAGTTGGACAAATAGGATTGCATGAAAGTGCATAGCTTCTGAATGGCAAAGGACATAGTTCGCAAGATTAATAGAAAGCCCACGGATTGGGAGAAGATCTTCACTATCCTTACAACAGACAAGGGTCTTATATCTGAAATATACCTGGAACTCAATAAATTAAATCCCCCAACAACAAATATTCAAACAAACAACTCCCCAATAAATAAGTGGGCTAAAGACGTAAAGGGAAAATTCTCTGAATAGGAAAGAAGAATGGCCAATAGACACATGCTCAACCTCTCTAGCCATAAAAGTAATGCAAATCAAAAAAATATTGATATACCACCTCACACCAGTTAGAATGTCTATAAACAAGAAGTCTAATTACAACAGATGCTGGAGGGGATGTGGACAGAAGGGAACCTTACTGCATTGTTGGTGGGAGTGTAAACTTGTTCAACAACTTGGGAAAGCAGTATGGAGGTTGCTCAAAATACTCCACATAGAGCTGCAATCCCACTTTTGGGCATTTACCCAAATGTTCACAATCAACAACACACTAAAGCTCCCAGCACAACTATGTTTACTGCAGCATTATTTACCATTGCTAAGATATGGAACCAACGCAGATGCCCCTTGGTGGATGAATGGATCAAGAAAATGTGGTATATATACACAATAGAATTCTATGCCTCCATCAGAAAGAATGGAATTGCCCCATTTGTTAGGAATTGGAAAGACTTGGAAAAAAATATATTAAGTGAAGTAAGCCAGGCCCAAAGAATCATAGGTCCCATGGTTTCCCTTATTTGCAATAACTAGTATATGTCTGAGTCAACCAGAAAAGGTCAGATAAGTTGATGTTAGGGGAATGAACCCCAAGGTACGTATTCAGATGTTTTTTGGTTTTTTTTCCTTTCATGCAATTGTTTCTATCATATTTACAAGATTATTTCTATGTTGCTTTGTATGTCCCTCCACCACAGTATAACCCATACTTTCACTGTTTTTGATGTTGGGATAATTTGTGGAGGAGGAGTGAAAAAACAAATCGTTTAACTAGGGATACAGGTGGACCCATTGCACCAATGAGATGTACAAGTTGTTATGTCGAAAAACGAACTTAACAACTTGGGGGAGGATCGGTTGGGGGGAGGGGAGGAGTATGGGAAGGGATGGGAAGGGGAAAGGAGGAGTCAACAATGCTTGATAAGAAATGTACTCGTTATCTTGCCCATGTAATTGTAACTCCTCTGTATGGAATTCTCATAGTAAAAAAAGTAAAAAATAAAATAAAATAAAATTTAAAAAGGGTGGCTTGTCTGAAATCTGAGCTACTCAGGAGGACAAGATCTGAGGTTTGAGGTTTGAAGCCAGCCATAGCCAAAAACTGACACTTTTGTCTCCAGTTAATCAACAAAAACCCTCAAGTGTATCTCAAGTGACAGAGCCCTAGCCTTGACCACAAAAGTGAAGAGAGAGTATAAGGCCAAAAATTCAAGCCCTAGGGCCATCACACACATATACACGCACACACACACACTCACACACTCACAGAGTGGGAGAAGCTACGTGGACTAAATGAACAATTGGGACTCTGCCAGTGGTTTTTTGTTTTGTTTGTTTGCTTTTGTTGGTCATGGGGCTTGAAGTCTGACGCTAGGCACTGTCCCTCAGGTCTTCAGCTCAAGGCAAATGCTCTACCACTTGAGCCATAGCGCCACTTCTGGTTTTCTGGTGGTTTATTGGAGATAAGAGTCTCACGGACCGGGCACCAGTGGCTCATGCCTGTAAACCCATGGTTTCCCTTATGGTTTCCCTTATTTGCAATATCTAGTATATGTATGAGTCAAGCTGAAAAGGTCAGATAATGTGATGTTAGGAAAATGAACCCTTAGATATGTATTTTAATGTTTTTTCTTTCATGCATGTGTTTCTAACGCATTTATAAGATTCTTTGTTGCTTTCTATGTCCCTCCCCCACAATATAACCCCCGCTATCACTATATTTGATGTCAGTATAACTTGTGGAGGAGATGGGGGAAAAAAAGTCGTTTAAGGATTCAGGTGGACCTGTTGCAACAATGAGAAGTGCAAGTTGTCATGTCAAAAACGAGCTTTACAACGTCGTGGGGGGGGAAGGATTGAGTGGGGGGAGAGGGGGGAGGCTGGGAAGGGATGTGAAAGGTAAACAAAGGAGGAGGCTGCAATGCTTGGTAAGAAATGTATGCATTATCCTGCCCATGTAATTGTAACCCCTCTGTACAGTATGTTCACAAATAAAATAAAAAAAAATTAAAAAAAAAGAGTCTCACGGACCGGGCACCGGTGGCTCATGCTTGTAATCCTAGCTACTCAGGATGCTGAGATCTGTGGAAAGCGGTTCAAAGCCAGCCCAGGCAGGAAAGTCCGTGAGACTCTTATCTCCAATAAACCACTAGAAAACCAGAAGTGGTGCTGTGGCTTAAGCGGTAGAGTGCTCACCTTGAGCTGAAGAGCTGAGGGATAGCGCCCAGGCCCAGAGTTCAAGTCCCATGACAGAACAACAACAACAAAAAAGAGTCTCATGGACTTTTCTGCCTAGGCTGGTTTTGAACCATGATGCTCAGATTCAGCCTCTTGAGTAGTTAAGATTGCAGCGATGAACAACTGGCACCCAGCTATGCCAGTGTTTTTAATGATCTCCTTCCCTCATGAGTTCTGCTTGAGAATGTGGCTTCTGCCTTTGGACAGTGGCCACCGGTAGCGCTAGCTCTGGTCAAACCCAGGCAGGAATTTCTGAAGCTTCTCTGACCCTGTGTACCCAGGCACCCTCACCACCAGCCCTCGCTGCCAACAGGAATGAGTAATGAACAATCACATGACCAGATGAAGTGCAGAAAATTCCATGCTTAGTGATCTTTTACTCTAAATAGCATTTTTAAAAGAAACGTTTGGTAACACAATGAAGAGACAAAGGTCAAGGGGGGAACCAATACAACAACAATATAAACAAAACAATATGTTGGAAATGATCTGTACAACTTGGGGCTGGGTGATGGGGGTAGAGAAAGCAGGAGAAAATTGAGGGATGGGGTAACAAGTTTGTCAAGAAATGTATTTATTACCTTATGTAACACTAAACTGTACATCATCTTGACAATAAAAATAAATAAATAAAAATGTATAAATAAAAGGAAAATTTCAGCATAGCAGACTGGGAGTGAAAAGTCACGTTTATGAAAGCACAGTCAAACAAGAATAGTTTCTTAGGTTAGTGAAGGAAAAGATGATGTCATATTCATTTTTATATTACTCAGCCTCAGAAGACAATGAGCACATATTTAAACATACATTTTATGCGAGGCACTATTGTCTCATGGATACAATTCTAGCTACTCAGGAAGCTGACATCTGAGGACCAACATTCAAAGTCAGCATAGGCTGACAAGTTTTCAAGACTGTTATCTCCAATTAACTAGCAAAAATAATGATACTAGAGGCATAACTATATGGCATAGCACCAGCCACAAGCCAAAACAAAATAAAACAAAGAACCCCAGTAAGAATGAGAGATCCATTTTTCAAGACCTAATAGTGGGACACATGCACACACACACACACACACACACACACACACACACACACACACACACACACACAGGTAAGCAGGATGCTAGCACTGTATGCCAGAGATTAACTTGTAGGTATGCTAGAAACTACTTCTCAGGAGATCTCTCCCAACCCTGAGCAAAGGACAGGCTCTCTGGGAAGATCCTCTCTTCCCCTGGCAAGTCCCACATATGCACAGCCCTCTGTCCTCCAATTAAATCACTTTGTTTTGTGTTTGCTGTTATGTGGTCTTGAACTCAGGACCTTTTACTGTGATGTAGCTTATTCACCTTTTCAGTGCTTACTTGGAAATAAGAGTCTCATAAACTTTCTTCCTAAGACTGGCTTTCAATCTCTTATCTTTGGATCTCAGATTTAGTACCTAGGGTTACAGGCGTGAGAAATGAGTGCATGACCTCTAAACTATTTTTAAGCCTTAAATTTCTTTTTTGTGCATTCATGGTCCCCCCTCTTCTTTTCAATGGCAGTCTCTGTGGTTTTCTGACTCATTTCCTTTGGCATTCAGTGATATCAGTAACCAGATCTCTGATGGTGGGACAAATCTCATTGTTTGATAGACATACAAGGAAAAAGTTGGGGCTTGAAATTTTTCCCCAGGTAACAGGAGATTAAAAACTTGGTGAGGAGGATAGGAGTAGAGAGCTGGTCGTTAGGATTCTAAGGTGTATTAGTTAATATTGTTTAAATAGAAATTAGGATATACTTACATAATTTTTCCAATTTTTAATGCTACTCATTAAAATCATATTCATTATGGTTCGGACCTGGAATGTCTCCAAAAAGGATAGTCATCCATTGTAGCGATTAATGTTCAGAGATGCAGCTTCAGTGAAGTAATTGCATTTGAGTGCTCTGTCCTCATCAGTAAGTAAATCCATTGTTAAGTTCCTAATTTGATAGACTTTTGGAAGCGATGGAATCTTTGAAGGTTAAAAGACCTAGTTGAAAGACCTGGGGTTTTAAAAGTGATATCCTTTCCTGGCCTGTTCCTCTCATTTATCCTCGTGCTCTGTTTGCTTCCTATTTGGTCCATGAGCTGAGTAGCTTTTTCTTAACACATGCTTCCATCACAATGTGGCAGACTCTCTGGAATCTTCCCAGATTCATCAAAGGACAAAACTGCCCTTGAGTGTGTTTACCACAATGATAAAAATAGGTAAATCTGTCATTTTTGGAGGTTAATTGCTTTTAATTAGAACAGTGATTCTCAGAGTATGGCTCAAACCTACATCATCAGCACTGAGGAATTGTCAGAACTGTCCGGTTTTTTGTCTTTTAATATTTTTTGGTAGTTCTGAGGTTTGAATGAAGGGTTTTACACATTGTAGGTAGTCACTCTAGCAATTTGAGCCATGCCTTTTAAACTTTAGTTATTTTTCCTATAAGGTTCTATGTTTACAACCCCAAGGCAAGCCTCAAACCATTATCGTATCATCTAGCTTTCTGAGTTGTTGGATTTACAGATGGGTTTGATCCTGAGATAGGATCTTGATAATATTTTTTCTGAGTTTTCCTTGCTTCCTAAGTAGCTGAGATTATTGGCTAATGCAAACCCAAATTGTTGGCTGTCCTTTTCCTTTGCCCCAGATAAGTTAATTAGAGAAGAAGGGTAAGAGTGAGCCTATCCAAATGATTTTGGGGAAATGTAGATTAAATGTAGATTGGATTTGCAGGAACTGTGTTGAGGACTGCTTTAGTAGAAATTTAAAAAAATATTCTAAGGATGATAAAGGCTGATTTTTGAAGAGATATGAGTGATGGAAAAACATGTTTATCACTCTTTAATTTGTTATCTGTCCCTTCACAAACATGTGACATCCAAAGCTGGCAAAACTATGTCCATATTGTCAAACATAGCTAACATCCTGTCCACACACAGCCAGCAGGCAGCAGATATCCATTATTAAGTTAACATGCATAATTGAATAATAGTAGAATAATAAACTATTATTTCAGTCTTTATTAGAAAGACAGTCAGCAATGTAGGCCCATATAGTTCAAGCATTTGTGTGTCTTAAATCATTTAAATAAGGATACAGTTGGACTCATTGCAACAATGAGATGTACAACTCGTTATGTCGAAAACGAACTTTACAACTGTGATGGGGGAGGAGGATTAGGTGGCGGGGTGTGGAGAGGATGGGAAGGAATGGGAAGGGGAAACAAAGGGGGAGACTACAATGCTTGATAAGAACTGTACTCATTATCTTGCCCATCTAATTGTAACCCCTCTGTATAGTATTTTCATAATAAAAAAGTCTACAAAATATCTGGGTTCAAGTTGTAATTAATTAACTTTAATTTTTGTGCCTTTCCTGGGCTTGAATTCAGGGCCTAGACAATGTCCTCATGCATTTTTGCTCAAGATTTTTGCCCTACTGCTTCAGACATGGCTCCACCTCTGGTTTGTTGATGGTTCATTCGAGTTAAGAGTATTACAGACTTTCCTACCCAGACTGGCTATACATATGATTCTCAGATCTTAGTCTCCTGAGTAGCTGGGATTTATGAATATATCATCAGTATCCTGAAAGCTTTTATTATAGAGATCTTAACATGTTCATTTGTATGCAGAATTAGAACAAATCATTATTCTCCTTAAAAGCTTTGATTGCATATTCTAATTATAGCATGTGCATTAATTTTGTTGCTGTCATTAAAAATCCCTACAACTTCGGGGATTTAATTGACTTAAATTTTGTATATCAAAGTGACATATAAGCTTGGTACTGGTGGTTCGCACCTGTAATCTTTGCTACTCAGAAGAGTGAAATCTGAGAATCATAGATAAAACTAGCCCTATCAGGACAGCCTATGAGACTTTTATCTGCAATTAAGAGCCGAAAAATGGCAGAAGTGGGGCTGTGGCTCAAGTTGTAGGGCATTAGGCTTTTATCAAAGCAGTTTAGGGACTCAGAATTCAAGCCTCAGGACTAGCAGACATAAAAGGAGACAAGGGAGCTGCACAGAGGCAAAAGGCCTGAGAAACACTGAAGGTTTGTGTTTTTAAGTTTTAATACAAAGTTGTATAAAGTTGTAGAGATTTGATTACTCACAACGGTGGTACTTAAATGAATTAGCAAGCAACAAGTGAGTGTTTGTGGGTCTCCTTAGATGACTCAGTTTATTAGAGTGTCAATGGAAAAGTTCACCTGACAAAATGAAAAGGGCAAAGATGAATTTTGGCTATTACAATACGAGTTATTCAACTCAGCTGAAACAAAAATTGGGTGAGAGTTTGCTGTGTGTGCCAATTCTGTGGTTTAGACAGGGCCTGGGTGCTGTCCCTGAGCTTTTTATTGCACAAGGCTAGTACTCTGCTCCTTGAACCACTGTTCCACTTCAACTTCTCTGTGTTTAATTGGAGATAAGAATATCACAGACTCCTCTGCCTGACCAGTCCATGTTGCACATGTAGTGACAATACGAAATGGAACCTCATTATCAAAAAATAACCATGGTTAAGTTCATACTTATGATAAAATATTTGAACTATAATTTTTAGATATTAACAAATATATTTTTGTATGCTACGCATTGGTGGCTCATGCCTGTAATTCTAGCTACTAAGGAGGCTGACATCTGAAGATCAAAGCAAATCCAGGCAGGAAAGTCAATGAGACTTTTTTTTTAAATTTTTCTTTCATTTCTTTTGTGAACATACTGTACCGAGGGGTTACAATTACAGTGGCGGGATAATGCGTACATTTCTAATCAAGCATTGCAGCCTCCTCCTTTGTTCAAGCTTCACATCCCTTCCCAGCCTCCCCCCCCCCCCGCCACCCGATCCAATCCTCCCCCTCTCCCTCCCCCCCGCACCAACGTTCTAAAGCTCCTTTGCTACATGACAATTTGTACTTCTCATTGTTGCAACAGGTCCACCTGAATTCTTAAACGACTTGATTTTCCCCAATTCCTCCACAAGTTATACCAACATCAAATATAGTGGAAGCAGGGATTATACTGTGGGGGAGGGACATACAAATCAACAAGGAAATAATCTTATAAATGCATTAGAAACAAATGCATGGAAGAAAAAAACATTAAAATACATGTCTAAGGGTTCATTTTCCTAACACCACATTATCTGAACTTTTCCGGTTGACTCATACATATACTAGATATTGCAAAGAAGGGAAACCTTGGGACCTATGTTTCTTTGGGCCCGGCTTACTTCACTTAATACAATTTTTTCCAAGTCTTTCCATGTCTTAACAAATGGGGCAATAAAATTCTTTCTGTTGGAGGCATAGGATTCCATTGTGTATATATACCACATTTTCTTGATCCATTCATCTACTGAGGGACATCTGGGTTGGTGCCATATCTTAGCTGTGGTAAATAATGCTGCAATAAACATAGTTGTGCTGGTAGCGTTAGTGTGGTCTTGTTTGTAAACATTTGGGTAAATACCCAAAAGTGGGATTGCTGGGTCATAGGGGAGCTCTTTGTGGAGTCTTTTGAGGAACCTCCATACTGCTTCCAAAGTAGTTGAACAAGTTTACATTCCCACCAACAATGAAGTAAGGTTCCCTTCTGTCCACATCCCCTCCAGCATCTGTTGTTGTTAGAGTTCTTGATTTTTGCCAATCTAACTGGAGTGAGGTGGTATCTCAATGTTGTTTGGATTTGCATTTCTTTTATGGCTAGGGAGGTTGAACATTTCTTCATGTGTCTATTGGCCATCCTCCTTTCTTCTTCAGAGAAGTTTCTCTTCAAGTCTTTAGCCCACTTATTTATTGAGCAGTTGTTTCTTTGAGGATTTGTTGTTGGGGGATTTAATTATTTGAGTTACAAGTATATTTTAGATATGAGACCCTTATCTGTTGTATGGCTAGTGAAGATCTTCTCCCAATCCGTGGGATTTGTAGTGATCTTGCTAGCTATGTCCTTTGCCATGCAGAAGCTCTGCAAGTCATGCAAACCCATTTGTCCAACCTTTCTTTGATTTGTTGTGTTTCCGGGTCTCTATTAAGAGAATTTCAGCCTGAGCCAAGGAGACCTAGGGTTTCTCCTATTCCATCCTGTAATATCTTCAGAGTGTCTGCTTTGACTTCGAGGTCTTTGATCCATTTGGAATTGATTCCGGTGGAGGGTGATAGATAAGGATCTAGCTTTAGTTTTCTACAAGTAGTTAACCAATGTTCCCAGCACCATTTACTGAAGAGGGTGTCTTTCTTCCATTCTATTATTTTAGCTCCCTTATCGAAGATTAGATAGCTATAAGTCTCTGGGTTCATTTCTGGGTTTTCAATTCTATTCCATTAGTCCTGAGGTCTGTTCTTATGCCAATACCAAGCTGTTTTGATTACTATGGCTTTATAGTAGTTTGAAATTTGTTATTGATATTCCTCCAGCAGTGTTCTTTCCGTTGAGGAGCGTTTTTGCTATTCGGGGTCTTTTATTGTTTCACATGAATTTTTGGATTGCCTCTTCTATTTCCTTAAAGAATGAGTTTGGAATTTTGATAGGTATCGCGTTGAATTTATAGATAGCCCTGGGAAGTATTGCCATTTTCACGATCTTAATCTTCCCAATCCAGGAGCATGGGAGGTTTTGCTATTTTTGAAGTTCTGTTTTGATTTCCTTTTTCAAGATTTTAAAGTTTTCATCAGAGAGGTCCTTCACCTCTTTGGTTAAGTTAATTCCTAGGTATTTTATTTTTTGTGGGGCTATTACAAATGGAGTTACTTTCCTAATTTCAGCCACAGTTTTCTCATTGTTGGCATACAGAAAAGCCATTGATTTTGGGGGGTTAATTATATACCGTTCTACCTTGCGAAAGTTTTGAATCAGCCTGAGTAATTTGGGAGTGGAGTCTATGAGATTCTTTAAATACAAGATCATGTCATCTGCAAAGAGGGAGAGATTTATTTCTTCTTTCACTATTTGGATCCCTTTTATGTTTGCATCTTGTGTCATTGCTGTAGCTAGGCATTCCAATACTAGATGGAAGAGAAGTGGAGAGAGTGGACATCCTTGTTTTGTTCCTGAGTTAAGAGAAAATGGCTTTAGTTTTTCACCATTAAATATAATGCTGGCTGTAAGTTTGTCATATTCAGCCTTTATTGTATTGAGGAATGTTCCATGGATTCCTAATTTTTCCAGAACGTTCATCATAAAGTGGTGATGTATCTTGTCGAATGCTTTTTCTACATCTATTGAGATAACAATGTGGTTCTTATTCTTGCTCCTGTTGATGTGATGAATAATATTAATTGATTTGGGTATATTGAACCAGCTTTGCATCCCTGAAATGAATCCTGTTTGATCGCGGTGTATGATTTTTGGATGAATTGTTGAGGTCGATTGTCCAAAATTTTGCTGAAAAATTTTGCATCAATGTTCATCAAAGTAATGGGTCTATAGTTCTCTTTCTTTGATGAGTCCCTGCCTGGTTTTGAGATGAGGGTTATGATGGCTTCATAGAATGTGTTCGGTAGTGAACTTTCCTATTTCAATTTCATTGAAGAGTTGGAAGAGTATTGGTGTGAGGTGTGTTTTGAAGGCCTTGTAAATTCCACTGTAAAACCATCTGGTCCTGGACTTTTCTTAGAAGGAAGTCTCTTATTGCTGTTTCTATTTCCATGCTTGATATGGACCTGTTAAGATGGTTTAACTCATCTTGGTTTAGTTTTGGCATGTGAGTATTTGCTAGGAAAAGGTCCATTTCCGTTATTCTCAAACTTATTAGCATAAAGTTTTGAGAAGTATTGCCTTATAATGTTCTGAATCTTGGTTGTTTCTGTGGTGATGTTTCCATTCTCATCTCTGAGTTTATTTATTTGGGTGTGTTCTCTTCTTTTTATGATAAGATTTGCTAAGGGTCTGTCAATTTTGCTAATTGTTTCGAAGAACCAACTCTTTGTTTTGTTGATTCTTTCTATACTTTTTGGCTTCTAATTAATTTAATTCTGATATAATTTTAATTATTTCTTTCCCTCTACTGCATTGGTGTTTATCTTGCTGCTCTTTTTCAAGAAGGTTTAGATGTGTCATTAAATTATTGGTTTCAGATCTCTCAAATTTGTTTATGTAGGAGGTCAGAGCTATACTCTTGCCTCTGAGTACTGCCTTTGGTGTATCCCAGAGGAGCTGTTAATTTGTGTGTTCATTTTTGTTGTATAGCATAAACATTTGAATTTCCTTTCTAATGTTTTCCATGTTCCACTCGTGATTCAGCAGTGTGTTGTTCAGCCTCATGTGTTACCAGAATTTCTTTGGTGGCTTTTGGTGTTGAGTTCTAATTTTATTCCCTTGTGGTCAGAGAGAATGCATGGTATAACTTCAATGTTTCTGAGTTTGCTTTGTGGCCTAAAATGTGGTCTATTTTAGAAAATGTTCCATGGGCTGCTGAGAAAAACGTGTATTTTGATGGTGCTGGGTGAAATGTGCGGTAGATGTCTATTAAATCTAATTGACCTATGCAACTGTTTAGATCTGCGGTTTCTCTGTTGAGTGTTTGCTGAGTTGATCTAACTAGTGGGGAGAGTGGTGTGTTAAAATCCCCAACCATTAATGTCTTTTGATCGATGTGGGTTTTGTGGGAGAATAGTGTCTCTTTGATACATTTGGGTGCTCCATTGTTTGGTAAATAGATATTTAGAATTGTAATATCATCCTGAAGGAGGGATCCCTTAATTAGTATGTAGCGACCTTCTTTATCTTTTCTCATGAATTTTAATTTGAAGTCTATTTTATCTGATATTAGGATTGCAACTCCCGCCTATTTATGGGGTCTGTTTTCATGGTAGATTTTGTTCCAGTCTTTAACATTGAAAATGTGTTCGTTTTTACGGGCAAGATGTGACTCATGAAGGCAGCAGATAGAAGGATCTTGTTTTTTAATCCAACTAGACAGTCTATGTCGCTTACTTGGAGAGTTAAGTCCGTTAACATTAGTAGATAGAACTGAGGGGTATTTGGTATTTCCTGCCATGTTATCCACCTTCTTGGGGGCTGCGAAAACTAGGTTCTTCCTAAGGTTCTTGGATTCTCAGTTTGGGTGCAGTTTCTTGGCCTTTATTGTGGTCTTGTTGGTTTTCTATGTGTAGGACCTCTTTAAGAATCTTTTGTAGGGCTGGTTTGGTGGAGATGTATTGTTTCAATTTTTCTTTGTTATGGAAGGTTTTTATTTGGCCTTCAGTTATGAAGGAGAGTTAAGCTGGGTACAGTATTCTTGGTTGATAGTTGTTTGTTTTTAAGGCATGGCATACATCATTCCAGGCTCTTCTTGCTGTGATTGTCTCTGCTGAGAAATCTGAGGTGATTCTAATTGGTTGCCCTTTATAGGTGATTATTCTTTTCTCCTTGACAGCTTTAAGGACCTTTTCCCTGGTCTGAGTTGATCCTGTTTGGATTATAATGTGATAGTGGGATGTTCTATATTCTTCTTGTCTATTTGGGGTTCTAAAAGTTTCTTGTATCTGAATAGGCCTATCTTTTTGCATGTTTGGGAAGTTCTCTGCTAGCATCCTGTTAAACAAATTTCCTAGAACATTAACTTCTTTTTCTTGGTGCTCCTCTATGCCCATTATCCTTAGATTAGGCCTTCTGATGGTGTCTTCCAAGTGTTGGACAGATCTATCATATTTCTTGGACTTCTCTTGGATGGTAGTATGTTCTTTCTCTATAATATCTATGCTGTCTTCAAACCCTGAGATTCGATCTTCTTCATGGTCTAACCTGCTGTCCAGACTTTCTAATTTGTTTTTTATCTCTTTTCCTTCTAATTGGTCGCTTTGATGGCTTCAAATTCTTTGTTGAAGCTTTGTTTTAGATCTTGTATGAACTTCTTTACTTCCTTAATTTGATGTTCAGTGTTTATTCTCAAATCACTTAGTTGATAAGTTATGGTTTCCTTAGACTCCCATTCCTTCTGTTTGGTTCCATTTAGCATTGCCTTTTTGGTCTTCCTGACTTCCTTCAGCTCTTTGTTAATGTATTCCATGAATTCCTTTAGTGATCTTTGTGTATTCTCATCCTGCTCTCTCAATTCCTGTATTACTCTTTGCTAGCTTCCTCCCTTTCGTGGGATTCCTGTAGTTCTCTTTGAGTATTCTCAGCCTGCTCATGCCATTCCTGCCTTTCTCTTTGTGTATTCTCATGCTGCTCACGCAAATTCTGTATCAATTTTTGAGTAGCTTCCTCACGCTTATGATATTCCTGTATAAACTTTTGGATTGCCTCCTCTCTCTCCCTATCATGCTCATACAGTCCTTTTTATGTTTTCAATCTTTTCATTTATCATTTTTGCCAGCAGTGTTTGTAGAGCTATTTGGGAACTCTCCTCTGGATTATTCATTATTTGTTCCTTCCCCTGGTTATCAAGAGTGGGAATTGAGATACCCGGATTTGCCATTTTTCTTGTGTTTTTCCGGCTTACTCTGCCCGTTTGAGATGAAAAGAGCTCCAGTGTTGTGCTAGTACACTATCTTAAGGCAAGCATCAACCAAAGTCTGAATTTGCACACACAATAGTCTACAGATACAATCTAGTTCAACAGATACATCTATTCCACATCAAACAACTATATGTTAATGGGCTACGAACTGCAAAGAAGAATTTTCACAACCAGAAATTATTAGGTTTAGGGAGAGATGTGGTTTAAAAAAGTAATAGATTGATGTGGGAAGGCACAGGGAGAGTTAACTAAGTCCTAATCTCAAAGCAGGAAATAGGTTGTGTAGGATGAAAGTAGAGAGAGAGATAAAAAAGAAGAAATGGAAAGGGAAAAGAAAGAGAATAGAAAAAATATAAAAGTAAAAATTAATAATATTATGCAGAACAGAAACAATCTATTTAGAGAAGAACGTGAATATATTGAGAGAAGGGGAGGGATATAAAGGAGATGTGAAAAACTTAAAAATAAAAATGCTTAAGGGGCTGGGATGGTGGCTCAGTGGTAGAGTGCTTTCCTTGCATGCATGAGGCTCTGGGTTCGATTCCTCAGCACCACATATACAAAAAAAGCCGGAAATGGTGCTGTGACTCAAGTGGTAGAGCACTTGCTTTGAGCTGAAGAGTTAAGGGACAGCACCCAAGCCCAGAGTTCAGGCCCACAACCGACCAAAAAAATAAAAATAAAAATAAAAATGCTTAAAATATTATATAGGTATAAAGAGGTAGTACTGCTATTAAGGAATTTAAGCCTCAGAGGTTTTGAATTGAGTAATAAATTTGTGGATTAAGTGTGTACACAATGGGGGATATTGTCTAATAGTCAACTAAGAGTTTATCTGAGGATGTGCAGGACAACAATTAAGTCACATAAAGAAGAACAAAAGAGAGGAAATGGTGAAAAGGACAAGAAAGGAAGAAAAAAAGATCAGAAGTCCAGTAGAGCTAAACAAAAAACAAAAAAGATAATTATAAAAGAAAAAAAGAGAAAGAAAACAAAAAAAGAAAGAAAAACGCACACTCAGGTATCCCTAAAATAAAAATTATAAGAGGAATAAAAAGTTACTGGAAAACAATTTTTTTAAAAAAACGCAAAAATTAAAGATTAAAAAAAGTTTTAGAAAAGAAAAAAAAAATTATATAAGGTACCAAAAAAAGAAGAAGAAGTACAAGAAGAAGAAGGAGAAGAAGAAGGAGAAGAAGAAGAAGAAGAAGAAGAAGAAGAAGAAGAAGAAGAAGAAGAAGAAGAAGAAGAAGAAGAAGAAGAAGAAGAAGAAGAAGAAGAAGAAGAAGAAGAAGAAGAGGAGGAGGAGGAGGAGGAAGAAAGTTCTTTGATTTTTTTGGGGAGGGGTGGGAAAAATCCAGTATCTCCCTTGTGTATGTAACCAGCCTCTTGTTGGAGTCTCTGGTCTGCTTGTGGTCCTGTGTCTTGGTTGGTTTCTTAAGTCAGTTTTTTCTAACAGGCAGAAACATGCTCTGCTTTACCCAGGATTTTGCGATCCTCCTCCAAGGCTAGTTCAATGGGAGGCAGATCTACTTTGAGAATCACAAAAGAGGGAGTTGCAGTGATGAAGCTAGGTTCTGGGTAGAGTTGAGGCCTTTCAACAAACAGTAGCTTTTCCCGCTGGCTAGTTTGTGAGAAATTCACAGCACCCACTCTGGAGCCATTCTCAGGGTTTCTGTTTACTGAATTTCAATTGATTGTCGAGGCTGCTGAAGGGAGGGGCAGCTTCTGGCTCTGATTACCCAGTTTGAAAGCCACTGCTAGGGCTGGCGCCTGAGCTGGATGACTTTTCCCTGGGTGGAGCTGAGTCTGGCAGGTCACGCCGCCGTTAAGTTCTTTTGACCTACTAAATGACTTGTTTTATTCCAAGGCTTGAGTTGGGGCTAGCAGCTCCAACGAGCTTTGTCGGTATCCAAGATGGAGATCTCCGGTACTGGGGGGGGTGGGTGGGGGTGGCCTTCCTTCCTCTGCTCCCTGGGAAGGAGTGAGGATGTCAGGCTTCTACTCCCGCCGAGTCTTGGTTCCTGGGTCATCTCTGGTTCTCTGAACTGCAGGATGAAGATGTCCGCTCCTTGTTGGTTCTTGCTGGTGTTGAGTAGAATCCACTTGCCCGCTGCATCTGGCTCCTTCATGCCAGACTCTCTGTGGTTCAGGTATGGCCCCTGCAGTCGCCGCCACCACCGCCGCCGCTGCCGCAGCTGCTAGCAAGAGCTCAGATCTGTCTCCTAGCCTGGATTTTCTCTCTCTGGCCTGACTCTCTTTTCTGTGATGGCACACTTGGTGTGATTCTCTGGCTTAGGACTGTTCACTGGAACTCTAAAACTGCTTTCTATGGGAGAGCTTGTTTAGACTCCAGCTTCTGCTCCTCCATCTTCCCGGAATTCCATCTCCATGAGACTCTAATCTCCAATAAACCACAAGATAAACCAGAACTGGCACTGTGATTCAAGTACAGTGTTAGCCTTGAGCTGAAGAGCTAACTGACAGCGCCCAGGCCCAGAGTACAAGCCCCATAACCAAAAATGTGCATACTCACACACACACACACACACACACATACGTAGGGATTGTGTTATTCTTTTACCCATTCATCATTGGTGGACCTACAGCTTTCTTAATGATTGCAATAAATATGGACAAGATCACATAGTAGATCTACTATTGCCAACTTAGATATTTTAAAATGTGCATTTCTATGCAATTTAGTACATTAATGATGTTGTCCAGTGATCTACTTTGAAACTTTTTCCATCTTCTCTAATTGAAACATTGGAGAAATGCACCTTCTACAGATCTGCTTTGCTAATTACATCACCATCAATTATTTAATGCATATGGCATTCCATCAAGGTAACTGTCTTTTGAACTAGTGCAGCTGCAAGCACTTAATCATTCATATGTTTACTCATATTTTTTTTTATTTTCAAGATGATGTACAGAGGGGTTACATTGACCTAAGTAAAGTAGAATGTGCATTTCTTCTCAAACATGTTACCACTTCCCTCATTTTTCTCATAATTTCCCTCCCCTCTTACACCGTCCCCCCAAGTTGTACAATCATTTCCGACATATTATTCTGTGTATATTGCTGCTCTGTCATCTTTTCTCACCTTTCTGTTGTTCCCCTTCCTTTTCCTTATTCAGATAAACGTATATAAAATACCAGAGTACCAAAATCAAATACAGTGACAACAGGGGATATATCATAGTGGGAAGAAAATACAAAAAATTTACTTGTTTTTATTTTTTATTTTTGGCAGGGGGCGGGTGGTCATGAGGCCTGAACTCTGGGCTGGGGCCTGTCCCTCAGCTCTTCAGCTCAAGGCTAATGTTCTACTACTTGAATCATAGCATCACATCTGGCTTTTTCTGTTTAGATGTTGCTGAAGAATTGAACCCAGGGCCACATGATTGCAATAAATAGAGGCAAGTACTCTACTACTGAGCCACCTTCCCATCCTGTTGTTGCACTTTTAATGTACTATGTGATTTTTTCGTTTTTTTGGTACATTCTCTTTTTTTAAATGAGTTTCAAATAATTGTGGAAAATTCTTTCATATACAAATAGATCCTGTGGAGATTTTAGCTAGAAAAATTTTCTATGTGTTTCATTATTTTTTATTTTTGTCGGTCATGGGGCAAAAAAAAGAAACTTTGCCACTTTAGCGGGGAGGGGGGGAGGGAGGAGGAAATGGGAAGGTATGGGAAGGGGAAACAAAGGAGGAGCAACAATGCTTGATAAGAAATGTACTCATTTCCTTGCCCATGTAATTGTAATCACTCTGTGTGGTATTTTCACAATAAAAAACAATAATAAAAAATTGCTATGTGTTCTGGTATATAGATATAATACTGTCTTCTTTGGAGGCCAAAGTAGGAAGATTTCTTGTTCAAGTCCAGCCCTAGTAGATTAGCAAAACTATATTAACCCCCAAGTATAAACAAAAGGGGTTGTGGACATAACTCAAATACTATAGCACCTACATAGCATGCACAGGCTTTGGTTCAATCTTCAGGGGAAACAAAAGTGAAAAGGAAGAGAAAAAATCCTGAATTATCAAAGTTGATACTGTGCAGATATTTCTAGATAACCATTTAGCCATCAAATCTATACAGGAATTTTTAGAAAGAGATAAGAATTTGAACAAATTGCAATTGCAGCAAACATGGCTTATTTATCTTATTTATATTATGGTGGGAATAATAGGCAATTAGAATGAATATGAGAGCTTCAGAAGAAATTATCAATTTATCGAGGAAGAATGTCAAGCATTGCTTTGAGACACTAAAAATGGAAGCAGCAGGTCAGATTTCAGACATATTTGCAGCTGAACTGGGATGTAGACCAGCCATGCCCTTACTACAGTCCCCTGAAAAAATTTTTGCCAACCTCTGCTATCCTTCTGGGCTGTAAAGCCATTCTCCTAACCTGTTCAGAGACAGGGGCTTCACCCCAACCAACGTCTTACAAAACAGTTCACCTTTTGCCAGTCCCAATCAAAAGTCCTGACAAATAAGCAATGGAATTCCCATCTCTCCTTCGTGTTTTTGAGCTAAAATTCTGCAGCCATATTTTAAGAATGTATTTTCAAGATTGTTTGAATTCGTGTTTCCTGGATGGGAAACTGGAATAGCCCCAAATGCATCTATTTTTATTTGTTTCCCACTCTGCTGATGTTGTACTCACTTGACACCATGGAAATCATTGTGGGTAACCCTTGAAGTTGAGCTAATTTTTCAAGGCCCCTGGGCAGTGGGATAGATCACCCTCTCAGATTAGCTATTACAACCAGTGATTAAAGTGTAACCTGGTCTTTCAGAAATAACAGAAATTCTGCCACGTTTTTCAGTTCTGTTAAATGTGGTGGACAGAGCTAACCCTGAATGCTGGCTGCATGTTGGGTTGCCATAGAAGCAAGCGGCATCCTTGGCCACTTGTTCCACAGAGAAGCTCCTCCCTGTGCCAGCTTAATAAAGCAGAAAGTACCTTTCTTTGTTGCTGGCATAGCTATCTCTGCCCTCCCCAAGATAGCTGAACAATAAAAGGGATATCTCACTAATATGTGGCATGGAAAATACAGGCAACAAAGTGATGGACTTAGCTGTGTCCATCGCTGGCCTTAATGACCATAGGGGATAGGTGAGATTTTACATTAGACAAGATCATCAGTAATGCCAGTGGGAGATTCTTGTCTAAGCATTGGGAATAGCTCTCAGTGTTTCTTTTGCCTACATTAAAGGCTGCTTAATGCACTAGAGCTTGTCTTGGAAAAGACACTGAAAGGAAAAAACAGAGGGGATCGAAAGGGCCACAGAGACACAGAGTTGTCCTAGCCCCTTGTTAGGGATCTTAGAAGAGGAGGTGCACACATGTGGAAGCCCTCAATTTAAGCCTCACTTGATTTGTGAAATAAAATCATTCACTGAGTTGATGTGCCTCCTGGATTCTGCCTACCTGCATGTTTCCCTTTACAATTCACCCAAATGCCAAGGATGATACAGTACACTGTACTCAACACTCTTTAAATAAACTGAGGCTCAGGGATATGAGCCTGAGTTCCTTGGTAAGCAGCAATGCTTGCACTTGGATCTATGACTCCAGCTGTGAACCTACACTTCATTTGTCTTTTCTGACCTTGAAATAAGAAAATTCTCTTTTCCTGCCTGCCAGCTAACTAGCTCCATGCTCAGTGCCCACTTCCCTATACTCCAGTTCTATCTAGAGAATAAAATACTTGAAGTCATCTATTTTCCATACTGATGTGTCTCTGCTTACCAGGAATCTATTCCTGGGGTGCTGGTAGGGCAGCAGAGGACAGCCTCCTTCTGCCTTCCTTATTTCATGCAAGTTTCTTTGTATATACTATCTCTCTTGTAACGCAAGGCTCTGGTGGAGCAGTGTTGCTAATGGGGCAAGATAGAAATCCTTGGAGGTGGAGTTCTCTTTTAATTTTAAATTCCTTAATTCTCAGTTGTCTCACTTTCTGAGGTATAACATATAAGCAAGGGGACAAAGAAATATGCTTTTAGCAAATATCAGAAGAGTTCTCTGTGTCTATTAGAATTGTTGTTTTTGTTGATCATAGAGTTTGAACTTAGGGTCCCGGCACTGTCCCTGGGCATTTTTGCTCAAGACTAGAGCCCTACCACATTGAGCCAAATTTCCACTTCCAGTTTTCTGGTGGTTAATTGGAGATAAGAGTCTCACAGACTTTCCTGCCTGGGCTGGATTTGAACCACAATTCTCAGATTTCAGCCTCCTGAGTAACAAGTATTACAGTCGTGGGCCACCAGCACCTGGCAGAAATTTTTTCTTTTTTCTTTTTTTAAATACTGTGAGATTTGCAGAGAAAGCAAGAAATTAGAATCTATTGTTGGGAGAGCAAATTAATTAAATGTTTTGTGGACAGCTTGACAAAGTACATTAAGTAATGAAATATGCCTCATCTTTGACCCAGCTAAATACATCTGAATATTCCTCAAAATAAGTCACAGAGAGAGGAAGATATTCTGGGCAAGCATGCCTCAGCACCATATGTCCGTCCTAGGCAAGGTCTGGAAAAATAACCTAGGTGATAAAATTATTACCGCATGTATTCAACTAACTGGAAAGCAATTCTTAAAATACTACATGCCTATTGAAAGGAAAAGGTATTCTTGACACAGGAAGCAAAACAAAAACAAAGTGTTAAAAATAATAGAGTTATCTTGGGGTTCATTTCGCCTAGCATCATCTTTTCTGACCATCTCTGCTTGTCTCATATGTCTATAGTTCTAGCTATTCTGGAACCTAAAGCCAGAAGCTCACTTGAACTCTAGTTCAGGGCTCACCTAAGCAACATATTGAGATACTGTCTAAACACAAATAGCTGTCTTCATCCAACCAGACCATGCTCAAGAAATTATGTAGTCCCAAATGTTTGTATAAAGTACACTTAGGAAGAAGAGGTTCAGGTGTACCTTCACATA
This sequence comes from Dipodomys merriami, assembly GCF_024711535.1. Lineage (NCBI taxonomy): Eukaryota > Metazoa > Chordata > Mammalia > Rodentia > Heteromyidae > Dipodomys > Dipodomys merriami. Next base: position 3,748,021 of record NW_027202283.1, on the reverse strand, counting down.
CAAGGGTGACAGATAGGTAATGACAAATATTTAAGGCTTGAAGACAGAATTTTTATTGTGTTCACTATAAATGCTGTATTTGAACAGATCAGACAGACAGATAGAATTGTGTCCATTCATTGAGCCTAAATCAGAATAAAACATACTTAATTGAATCCATTACATGTTACCACAAATTATAAGGCAGCTATCCAACCTGGGTCCTTGCATCCAGCATAAGGAGAATTCAGGTAAGAAGAAAACATATGTAAAGATGATCGAAGGGTTTAGTAGAAGAGAAAAATAACAAAGAGCACATATTATAGACACACCACAGAGAAAAGGGCAATTCGGCCCAGGTCAGCCATCTTGGCCATCTTCCTCATTACAGAGATTGGTCTTGGGTTAAATAGGGAGAATTGTAGACCTTGAAGATGGCTTTCCGATTGGTGGCTATCCTTTCTGTTTCTTGTAATGTTATGACTTCAAAGATTTATTGCCCCATCCTTATGTACTCAACATTTTGAGCATACTCTTTATTCTTCTGTAGCCCTCTTCGCCCATATCCATGTCAGCTAGCTTTGGTTTAGCAGCTGATCATGCCATCTGCCAGTTCTATAGACCACATGTTCTGATTGACTACTTTGCACTAACTCACACTAGAATTACTCTGATTTAAAAAATATGCCATGTTATACATGCATCTGAACAACATGTGGTAGCACATAGTACATTATGTATCAGGTAAAAATAGGGAATAAACATTTTCAGAACAAATACTGTAGTATATTCCCTAAAGTATTAAGTACTACAATTGTTTTATTGAAATGTATAATCATACGTAACTGGTATTTTTGTCAATAAACCTGCTTTTATTTAGGAGGTAGTATGTACAGAAATAGCTCTTAGACAGAATATTAAGTTATCGTAAAAACAACTCCACTTCCATTTCTATTCAAGATGGGTAATTTAGGTATCAATTCCCTCACTTTCTAGAGCAATGAGTTCTCTTCTTCATAGGCAGAACACAGATTCTGATAGCCTTCTTGCTTTAGAGCTGGCCCTGACATCACCCTGACACACTGGCATGGCTTTTTCTTCCCACCAGGTTTCTATCAGTTAGGGAAGCTTTATGGTTGCACACTGAAGACTGACCACCCCAATCTCCAGTCCATGTCTCCCAACTTGAGATAGGATATTCCTTACAGTACCTGAAGTCCATTAGTCCATTAGTCCATTATCTATCTATCTATCTATCTATCTATCTATCTATCTATCTATCTATCTATCTATCTATCTATCTATCTATCTATCTATCTATCTATCTATCTATCTATCTATCTATCTATCTATCTATCTATCTATCTGTCTGTCTGTCTGTCTGTCTGTCTGTCTGTCTGTCTATCTATGCTCTATTTTGTGTGCCAGTACTGGAGTTTGAACAGAAAGCCTCATGCTCTTCCTTAGCTGTTTTTGTTCAAGGTTGTCAGCCTCCCATTTTAGCCACACTTCTGCTTCCAATTTTTTGCGGGTTAATTAAATATAAGAGGCTATGGACTTTCCTGCCCAGGGTGGCTTTGAAACACAATCCTCAGATCTCATCCTTCCAAGTAGCTAGGATTACAAATGTGAGCCACCCCTGGGTGACTTCTTATCTTCATACACCTCCTATGGTTTGTGTCATCACCCAAAGGGCTTCTAGCCATAGAAAGCTTACCCATTCTGTCCATGGTTTCAAGATGGAGGCAGCCAAAACTGACAGTCTCAAAGCCTGTGATTTCATCCCACTAGACCCTACCGAAGCCTTCACCACATGAGGCATCTCCCTGCCATGTTCTAGCTCCAATCTTTTTATATCCTTTCTCCCTTTTCTCACCTTCTACCCAGACATGCATAATCTCATCATTACCTTGGAACTAGTCATCTATCCATCCCATTCCTGGCATTTAAAGAACCCCTGGATTCCAATAGCTCAAGCCTGTATTCCTAGCAACTCAGGAGTCTGAGATCTCAGGATTGTGGGTCAAAGTCAGCTTAGTAAGAGTGAAGCCCACGAGAACCTTACCTTCACTTAACTACTAGAAGTTGAGCTGTGGTTCAAGTGACAGAACACGCTAGCATTAAGTAATAAAGTTCAGGGACCATGTACAGGCCCAGGTCTGTTGTGCATGTACACAAATACGCATTAAAACACATAATGTAATCTGGTTTTATTGTTTGGTGTTTGAATAAGGCTACTTGTTTACAACCTTAGGAAAGAGCACATTTCAGTTGCTTTTTCTACAGTGAACTTGGATGTAAGTCCTGTGTTGTCCTCAAAACCCTGAGTTTCAACAACTGAATATTACAAGTACTGGGATGTTATGCCTGAATGAAATCAACTGATGGTTGAGTCTGCCTTTGCCAGCTGACACTGTCCACAGGGTACTTCTAGTCTTTAGACACTTCCTATGGAAGTGACTGTCCCTTGTAATGTAAAGACTTTTCAGCGGGGGGGGGGGGAGGGTGTTGGGCTGGTAGGGATGGTAAGGGGAAAAAAAGGAGGCAACAATGCTTAATAAGAAATGTACTCATGCCGGGCGCTGGTGGCTCACGCCTGTAATCCTAGCTACTCAGGAGGCTGAGATCTGAGGATCGCGGTTCAAAGCAAGCCCGGGCAGGAGAGACCGTGAGACTCCTATCTCCAATAAACCACCAGAAAACCGGAAGTGGCGCTATAGCTCAAGTGGTAGAGCGCTCGCCTTGAGCTGAAGAGCTGAGGGACAGCGCCCAAGCCCAGAGTTCAAGCCCCACGACCGACAAAAAAAAAAAAAAAAAAAAAAAGAAATGTACTCATTACCTTGTTCATGTAATTGTAACCCCTCTGTACAATGTTTTCACAATAAAATTTACTAATAATAAAACAAACAAACAAAAAAGACTTTTCTGCCCCCTGGCTCCTGAAACCTCCTCTGAAGTTTTCTTCCTCCTGTTGTCAGGATTCAGCTCATGTGTGCTCCTCTCCAAAAGGCTGAGCAAGCTTTGTTGGAAGATGCATTCTGTCTCCAGGGAGAATGAGACATAATACCTCTTTGGGCAGTAACTCAGGTTTCTGCCCAATCCCATCTGCCAGGATTTTGACTGGGCACTCAGAGCTGCAGCTAATATGGAATGAATGAAAAAGACAACAGTGAAATAGAAGACCTCCCAAAAGAGCTTTGAGAAAGAGTCATAGATTGGAAATTGCTTGGAATATGGTCTTCCCTCCATGAGGCCTCTCCATTTACTAGCTAGCATTCCTGGGCTGGAGTGCCTCTTTGTGGCTCCACCCTTGGTCATGTAGACAATTCCTATATTGCCAATGTAACATCAAAAGCTGATGTTCCCAGGGACATTGGAGAGGACAAACTACTTAGGCTGTCTAAAGAAATGAAGTCTGGTCATTTGTAGCATTGTGTTGGCAAATTCACCATCTATGGATGGGAGTGCACCTTAATCCTAGTGGAGCTAGAAGAGTCATACAAACGGATTACCCTGAAGCTTTGAGCAGAGCTAGCTGTTGCTGCTGGCTTCTCGACTATTTTGTCTTTGAAGTACCAAGAAAATGATGAAAACATCAGCACATCAAAGCAATTCTCAGTGTTCTTTTGTCACAAGAGTTCCAAAATAAGTTTCCAGCAATAGTTTTGCAAAAGCTTTGGCTGCTCTGTCCCCAGGAGAGACGTCACCTGCCCAAAGTGCCTATTGGACCTGGACATCATCTTAGAAACCAGCTCATCTGGGCTTGTTTGAGGGCTCTCGAGGTAGAGGCGGGGGTGGGAAGTTGATATCCCCAGACCTTATGTCTTTTATTGAGGCATTATCTCTTATTATAATGGTCTCTTTTCTTTTCAGTGAATATCAAGTGTTGTCCTGAATACTGGGTACAAAGCTGTGAACAGAATGAGGTACTTTCATCATGGGGCTTATTTATTGCTGCAAAGCCTAATGCATCATAAATAAGTGGAGATTATGCAGAATATTATGAGAAAAAGGCATGGTAAGGAAAGCCAAACTGTATGATTTCACAATTGAGGGATGTGTAGCTTATACACAAAGCCCAAAAAACAAACAGCTTTAATGTTGTTTCTCTTTTTTTTTTTTTGGTGGTAGTAGGGCTTGAACTTTGGGATTGGGCGTTGTCCTTGTGCTCTTCAGCTGAGGTCGAGAACTCTATTTGGTTTTCTGGTGATTATTTGGAGATAAGAATCACAGGGAGGGCTGGGAAGGTGGCTCAGTGGTAGAGAGCTCTCCTTGCATGCTTGAGGCCCTGGGTTCGATTCTTCAGCACCACATAAGCAGAAAAAAAAAAGCCAGAAGTGGCGCTGTGGCTCAAGTGGTAGAGTGCTAGCCTTGAGCTGAAGAGCTGAGGGACAGCACCCAGGCCCAGAGTTCAGGCCCCACCACCCGACCCCCACGCCAAAATAAAAAAGAATTGCAGGGAGTTTCCTGCCCATGTTGGTTTTGAATCGTGATCCTCAGATCAGCCTCCTCAGTAGCTAGGTTTACAGGTGTGAACCACTGGTGCCTGGCTAATGTTGCTTCTTACTTGCTCACCTTTGGTGCCAACGACCTCCATGAGTCAAATCTCGAAGTGTCAAATTGAGAACTATCTTGTACTTTGAGAAGTTATAGGGAAATAAAAAATTCAGAGATATATGCCACAGGTTAGGGAGTCAAAGTTGGATTTGAATGTTTTGTCTCCCTTTGGGTGAATGCTTCCTCTTCAAAGATTTAACACTTTTCTCAAAAACAAAACCAAAAAATATGGGATGGATATACTTAAGCCATATCTTGTCTTGAAAGCCTTCTTGTTTTGAAATTATTTTAAACTCAAAGAAGAGTTGCAAAGAGTAGTGAGAGTTCCCACATACTTCTTCACTGCTTTTTTACTATGAACATACTATTAACATCTTATATAACCACTCTCATTTACTGATTCTAAGACATTCACATTTGCACAATATTTTCAAGCTCCAGATGTTATTTGAATTGTATCATATCCCTCTCTAATGTCTTTGTGTATGTGTTCTTGTATTAAAGTACTGATGGCCACAAAAAGGGGTCAGAAATAATTTTTTCCTTACCTGAAAAGGAAGAGGCATGGGACATAGTGCTAACAGTGTGTAAGTGTGGAGACTGCACATTTTGGAAATGGTTACAAGCCTTATTAAAAGAACTATCTAGTTAATAAAAGTTGTCACCCTGGTCAATTGTCCTGGGCCACTGCCTCAAATGTTGCCTTAAAAACCAGCTGGACACCCGCCTATCAAGCCTATGCCACATATCCTTAACCAGTCTTAGTAGAAATTTGCAGCCCAGAAAAATGTGTGATAACCCTTTTGAGTCAGTGTGGGACCCTGCTGCTGCTTCTACCCACCCTTCTGGATAAAGTTCAAGGACGGCCTTATAGTCATCTGGAAGGAAATCTATGTTGTCATCCTGACCATGTTGACCATAGTGACAGTGGACTGGACTCCTGCCTGACTCCATCACCTCTGACTGCTTCCCAGTGGAAAGCTGCTTTGGATCTGCTGAAACTGAGTCTGTGGTATATTATTTTAGTGATATCCAGTAACTCTCTCTATTCCCACAGTAGATATTGAGGGCAAGGATGATATCACTGGCATGCCTCAGGCACTTCAAGGATTAGGAAACTAGAAATCCACTCTACAATCAAAGCCTTGCTTGGTTTGGGTGTGGTAAAAGGCCGCTTCCAACAATAGCTATAAAGGAGAGATCTTTATCAATGGAGGTAGTAAGAGGAATGAAACTCACCCCTGCTATTAGAATTAAAAATTTAACAAAATTCTCCACCCAAGGGATGCCTTGAGGCAGTTCTGATAACCTGGTTCCTCAAGCCAAAGAAGCAAAATGGGCCCAAAAGCCACAAAGAAACTCAGGGAAAGAAAGAGTGTAGTAAAGAAAGCCTTAGAAAGGAATTGAAAAAAAATCTCATCTGGATTAAAAAAAAAGATATAAAAATAAGGATTGTCTTAAAATGTTTGTCACAGTGAAAAGGGGAAGAAGACAAACCCCAGAAAGTTTAAGTATGTAACAAATGGTAGGAGTATGTCTTAAAAATGAAGCTTATGAGTAAGTTGGTATGAAATTAAACTAGCTTTCATATACATAGAGTCAGGATGGGTGAATTGATGTGGAACTATTCTTTATGTTTATCTGTATGGTAGGGAGGAAGGATATGCCCACTTCAATCTAGATGCTGGTTTAGCTAATTAGAGCAGCCAGGTAGACTCGTTGTGAGAGGGGTTTCTCTTAAATTTACCATGACTGAATGACTCCTTCCCTTTGCCCTTTTGCGCTCCCATTGCATTGTCTATTCCAAAGGGTTTATGCCCTGTGAAATTATGTTTGGCAGACCATCCTTCTTGTGTCCTCGCTTAAAAACTGCAATGTTGACATAGATGACTGCTCCAGTCTTTACAGGCACTGCAGACTGTTCAACAGGAACTCCATTCCCAATTTCAGGCACTCCTGCAGGCAGCCCCTGTAGTTGGCCCTAATTACTGATCATGAGACACTGTGTGGGTCATATGACATAAAAAAAAACTAACTATCCTCAATGGAAAGGACCTTATACTGCTATCCTAACAGCTCCAACCACTGTCAAGGTGAATGGGATCTGGTCCTGGATCCACGCTTCACCACTTAAGGTGGCCCTGCTACCAGAAGAGACAAATGGATGGTGTATAAGGACCCTGAAAAGCCTCTCAAGCTAAGACTTATCTCATCATAATTTTTCATTTATGCTTCTGTGCTCTAAATGATGTTAACTACCACTGGCAGTTTAAAATCAGAGACAAGGGGACAGTTTTCTTACTTCTGCTATTGTAATGTCCCTGATTGTAGCAATTTAATTTTACCAACCAACTCAACTTGTGGAATATGACAAACTGCTTCAGGTATCTTGATGTCACACCCCTTCTCCTACTATGTTCTGGTGCAATGGAAGCCTATGTTCATACATTAATCCAACCTTGGTCTCTTGGATTTTGATAACAGCAGTTCCCCAATTAAATCTTTATACCAAAAGTGAAAATTTTCAGAGATTGTTATCCCACCTCTTAACCAAGAGGACAGATTTTATTCCTATAATGTTAGGGGTGAGTATGGTTACCTCTGTTGGAGGAGTAGCTTTTGCTGGAGGTGCTGTAAGACATAGTTTAAAACTTGCTCAAGAATTTGAGGAGAGGGTAGATGAGGATACTCATGCCTCTTCAGTGTCTCTGGCATGCATACAAAGACAACTGAACTCTCTAGCGGGGGTGGCCTTGCAGAATCATAGGGCACTAGACCTTCTCACAGCTTCCAAAGAGGGAACCTATGTTTTTCTAAGGGAAGAGTGCTGATACTGTGTAAATGAATCACGGCTGGAGAAGAAAACATAAAGGTTGTAGGTAAACTGTGTGAAGGACTCCAACAGCATCCATCTGCTAAACTAGATCTAGTATGGGTTCAAAGCCTTTTGGCCTGGTGGCTAGTATCCCTAGCCACCAGCAATTATACTATTTCTTCTACTTGTTATTACTGGTTCCTGTGTGGTTAAGTCTTTGATATCACTTATAGAAAAAATAATTGGGACTGTCAAGCTGATGGCCCTTCAGGCCCAGTACAGCCTCCTGAGTCAGGAAAAAGAGTCAAGAATTTGACTCAGTTACAAAAAGAAAGGGGAATGTAAGGATCTCTTAGGATTAAAGACCCCAAGACCAAGCAAGGACACTGAGTCAGAATATTAACCTCTTATGGGGAACTGAGGAATGCAATAATCTCTTGCTTGAAACTGAGGAATGAAATAACAGGAAATTGCCATTGTAAAAGTCCCTTGTTTGAAAAAAAAAGTTGATGTTATCATATTAATAGAACTTTGCAGCTTGTACCTGCTTGTGTTTTTTGCCTTCATTAGCCTAGGCTGTGTTCATGTTTAGGGTCATAGTGTTAGCTCCCAAGTCTACACTGTGTCCCTGGCAGGACAACTTCTGTAACACCTAAAAAACTTCTTTAATCTCTAAGCCCGCTTTGATGGACTCATTCTCAGACCCTGTAAGAATTGAAATAACAGTGATTAAGTTGTCTTAGACACTAATGAGGGGAATTTGTTTTAAGGATATCTCAGGTAACCTCAAAGTAAAAATAGAGTAGGATCAGACCTAAAATCTAGAAGTAGCCATGAACATCCATTGGCAACCTGGGAATGATTGTCTCCTGAACCCACATACCTGTTTCAGCATTCTCACTGTTAAGAAAATGGAGGAAAACAGAAAAGGAATAGGCCAGACTCAATGATCAACAGGTGGGGACTGTTTATTGCCAGCAAGGTGCATAGACCTTTCAGGTTTGGAGGTTGTTTGAGGGACTATATTTTGGATGGACTTATATAGGGCTTGTTTTCACAAAGAAGCAGAAAATAAAAAGTGGCTTATGCTCTCTTAGGCCACAAGGAGACTTCCTTGACCAGGCCCACAAGTTGAATGTTCTACACTGGATGAAGGGCTATTGTCCCCTGGGGACCAAGTGTTATATCCTTGGCCAGGCACTGATTGGAACCTGCCTGCTGACAGGCATGTGGCCACCCTTGTTTTCTTGTACCTGGTGTCTTGCTTGAGCTGGAGGAATTAGGCAGGAATCAATCTTTCACTCACTGTAACAAATTTTTCAAGCCAAATTGCACAGATTCCAGCCTGTTACCTTTCCTGCAGCAGAATGTGGGGACATCAGGTTATACAGTGCTGTGGCGTTTTAGTGAGAGCAATGAAAAGAGTCCCCAGTATGTGACTTCTGTTGGAGTCATAGGAACTCTTGAACAGAAAAGTGTTGGTAGCTAGTTGTGATTCAGCTAGCTGCAGAACGTCTCTGGCATCTCTAAAGGAGAACTGGGTCTCTCTGTTGACTGCCACTGGCAGGTAAGAATGTTACTGTAACAGAATAGAGTTCTAATGCCTGTTCCCAGAGCTAGGGCTGGCTCTGATTAGTAGAACCAAAGGACGAGGCTTGGGAGTGGTAGAGGCTGGTGGTCAAATGAATCTAGCTGCTCAGCAGAAAATGGAATATGAATTTTACTAAGAAATACTGGAGCATCTCTTAGTCATGAGATACCCTCAAATCAGGCTTTCACTGAGCTGGATGCAGAGCAAAACAAGCACAAAGCCACTGGTAACAACCAAAAACCAGCCCTGCTTCTATTCCCTGCAAACATTCTCCAGGAAATATTGCCACACCATGCAGAACAATTCCTACCAGATCTGCTGAGTTTCTGCTAGGCCCAAAAGTCGGGTTCCCTTTCCATTTTACTTTTCATTTTCAGTCTTTTTCTCTTGTTTGTTTTTCTATGAGATCTTCTTTTATTTGTATTTACACACACACACACACACACACACACACACACACACACACACACACACACATTTGTGAAAATACCTTACAGAGAAGTTACAATTACATGAGTACATGAGCAAGGTAATGAGTACATTTCTTATTAGGGATGGTAAGAGGAAACAAAGTGGGAGGCAACAATGCTTGATAAGAAATGTACCCATTACCTTTTATTTGTATTCTGTGACAAGTGATCTGATTTTTCCCTGTTACTGCTTCCAGCACATGCTGCCCTAGGTCCAATTGAACACTCTACCACAATGCCTGGACCTCTGCTGTAACAGCTTCACCTAGTCCTATAATTGAATCCCAGGAGGCTGGGAATATGGCTCAGTGATAGAATGCTTCCCTAGCATGCATGAATTCATGGGTTCGATTCCTCAGCAACACATAAGCAGAAAACACCAGAAGTGGTGCTTTGGCTCAAGTGGTACAGTGCTAGCCTTGAGTAAAAGAAGTTCAGGGGCAGTGCAAAGGCCCTGAGTTCAAGCCCCAGGACTGGCACAAAAAAGGAAAAAGAATTGAACCCCAGGGCTTCCGATGTCACATTTAGAAGGCATGTTTTCTTCCTACATTGTCTGTCATGTGTATCTACAGCTTTCTCTAACAAAGGTTTTTCATTGAAACTACATTTGCTTTCATCTTAGCCTTAGGATCTGATATAGGGATTGATCTCTGGGCAACAGGGCTGGTTGAAATGCAAGACATTTCCTTAGCACAATTCAAGGGCCTACTCTACTTGTTTTAATGTTCTGGGAAAGTTTTCTTTTTTTTTTTTTTGGGTCCAGTCGTGGGGCCTGAACTCTGGGCCTGGGCACTGTCCCTCAGCTCTTCAGCTCAAGGCTAGCACTCTACCACTTAAGCCACAGCGCCCCTTCCAGGGTTTTCTTTTTGCTTATGTGGTGCTGAGGAATCAAACCCAGGCCCTCGAGCATGCAAGGCAAGCGGTCTACCACTGAGCCACCTTCCCAGCCCCTGGGAAAGTTTTCTAAAGCAGTTTTGAAAGTTTGAAACAAGAAAGCACCAAGCTCATGGCTGGTCTCATTAACTATTGGGTGAAAACTCCAGAAAAGTGGTGGGAGGTGGGGATGTCTTCCTGCTTGGCCCATAGTAGCATGGCATGCAGCTCTTCTGCAATCAAGCATATTTCTACTGATCATATGTGGACATGGCCAGCTCATACTAGTACTCTCCAGGTAGTATTTCTTAGGCACCAGGAACTCCATGTAATGAAGTTCAGGGAGTTTACACAGTGCAGAGAAGAGGCGCTTGAGGGTACAGGCTGACAGCAGGTTAGCAAGGAACTTGAGCTCCTAGAGATAGAGGCAGGAACACAGGCCCAGGATCATCATGACCACATAGCTATGGGTAATAGCACACTCCACTGGGGTCCACACCCGCACTATCTGGGCAACCTGTTGCCGGAGCTTGAGGAAAGTAGAAGGATATAAATGAAGCAGATTGTGTCTACTGAGGTGCAACACATCCAGCTGGGCAGCATGGATACAGTCTGCCAAGAAGTTCATGTCCACATGGTTCAGAGCACAATTGGCCAGGTCCAGCATTCTCAATCATGTCCTGAACGGGCTCTAGAACATGGAATAATCAGCACTAATCAGAGGAGTTCCATGTGAGCAACAATGGATGTGAGCAATCCATCTGCTTGTCTGTCACAGAGAACAAAGACTACACCTTGCATGGCAAGTCTTGTTCTTACCTGACTGCATGCAGTCTATGAAAATAGTTTGTGACACATGATGCTACATGAAATGCAAATGTCTGTGTCCATAAATATGGTTCACTGGGATGCAGGCTGGCTCCCTTGCTTTCAGACAGTCTACAGCTTCTGGGCTTGCTGTGTGGTTCAGAATTAACCTGAACGAACGAAACCTTTGTCTTCATCTCACCTAAATGGCAGATTTTATCAACAACCATTTTCTTTTTTTTTTTTTAATTGTATTTTATTTTATTTGAGAACATACTGTACAGGGGGGGCTACAATTACATGGGCAGGATAATGCATACATTTCTTACCAAGCATTGCAGCCTCCTCCTTTGTTTACCCTTCACTTCCCTTCCCCGCCTCCCCCCTCCCCCCACCCAATTTTACCCCCCTCCCCCCACCCAATTATACCCCCCTCCCCCCCACACACCGACATTGTAAAGCTGGTTTTGACATGACATTTTGTACTTCTCATTGTTGCAACAGGTCCACCTGAATCCTTAAACGACTTGTTTGTCCCCATCACCTCCACATGTTATACTGACATCAAATATAGTGAAAGCGGGGGTTACACTGTGGGGGAGGGACATACAAAGCAACAAAGAAATAATCTTATAAATGCGTTAGAAACACATGCATGAAAGAAATGAAAACATTAAAATACATATTTAAGGGTTCATTTTCCTAACATCACATTATCTGACCTTTTCCGCTTGACTCATACCTATACTAGATATTGCAAATAAGGGAAACCATGGGACCTATGCTTCTTTGGGCCTGGCTTACTTCACTGAATATAATTTTTTCCAAACCTTTCCATTTCCTAACAAATGGGGAAATGTCATTCTTTCTGATGGAGGCATAGAATTCCATTGTGTATATATACCACATTTTCTTGATCCATTCATCTACTGAGGGGCATCTGGGTTGGTTCCATATCTTAGCTATGGTAAATAATGCTGCAATAAACATAGTTGTGCTGGTAGCTTTAGTGTGGTCTTGTTTGTAAACATTTGGGTAAATGCCCAAAAGTGGGATTGCTGGATCATAGGGGAGATCTATGTGAAGTCTTCTGAGGAACCTCCATACTGCTTTCCAAAGTGGTTGAACAAGTTTACATTCCCACCAACAATGAAGTAAGGTTCCTTTCTGTCCACATCCCCTCCAGCATCTGTTGTTGTTAGAGTTCTTGATTTTTGCTGTTCTAACTGGAGTGAGGTGATATCTCAATGTTGTTTTGATTTGCATTTCTTTTATGGCTAGGGATGTTGAACATTTCTTCATGTGTCTATTGGCCATCCTTGTTTCTTCTTCAGAGAAGCTTCTCTTTAAGTCTTTCGCCCACTTATTTATTGGGCAGTTGATTCTTTGAGGATTTGTTGTTGGGTGGTTTAATTTTTTGAGTTCCAAGTATATTTTAGATATGAGACCCTTGTCCGTTGTATGGCTAGTAAAGATCTTCTCCCAATCGGTGGGCTTTCTATTGATCTTGCCAGCTATGTCATTTGCCCTGCAGAAGCTCTGCAACCTTATGCAATCCCATTTGTCCAACCTTTCTTTGATTGGTTGTGCTTCCGGGTCTCTATTCAGAAAATTTCGACTTGAGCCAAGGAGACCTAGGGTTTCTCCTATTCCATCCTGTAATGTTTTCAGAGTGTCTGCTTTGAGTTCAAGGTCTTTGATCCATTTGGAGTTGATTCTGGTACAGGATGATAAATAAGGATCTAGCTTTAGTTTTCTACATGTAGTTAACCAATTTTGCCAGCACCATTTACTGAAGAGGCTGTCTTTCTTCCATTCTATTGTTTTAGCTTCCTTATCGAAGATTAGATGGCTATAGGTCTGTAGGTTCATTTCTGGGTTTTCAATTCTATTCCATTGGTCCTGAGGTCTGTTCTTATGCCAATACCAAGCTGTTTTGATTACTATGGCTTTATAGTAGAGTTTGAAATTTGGTATTGATATTCCTCCAGCAGTGTTCTTTCCGTTGAGGAGCGTTTTTGCTATTCGGGGTCTTTTATTGTTCCATATGAATTTTTGGATTGCCTCCTCTATTTCCTTGAAGAATGAGGGTGGAATTTTGATAGGTATCGCGTTGAATTTGTAGATAGCCTTGGGAAGTATTGCCATTTTCACGATGTTAATCTTGCCAATCCAGGAGCATGGGAGGTTTTGCCATTTTTTAAGTTCTGTGTTGATTTCCTTTTTCAAGATTTTAAAGTTTTCATCATAGAGGTCCTTCACTTCTTTGGTTAAGTTAATTCCTAGGTATTTTATTTTTTGTGGGGCTATTACAAATGGAGTTGCTTTCCTAATTTCAGCCACACTTTTCTCATTGTTGGCATATAGAAAAGCCATTGATTTTTGGGGGTTAATTTTATAACCTGCTACTTTGCCAAAGTTTTGAATCAGCTTGAGTAATTTGGGAGTGGAGTCTATGGGATTCTTTAAATACAAGATCATGTCATCTGCAAAGAGGGAGAGTTTTATTTCTTCTTTCCCTATTTGGATCCCCTTTATGTCTGCATCTTGTCTTATTGCTGTAGCTAGGCATTCTAATACTAGATTGAAGAGAAGTGGAGAGAGTGGGCATCCTTGTCTTGTTCCTGAGTTAAGAGGAAATGGCTTTAGTTTTTCACCATTGAGTATAATGCTGGCTGTAGGTTTGTCATATACAGCCTTTATTGTATTGAGGAATGTTCCATGGATTCCTAATTTTTCCAGAACCTTCATCATAAAGGGGTGTTGGATCTTGTCAAATCCTTTTTCTGCATCTATTGAGATAACCCTGTGGTTCTTATTCTTGCTCCTGTTGATGTGATGAATAATATTAATTGATTTGCGTATATTGAACCAGCTTTGCATCCCTGAAATGAATCCTGTTTGATCATGGTGTATGATTTTTTGGATGAATTGTTGAAGTCGATTGGCCAAAATTTTGTTGAGAAGTTTTGCATCAATGTTCATCAAAGAAATGGGTCTATAGTTCTCTTTCTTTGATGAGTCCCTGCCTGGTTTTGGGATGAGGGTTATGATGGCTTCATAGAATGTATTCGGTAGTGAGCTTTCTCTTTCAATTTCATTGAAGAGTTGGAGGAGTATTGGTGTGAGCTCTGCTTTGAAGGCCTTGTAAAATTCCGCTGTAAAACCATCTGGTCCTGGACTTTTCTTAGCTGGGAGGTCTCTTATTGCTGTTTCTATTTCAATACTTGATATGGGCCTGTTAAGCTGGTTTAACTCATCTTGGTTTAGTTTTGGCATGTCAATATTTGCTAGGAAAAGGTCCATTTCTGTCAAGTTCTCAAACTTATTAGCATAAAGTTTGAGAAGTATCCCCTAATAATGTTCTGAATCTTGGTTGTTTCCGTGGTGATGTTTCCATTCTCATCTCTGAGTTTATTACTTTGGGTGTGTTCTCTCCTTTTTCTGATAAGGTTTGCTAAGGGTCTGTCAATTTTGTTAAGTTTTTCGAAGAACCAACTCTTTGTTTTGTTGATTCTTTCTATAGTTTTTTTGGATTCTAATTCATTTAATTCTGATTTAATTTTGATTATTTCTTTCCGTCTACTGGATTGGGGTTTATCTTGCTGCTCTTTTTCAAGGAGGTTTAGATGTGTCATTAAATTGTTAGTTTCCGATCTCTCCAATTTGTTGATGTAGGAGCTCAGAGCTATAAACTTGCCTCTGAGTACTGCCTTTGCTGTGTCCCAGAGGAGCTGGTAATTTGTGTGTTCATTTTTGTTGAATAGCATAAACATTTGAATTTCCTTTCTAATCTCTTCCATGACCCACTCATGATTCAGCAGTGTGTTGTTCAGCCTCCATGTGATACCGGACTTTCTTTGGTGGCTTTTGGTGTTGAGATCTAATTTTATTCCCTTGTGGTCAGAGAGAATGCAAGGTATAACTTCAATGTTTCTGAATTTAGACAAGTTTGTTTTGTGGCCTAAAATGAGGTCTATTTTAGAAAACGTTCCATGTGCTGCTGAGAGGAACGTGTATTCTGTTGCTGCTGGGTGAAATGTTCGGTAAATGTCTGTTAAGTCTAGTTGATCTATGCAGCTGTTTAGATCTGCCGTTTCTCTGTTGAGTTTTTGCCGAGGTGATCTATCTAGTGGGGAGAGTGTTGTGTTAAAATCCCTAACAATTAATGTCTTTGGATCTATATGGGATTTGAGGGAAAGTAGTGTCTCTTTGATAAATTTGGGTGCTCCATTGTTTGGCGAATAGATATTTAGAATTGTAATATCCTCCTGAAGGAGAGATCCTTTAATTAGTATGTAGCGACCTTCTTTATCTCTTCTCACGAATTTTAGTTTGAAGTCTATTTTATCTGATATTAGGATTGCAACTCCCGCCTGTTTATGAGGGCCGTTTGCTTGGTAGATTTTGTTCCAGCCTTTAACTTTGAAAATATGTTTGTTTTTACGGGCAAGATGTGACTCCTGAAGGCAGCAGAGAGAGGGGTCTTGTTTTTTAATCCAACTAGACAGTCTATGTTGCTTAATTGGAGAGTTCAGTCCGTTAACGTTAAGAGATAGGACTGAGAGGTATTTGGGGGTTCCTGCCATGTTATCCACCTTCTTGGGGGCTGTGAAAACTGGGTTCTTCCTAAGGTTCTTGGATTCTCAGTTTGGGTGCAGTTTCTTGGCCTTTGTTGCGTTCTTGTTGGTTTTCTATGTGTAGGACATCTTTAAGAATCTTTTGCAGGGCTGGTTTGGTGGAGATGTATTGTTTCAATTTTTCTTTGCTATGGAAGGTTTTTATTTGGCCTTCAGTTATGAAGGAGAGTTTAGCTGGGTACAGTATTCTTGGTTGATAGTTGTTTGTTTTTAGGGCATGGCATACGTCATTCCAGGCTCTTCTTGCTTTGATTGTCTCTGCTGAGAAATCTGAGGTAATTCTAATTGGTTTCCCTTTATAGGTGATTAACCTTTTCTCCTTGACAGCTTTAGGGATCTTTTCCTTGGTCTGGGTTGATCCTGTGTGGATTATAATGTGACGGTGGGATGCCCTATTCTGGTCTGGTCTATTTGGGGTTCTAAAAGCTTCTTGTATCTGAATAGGCCTATCTTTTTGTATGTTTGGGAAGTTCTCTGCTAGCATCCTGTTAAACAAATTTCCTAGACCATTAACTTCTGTTTCTAGGTGCTCCTCTACACCCATTATCCTTAGATTGGGCCTTCTGATGGTGTCTTCCAGGTGTTGGATAGACCTATCATATTTCTTGGACTTGTCTTGGATGGTTGTATGTTCTTTCTCTATAATATCTAGGCTGTCTTCAATCCCTGAGATTCGATCTTCTGCATGGTCTAACCTGCTGTCAAGACTCTCTACTTTTTTTTTTATCTCTTTTCCTTCTAATTGGTCAGCTTTGATGGCTTCAAGTTCTTTGTTGAAGCTCTGTTTTAGGTCTTGTATGATTTTCTTTACTTCCTTAATTTGGTGTTCAGTGTTTGTTCTCAAATCACTTAGTTGATTGGTTATGGTTTCTTTGGACTCCCATTCCTTCTGTTGGGTTCCATTCAGCATTCCCTTTGTGGTCTCCCTGACTTCCTTCAGCTCTTTGTTAATGGATTCCATGAATGTCTTTAGTGATCTTTGTGTATTCTCTACCTGGTCTCTTAATTCGTGAATTACTCTTTGATTAGTTTCCTCCCTTCTGTGGGATTCCTGCAGTTCTCTTTGAGTGTTCTCTGCCTGCTCACGCCATTCCTCCCTTTCTCTTTGAGTATTCTCAAGTTGTTCACGCAAATCCTGTATCAGTTTTTGAGAAGCTTCCTCATGCTTATGATATTCCTGTATAAACTTCTGGGATGCCTCCTCTCTCTCCCTATCACGCTCATGCAGAGTCCTTTGTACATTGTCAAACTTCTCACTTATCATGTTTGCTATTAGTGTTTGTAGAGCTATTTGGGAACTCTCCTCTGGATTATTCTTTATCTGTTCTAATCACTGATTATCAAGGTTGGGAATTGAGATACCCGAATTTGCCATTTTTCTTGTGTTTTTCCGGCTTACTCGGCCCATTTGAGATAAAGATTGCACCAGTTTTGTGCTAGAACACTATCTTAAGGCAACCATCAACCAAAGTTTGCATTTGTACAGTCAATAGTCTACAGATACAATCTAGTTCAACAGATACATCTATTCAACATCAAACGACTATATGTTAAAGGACTTCGAACCGCAGAAAAGAATTTGGAAAACCAGAAATTATTAGGATTAGGGAGAGATGTGGGTAAAAAATAGGAATAGATTGGTGTGGGGAGGCACAGGGAGAGTTAACTATGTCCTAATCACAGTGCAGGAAATGAGGTGGGTAGAATGCAAGTAGAGAGAGAGAGAAAAAGAAGAGACGGAAAGGGGAATAAAGAGAGACCAGAAAAAGAATAGAAACGTAAAAATTAATGTTATTATAGAGGTTAAAAGACCGTCTATTTAGAGAGGAATGTGAATATGTTCAGAGAAGGGGAGGGACATAGAGGAGATGTGAAAAGCTTTAAGGATGGGAACGGGAGAAGAAAAGATCAGAAGTTCAGTAGAGCTAGATAAAAAACAAAAAGATAATTAAGAAAGAAAGGAAAAGAGAAAGAAGACAAGAAAAGAAAGGAAAACTCTTATTCACATATTCCTAAAATAAAAATTATAAGATGAGAAAAAAAAAGGTTACTGGGAAACAATTATTTTTTCAGAAGAGGCAAAAATTAAAGATTAATAAAAGTTTTAGAAGGGAAAAAAATTTATATATATATATATATATATATATATATATATATAAGGTAACAAAAAACAAAAAACAAGCAAAAAAAGAAAAGAAGAAGAAGAAAAAAAAGAAAAAAAAAGAAAAAAAAAGAAAAAAAAGTCTTTAGATTTTTTTTTTTGGTGGGGGGGAGGAGTGGGAAGAATCCTGTATCTCCCTTTTGTCTGCAACCAGTCTCTTGTTGGAGTCTCTGGTCAGCTTGAGGTCCTGTGGCTTGATTGGTTTCTTAAGTCGGTTGGTTGGAAGAGGCAGAAAAATGCTCTGCTTTACCCAAGATTTTGAGATCCCCCTCCCAGGTTAGTTTTCTGGGAGGGTGGTCTGCTTTGAGAGTCACAAAAGAGGGGGATGTGTTGATGAGGCTAGGTTCTGGGTAGAGTTGAGGCCTTTCAATAAACAGTAGCTTTTCCCTGGGGCTATTTTGTGATAAAGCTCACAGCGCCCAGCCTGGAGCCATTCTCAGGGTTTCTGTTTTTCAATTGATTGTCGAGGCTGCTAGAGGGAGGGGCAGCCTCTGGCTCTGGTTACCCAGTGAAGCAAGGCACTCCGATGGCTGGCGCCTGAGCTGGGTGACTTTTCCCTGGATGGAGCTGAGTCTGGCAGGTCACTTCGCTGTTAAGTTCTTGTGACCTGCTAAATGACTCATTTTATTCCAAGGCCTGAGCTGGAGCTAGCAGCTCCTCCGAACTTTGTCGGTATCCAAGATGGAGATCACCGGTGCTGGGGGGGTAGGGGTGGCCTTCCCTCCTCTGCTCCCTGAGTAGTGAGGATGTCGGGCTTCTACTCACGCCGAGTCTTGGATCCTGGGTCGTCTCTGGACTGCAAACAGCAGGATGAAGATGTTCGCTCCTTCTCGGTTCTTGTTGGTGTTGAGTAGAATCCGCTCGTCCGCTGCGTCTGGCTCCTTCGTCCCCGACTCTCTGTGTCTCAGGTATGTCTCCGCGGCGGTGGTCGCCGCCGCCGCGGCCCCGCCGCCGGAGCGGCAACTGCTGCGTTTCCTTGGCTTCCCCTCTCTTGTCTAACTCTCTGTCCTGTGATGACACACTTGGTGTGATTCTCTGGCTTAGGACTGTTCACTGGAACTCTAAAACTGCTTTCTATGGGAGAGCTTGTTCAGATTCCAGCTTCTCCTCTGCCATCTTCCCAGAACTCTCAACAACCATTTTCATATGAAAGGAGTTATGTACATGATCCTGGAGAGAACATCCACTCTGAGAGCTTGCTACAGAGGAAATGAGGCATTAGTAAGAACAAAGAGCCATTACTCTAACAATAGAAGAATCCATTACTGTAGAGCCAGGAAGGGAAAGCCAGACATCCCCAACTGAGGCACCATATCCACAATCCAATAATTCTGATTTAGATAGTGTTGGCAGCAAGCATCAGCAAAGGGGCAGCTGGGCCCTGTCTCTGACTGAGTCCCTCACTGTCTGTGCATGCCCCTCTTGATATCATAACTGCAAATGGGTGAAACTATTAGCTAAGACCTTATGATAATCCTGCTTATGGAGGAGGCCAGGCATTCCCCCAATTCCCATGAATGATCTTGGGTTAATATCTGCTCAGAAAGGCCAGGGTGACACTGCAGTCCCACAGTCAGCTGACAACAACCTCATGTCACCCAGCTGAGCCAGATTTCTATACCTGACCTGAGATAATGCCAGTCACACAGTGTTGGGAACTTTTTTTGCACCACAATAGACAGCTATAGGAGTCACTATAGTTAGCTTTGCCTTATAAAGCAACATTCTAGACCCATTAGTTAGCATGTTCTTTTCACAGAGACCTCTCCCTCTCCCTTCCCCCTCCCCCTTTCCCTCTCTGTCCTGCTCTTCTTGCTTTCCCCCACTCTTCCTCCTATCTATGCTAGGGATTACAGCCAGGGTTTTTCATGTGCTAGTCAAACACTGTAGCATCAAGGCACATTTTAGCCCTTATTTTTCTTTCTTTCTTTTTTCTTTCTTTTTTTTCTATCTTTCTTTCTTTCTTTCTTTCTTTCTTTCTTTCTTTCTTTCTTTCTTTCTTTCTTTCTTTCTTTCTTTCTTTCTTTCTTCCTTCCTTCCTTTCTCTCTCTCTCTCTCTCTCTCTCTCTCTCTCTCTCTCTCTCTCTCTCTCTCTCTCTCTCTCTCTCTCTCTCTCTCTCTTGGTCTGTCTCTTTCTCTCTTTCTTTTCTTATTTTGAAGACCAAGACACCATTCAAACTCAGTATCTGATGCTTTTGCTCACTGGCTGGTACTCTAATATTTGAGCTACACCTCCAGACCTTGTTTTTTGAGGCAGTCTCCCCATGTTATCCATGCTGGACTTGAACTCACTTTCCTTCTTCCTCAGGCTTCTGAGTGTTGGGATTGCAAGCCTGGTTTTGATGCCTACCTTACACATTGTCTCTTTCTAACTAGAAGCAGTCCCCTGAGGTCCCTCACTATTCTGGATCACTCCTGGTCCTCCAACTTCTTTATTTCTCTTTTGTGCTCTCTTATGTGCAGCTCCAGAGAGCATTAAGCTTGGGGCTTTGTGAATAAGCTGTTCTTCTACCTATCACTCAGTGCCCCTACAGCCTGTGAAGCCAATGACCAGAGTGCTTGACCCATCCCTCCTCCTTTCAGTCTCTGAGATTCACCCTCGGAGAATCTGGATCTTCACTGTCAGCATGGAGAGGGCCATACTCAGCTCTATCAGGTAAGTCATGTGACTGAGCTCTCAGGAGATGGAGCCAAGGAGGCAGTCTTCATGCTTAGAAGTTGGGACAGAAGTGAAGGGTGTGTCAAAGGCCTTAATGGGGAGGATGAGTGAAGTCAGACGAGGGAATCCCACCTGGGCTAACAACTGCTGCACATGCCAGCATGTAGCCGCACATTGTGGGCCACTTCCAGCTTGCACAGCTAACCTGTCCTGGCTAGGCCTAACACCTGCAGAAGCTACCCAGGGCTCAAGCTGTCTTCCCTAAATGAGGGGCAGTGCATTTGCAGAGCAGCCATACCTGCTGATTCCAGGGCCTGCACCACTATCTCAAAGTTGCCTTCAATGGGCTGGGAAGGTGGCTCGGTGGTAGAGCACTTGCCTTGCATGCCTGAGGCCCTGAGTTCGATTCCTCAGCACCACATAAGCAAAAGGAAAAAAGCCGAAAGTGGCGCTGTGGCTCAAGTGGTAGAGCGCTAGCCTTGAGCTGAAGAGCTGAGGGACAGTGCCCAGGCCCAGAAGGGCCCCACGACCGGACCCCCCCCCCCGAAAAAAAAGTTGCCTTCAATGACAAAGAAATAAATGAGGACTTCAATAGGTCACCTAACTGCACAGGGCTCTGCCTGTAGTTGGCAGCATATTCTAGCCAGGAGCTCATTGTGGCTCCATATTCCCAGAGCCCTTCCGCAAGGGCATTGCTGTACCTGCACATCCCGGATACCCATAATGTCAGATCTCTGCAGCTGATGAATCCTTTTAAAGAATTATTTAAGAAAGATTTTTCCTTTGTTTTATTTAGAAAAGAATATTTTAAAGGTTCATTCCCTGGAAAACACTTCCCCAGTTTTAAATGCCAAGACAAATAGTTGGGTTCCACATGAGAGTGCCATTAAGATACTAGAACTCTACGTACTTTTCAGGGATACAATGAATTTTGGGATGACTCAATGTTTTAGGTATCCATGATTCTAACACTAGATACATTTCTACTTTCTCAATACACTGAGAACAGATTTTGATTCCAAGAGACTTTGAAAAATAGTATGAAGTCTTTCATAACTCCGCATCAACTCTTCATTTTATGAACTTATTTTCCTAATATAATTTATGAAGCTTTATAGTTAATTATTTTCTCCAAAGTCACAAAATCATTTTTTGAAGATTTTCTAATAGGGATAAAGCTTTGAGACTGAAAGGTCAATATAATCCTTTTTGTCTACTATAATCAAGAATCTCTTAAAATTATTGTTGAATGTTAAATTCCTCCAAAGCCTATACTTGAATGGAATTGCTTCTATCTTGAAGGTATGAATTGTGTGTGCTTGGGAAAAATTCCATTTATCCCATTAATATGTGGAGGATATTTCACAGTAAGGAGATCCAGGTAGTACTTACCCACTTTGGTCTCATCTCTGTACTCTGTGCATTTGGGCAAACTTCAACTTTGTCACGACTCATTTAACTTCTGTAGATTCTATGATGAAGATACTCTTTTTTTGTGGGGGGGGTCTGGTTGTGGGGCCTGAACTCGGCCTGGGCACTGTCCCTCAGCTCTTCAGCTCAAGGCTAGCGTTCTACTACTTGAGCCACAATGCCACTTCTGGCTTTTTTCTTTTTGCTTATGTGATGCTGAGGAATTGAACCTAGGGCCTCAGGCATGCCAGGCAAGCACTCTACCCCTGAGCCAACTTCCCAGCCTGATGAAGATTCTCTTAAATTTAATTTTTTTCTAAAATATATCAGAAGCCTGTAAGTATTCCTCAATACATCATGTATTCCCACAACTTATGCAATCCCTTCCTTTGATAAAAAGTCCTTCCTCTAATTAATATTAGCTAACTCCAATAGTATAGTATAAATAATTACTCAGGTTGAGGAGAGAAAGTTGTTCTATAAGTGAAATAAATACTTAGTTTTATCAAATTTTATCATTTTTAACCTCTGAAAAACTCTAGAGCTCCTAACTAAAAGCAGCTTTTATTTACACACACAAGAAAAGAGGTTAATTAATCTATTATACACTAAGAAGAATGAACCTCTGAGAGAAAAACCCATGGCATTTTTAATTATGGCTGTTATTATTATTTTAAGAACTTTTGTATCCCTTTTTATCCAAAGAAAAAAATTAGATACTATTCTTAAACAGACCAAGTTTCATTACCAAGAAAGCTAAAAGAAAACCTAAATAATGTGAGAAAATAACTATATATTATAGATTTTAACCTCAGAGAATATATGAAGAACTCCTCAATCAAGTAACACAAAAGGAAATTCACTTTAAAATAGTTGTGGAACTTCAACAAACATTTCTTCAAAGCAGAGAGATAAAGCACCACTAAGCAACCCCAAAGTTGCTAGGAAAATGCCATCAAAATCACAGGAAGATACTGCTTCATGCCTTCTACAATGACTGTGACTTAAAACAAATACAGAAAATGGTCTGGGAATGTGGCTTAGTTGTAGAGTGCTTGCCTAGCATGCATGAAGTCCTGGGTTCAATTCCTCAGTACCACATAAACTGAGAGAGCTGGAACTGATGGTGTTGCTCAAGTGGTAGAGAAAAAGAAGCTCAGGAAGAGTGCCCAGACCCTGAGTTCAAGACCCAGGACTAGGAAAAAAAGAGGAGGAGTTGAACTCTTTTGGCACAGCTAAGGTAATGAGAATGTAGAATGTTACAACCACATAGAAAACAAGTTGGTGAATCTTCCAAGAGTCTAACATAGAATTACAATATGACTCAACAATTCTATTTGTAAAGATACAAACAAACAATGGACAATAGAACTTACATGGATGCCAGTGTTCATTGTAGCCTTATTTATAAATACTGGAGAGAAACCTTCCGAATGTTCATTTATAGATGAATGAATAAACAAAATATGGCATCTCATAGTGTGGAAATTAATGTGCCACAAGAAATAAATGACACTCTGTCCATGCTGTAACATGGACTGCACCAACCTTGAAAAACATTATAAAACTAAGTATTTCAAACCAGACACAAAAGCATAGCTCATGTATGATTGTACTTATAAGAAATATCTAGAATAGACAACAGAAACTGATAGCAGATTAGAGATTGTCCACAGTTAGAGGGAGGAAGAGATGAGTGACAATTTATTGATTAATGATGATACAGTTTCTGTCGGGTCTTTGTCCGTCCCACGAAAGACGGACGGGGTCTGAGGAAAGGTAAGTGCGGCGCTCGCCCATTCCCCAGCCTCCCTCAGCCCGGGAGACAATCAGACACAGGAGGGAGCCAAATCCAGCAGGTAGAAAACTCATTTATTAACAGAGAGCAGCCCTTTTTAAAGACAAAAAGGCAAGGGAGGAAGAGGAACCAATCACTGTCAAGGTCATACCCTATCATGCACCTAAGCCTTCACGGACTGGTTAGGAACTGATCAGAAGGTCAATTGGGCTCTGCCCACTCTACTCCCTCCCAGCACCATCTTTGCTGCCCATGTGCTCTACAGTTTCTGTTTGAAGCAATAAAAAATTTAAATACTGGTGATGGTTGCACAACACTATGAATATGACCAATGTAACTTAAACACTTATATATTGGAAATTTGGTTATTTATAATTCACCACAGTTTAAAATGTCAAAACATGAAAATTAGTATTAAAGATGTGTTTCATGGGCTGATAAAAACCAAAATGACAGCTCAACATGAGTGGCTCATGCTTGTAATCCTAGCTACTCAGGAGGCTGTGACCTGAGGATTACAGTTTGCAGCTAATCCAGTCAGGACTTTTGATCTCCAATTATATACAAAATAAACTAGAATTGTGGCTGTGACTCACATGGTAGAGAGCCAGCCTTGTGTGAAAAGGGCTAAGGGACTTGGGCTCAAGCCCCAGTACTAGCACAAAAGAACAAAAAAAAAAACCCAAATGATATTGGTTGTTCTCAGCACTCAAGAAACCTACTAATATTTGTTCTTTCTCAATGTTTCCCTAATGTTAGGATATGAAAACCACATCCAGGAACTTTTAAAAATTCATCTTTCCTCAGCGTTTCCATAAATGCATGGCAAATCCCAGAATTGCTATACTGATTTCTATTACAGGCTTGTGACATCATGATTTCAAAACCACACACAAGGGGCTAGGGATGCAGCTCAGTGGTAGTGTTCTTGCGAAGTGTGCACAAGACCCTGTGCTCCATCCCCACGACTTCTATGAAAAAACTCCAAATCACAACACACATACTCATAAACAAAAGTATTGTTTTAACTGATCATTTCCTATAAGAATGGCTTCTATTATTTCTTTGACTAATATTTAGCAAATCTGTGGCTCCTAAGAGAGACACAATTTACACTAACAGAGTTAACTGAAGTGATAATTTATGCGGAAGGTAGAAATTTCTCATAAACTCTAACGGAGAGCATTATATTTCAAGTGGTACTAGGGAATTTCTTTTATCTTGCAGAAACCAGTAACATTTAGAGGCACATCAAAGACCTTTTAAAAGAAAATATGGGAAAGAATAACACGACCATTTAGGAATGCCTCAATTTCTTTTTGAGACAACAAAATAATAATAATAATCAGAATGAATATTTTCTGGATTTTTAAGATTCTGTGTATTAGCACAATGAAAATATGAAGTTTTTATAAAATTTAAAACTCTTCATTCTAACAGATCACATACAGTTGGATTTAAAAGTTTCTCTTTCTTATTTGGTAAAAGAAAATGTTACATTTTGTCTGGCTTGCCCCACAGGATCAAAAAAAGCAAGAAAATCCAAGTATTCCAGCTGGTTGCTGGTGGCTCATACATGTTATCTTAGCTGAGGATGAGATCTGAGGATTGCAGTTGAAAGGCCAGGAAGAAAACTTCCTGAGAAATTTATCTCCAATTAACCACCAAAGAAAGCCAGAAATAGGGCTGTGGCTTAAGTGGTAAAGTACTAGCCTTGAGCAGAAATGTTCAAGTACAGGACCCTAGTCCTGAGTTCATGCCCCAGGATTAGCAAAAACCAAACGAAACCAAACAAAAAATACCACCCAAGAGAAAACCCCCAAATATCCCCTTTATTCCAATCTTGCTTTCTCAGATATTAGTGAGCACATGCCTGATAAATCCTGCCCCATATTGGTGAGCATTGTCCCCCCAGGAAAACTTGATCATTCTCCATCATGTAAACTCTGAAGTGGATGAGAAAGAGAGGTGTTTGAGACTTAAGCACTAATATTTCGTTTAGTATCTTTTTTCCAGTAGCAGGAAAAATTGATGAAAGTCTGTTATTGCAATATCTCAAAGCTGGGATTCAGCTGAGCTGCATTCCTGAGTTCATAGAAGAATTTACATTAGGAAGTGGCGCTGTAGCTCAAGTGGTAGAGCGCTTGCCTTGAGCTGAAGAGCTAAGGGACAACGCCCAGGCCCAGAGTTCAAGCCCCACGACCGACAAAAAAAAAAAAAAAAGAATTTACGTTATGCTCCTCAGTTCAACAAGAAGAGGTCCATGTTTTTATTTTCCATGCTACTTCAACACTTCAACCCTTGACATTCAGATAGAACACACACACATATGCCTTAAAGGGCCTCTCTTCCACATTTTGCAAAAGATAACGTTGAGCATGTAGGTTTAGGTATCCATTTCTGTTGTTGCCAGGGGCCAGCCTCGGATCACAATCCTCTATATACTCATCCTTCATAGCTCAAATTATAATGTGTACCATTATCCCTGCTTGTTGGTTGATCTGGAAACTCACATTTTACCCAAGCTGGCTTCAAAATGCAATCTTCTATACTACTTTCCAAAGTGGTTGAGCAAGTTTATACTCCGACCAACAATGCAGTAAGGTTCCCTTCTGTCCACATCCCATTCAGCATCTGTTGTTAATAGAGTTCTTAATTATAGCCAATCTAACTGGGGTGAGGTGGAATCTCAATGTTGTTTTGATTTGTATTTCTTTTATGGCTAGGGAGGTTGAGCATTTATTTCTTCATTGGCCATCCTTCTTTCCTCTTCAGAGAAATTTCTCTTTCATTCTTTAGCCCACTTATTTATTGGGCAATTGTTTCTTTGAGGATTTGTTGTTGGGGGATTTAATTGAGTTCCAGGTATATTGTAGATATGAGACACTTGTCCGTTGTATGGCTAGTGAAGATCTTCTCCCAATCAGTGGACTTCCTATTGATCTTGCCAGCTATGACCTTTGTCTTGCAGAAATTCTGCAATATCATGCACTCCCAATTGTCCAACCTTTCTTTGATTTGTTGTGTTTCTGGATCTCTTTTACAAAAATTTCTGCCTGTGCCAAGGAGACCTAGGGTTTCTCCTATTTTATCTTGTAATGTTTTCAGGGTGTCTGCTTTGACACCCAGGTCTTTGATCCATTTGGAGTTGATTCTGGTACAGGGTGATATATAAGGATCTAGCTTTAGTTTTCTACAAGTGATTAACGAATTTTGCCAGCACCATTTACTGAAGAGGCTGTCTTTCTTCCATTCTATTTTTTTTAGCTCCCTTATCGAAGATTAGATGGCTATAGGTCTGTGGGTTCATTTCTGGGTTCTCAATTCTATCCCATTAGTACTGAAGTCTGTTCTTGTGCCAGTACCAAGCTGGTATCATTACTATGGCTTTGTAGTAAAGTTTGAAATTTGGTATTGATATTCCTCCAGCACTATTTTTTCTGTTAAGGATCGTGTTTGCTATTCAGGGTATTTTATTATTCCATATCAGCTACTTTGAAAAGTAGTATGGAGGTTCCTCAGAAGACTCCATATAGAGCTCCCCTATGACCCAGCAATACCACTTTTGGGCGTTTACCCAAATGATCACAAACAAGGCCACACTAAAGCTACCAGCACGACTACGTTTATTGCAGCATTATTTACCATAGCTAAGATATGGAACCAACCCAAATGCCCCTTCATAGATGAATGGA
Organism: Dipodomys merriami; assembly: GCF_024711535.1. Taxonomy (NCBI): domain Eukaryota; kingdom Metazoa; phylum Chordata; class Mammalia; order Rodentia; family Heteromyidae; genus Dipodomys; species Dipodomys merriami. The sequence continues at coordinate 3,720,566 of NW_027202283.1, read as the reverse complement.
TCAAGAAAATGTGGTATATATACACAATGGAATTCTCTGCTTCCATCAGAAAGAATGGCATTGCCCCATTTGTTAGGAAATGGAAAGATTGGTACAAATTATACTAAGTGAAGTCAGGCCCAAAGAAACATAGGTCCCATGGTTTCCCTTATTTGCAATAACTAGTATATGTCTGAGACAAGCAGAAACGGTCAGATAAGTTGATGTTAGGCAAAATGAACCCTAAGATAAGGACTCATGTTTTTTTTCTTTCTTGTGATTTTTTCTTTTTTTGAGGGGGGGGGGTCTGGTTGTGGGGCCTGAACTCTGGGTCTTGGTACTGTCCCTCAGCTCTTCAGCTCAAGGTTAGCGCTCTATCCCTTGAACCACAGCACCATTTCTGGCTTTTTTTCTTTTTGTTTATGTGGTGCTGGGGAATTGAACCTAGGGCCTCATGCATGCAAGCAAGTGATCTACCACTAAGCCACTTTCCCTGCCCCTTTCTTGTGATTATTTCTAACATATTCATAAGATGATTTCTTTCTTGCTTTGTATGTCCCTCCCCCACAGTATAACCACTGTTTTCACTGTAGTTGATGTTGGTATAATTTGCGGAGGGGAAGGGAATAAACAAATTGTTTAAATAAGGATACAGGTGGATCCATTGCAACAATGAGATGTACAAGACGTTATGTCAAAAAACGAACTTTACAACTTTGGTGGGGGGGGCGCATATGGGGGAAGGGATGGGAACAAAGAAGGAGGCAACAATGCTTGATAAGAAATGTACATTACCTTGCTCATGTAATTGTAACCTCTCTATATGGTACTTTCACAATTTAGAAATGCAATCTTCCCTATATCCACCTCCAGAATAGCTAGGATTATATATATGCCACCGTGTTCAATGTAAAATTAACTCATTTTTTTGTTTGACTGAGGTTTGAACTCAGGGTGGCATTCTACCACTTTGTCCATACACCAGCTCTTGTCAAGTTTTTTATCTTTAGTTTATGGATCACTTAATTCACTCCAAGTATCAATTTCATTTTAATTTTAAGAATTATAGTTTATTTTTGTTTTCCTTAAAATATTTGTGCAAAGGAAGGAATGTTCTGTTTGAAAAATAAAGATAGTTACCCTTTAAAATATTTACTCTGTATTGAAACTCTTAGAAGGCAAGGTATGGCTCAAGTGGCAGAGCACCATTCTTGAGTAAAAACCAAGCAAGCATGTGAACAAGCCCAATTTTACCGCACACACACACACACACACACACACACACACACACACACACACACACACACTACAACACTTGGCATGAAATTTTAAGCTTTACAGGTATTAATAATTTTACTTCTCACAAAAATGATTGTGTTAACTAATACCTATAGTTAACACACGAAAAGTCACTAGAATTATATATACTATTTTATTTTCCAGATGAGGAAACTGAGTCATGGGAAAGATCAGAGGATATTTTAGAAGAGGAAGCCAGGAATTCTGTTTTAGAACCCACAGGACTTAACACACCATTGACACTATAATACTGCTTGATTTAGTGTATTAAAAATCCCCTCTGTACATTATTTTTACCACACCTCTGATGGACTTCCTGCTCATTGTGTTGATTAAAATTTGACCACTTTCATTAATTCACTAAACATTTTCCCAGAGCTGCCCAGGCTTCTGAAAACACTAAGCTAATAGATAATTTTGAGGGTCAAGTAAAAATCTGCAGAGATAGGTTTGTATGAAGCTAATGAAGTTTAAGCTTATCCTCTTGGGAGCCCTTCAAGATCCTGGAAGAGGAACAAGCTGTGGTCACCCAGTCAAAAATTTTGATACATTTTGAGACATATAAATTCAAATGGATAGAACTAGTATATCTTTCTAACCCAATATCTCCTGTGTCATTTGGCATGCTTTCTTACCTTCTTAATTATTTTTAGATAGTTGTAGGAGTTTCAACTAAATGTGTCCCTTTACATGTACAGTGCATTTTGATCAGTTAATGCTTCCATCATTCTCCCCTCCACCTATCCATTTCCTTGCCTATTTTCTAATATGTCTGAGTTCCATTTCCATATGTACAAATTGAATATTATGACTATATTTGCCCACCATTCATCCCTCTATTTGTCTACTCACTTCTCCTTATTTCCCAACCCTCTCACTCATATTTGAGCTCCTTAGTATTCTTTTTGTTCAACTGTTGTTCAAAGTTGTACTAATTTATATTTCCACCAATTAAGGTTCCTTCTCCCCTCCTACTCCATTCTTGTCAGCATTTGTTGCTGTTTGTATTCTTGATGATGGCCATTATGTCTAGAATGAGATGAAATCTTGATTCTGTTTTGATTTGCATTTCTTTTTTGGCTAGAGGTCTTCTACAGGTTGTATTTTTAGGTTAATAACCATGTCCTTTGCTGTGCAGAAGCTTTTTAGCTTGATACAATCCTATTTGCCAAGTCTCTTTTCTATTTTCTAAGTTCCTGGAGTTATATTTAGGGAGTTTCTGCCTATGTCAATACATTCTAATGTTTACTCTTTCCTGTAGTAAAGTTTTAAATCTTATATTGAGGTTTTTGATCCACTCTGAATTGATATTAATTTAAGGTGTGAGAGAGGTCATATATATGGACATTTGGTTTTCCCAGCACCATTTGTTGAAGAGGCTGTCTTTTTCCACCATACATTTTATCAGATAGCTGTGGGTTCTTGTATTCATTTCTTCGCCTTCTAGTCTGTTCCACTTCAGGTCTGTCATACTTTCTAGAGTGGCTAGGACTATTTTGAGATTAACTAAGGAGAATGTGAGTTGGAATTCATTTAGTTTGACTTTACAGAAGTCTCTGATAATCACATATTGAATAATTTATTTACTGATAGTGATTGTACTGTAGCAATAATTTTTATGGCACATTTTTAATAGAAACATTGAGCAAAGCTGTTTAATTGTTTAATCATTTGTTAATGAAGAGGAATTCATCACATAGATTGAGAGAATATTTTGGTTCTCTTGCTGATTGATATATATACACTTAAAATTGATGAAAGCAACATAATTGTTAGACACACAGGTTAATGAGTGTCTAAGTAAGTTGAAAATGATTTAAGGTTAGTCTCTGGACAGGAAAAAAATAAAAGGATCTGAGAATGTAGAACTCACCTAGAAAAAACTTCAGAGAGAGGATTTCACAAACAAGACAATTCAAAACTGAAAATATGGAAGAATGAAAATATAGTCAATTATATTGTATGAAAGTATGAATTATTTTTTATAAAATATATTAATAAACAATTATCATTTTACAAAAGATTTATAGTATAACCTAAAATATTAAAATACCTTTTCATTTCAAAGAATGAAAAAAAAGATACCAAAGGAATATGGGATAATTGCAAAAGACGTTACATATGGATGATGGGAATATCATAAGGAGTAAAGGAAAAGAAATAGAAAAAGTATTTGAAATAATAATGACAGAACTTTCCCCAAATTAATGTCAGGTATGAGCTACACTTTCAGGAGAAACTCTGGTAACAGCAAGTTACCAGAATGAATTCTGCAAACAACAATAAAGGCCCCTAAAAGAAGAAAAAAATCCTCACACAAACAGGTATATGTGGCATGCTGTAATAGTTCATGGTTATAAATTAAAAATAGCCAAAAGGTCTAAGCATCTTGCAGAACTGTAGTACAGGTGATGACAAGTCCCTGGACACTTTCCTGATGTCTATGACAATCAGAGGGAAACCTTCCTTGACCCCATGAGAGCAGAACTTTCTAGAGGATTACGAGGTTCCTATGACAATGAATCTGAAATACCTTATTTTCCCTGGGGACAAAGTCATTACACTACTTATAAGCTATATGAATCTTTAAATGAAGCTTACTCCTGCAAAATCTGCTTAAAGTGCATTTATGAAAGAAAGAACTGATAGCTCAATATAAGAATAAGAAAATGGGAAGCATTCCTAAACTCTGAAAATGGAATTCTCAAAGTTAGTCAGCTGACTACTGACCATATACATGCCCTGGACCTGCTTCTATTTTCTACATTGTAACACTGCTAGTGGTTCATACCTGTAATTATAGCTACTCAAGAGGCTGAGATCCTAGGATGGCAGGTCAAAGAAGTCAGACTGGGCAGAAAAATACCAGGAAATCCTATCTCCAATGAACCAGCAAATAGCCAGAAGTATGACTCAAATGGTAGCATGCTAGCCTCAAATCTCAAATAAATAGAGAGAGAATCCAAGGCCCCGAGTTCAAGTCTCAATTACGGCACACAGAAAAACAAACTAAAAGAATACTGTTATGGGGGGAGGGGAGCATCAAAAATATAAAAAATAAAAAAGAATACTGCTAAAGGAAAGTTTTTGAGTATTAGAAGGGGCTCAAGATTTATAACTTTATATTATATACGCATGTAATACGTACAGCTATAATTTAAAATATATAATCAATTTATACATGTAAGAGAGTCCAATCATGATATAGATTATATAATATGTTTTTCCTTTTTTTACTTTTTTATTGTGAAAATACTGTACAGAGAGATTATAATATATTTTTCTATGGACGAACAAAGACAAGAATTTCATTTTTAGAAGCCAAACAAGTAAGAATATGAAGTGAAATACTTAAACTCTATTAAAAACAAAAATCACCAACCTGGAATTCTGAACCCATGAAATTATCCTTCATCAGTCAGATAAATATAATTGACATCTACATTAGAAGGGATTGTATTCAAGTTCACACATGAAAAAAAAAAAAAAAGGTCACACATGAGCTTTCATCGAGACAGAGAAAATTCCAGGTAAGAAGATAAATGAAAACAATAGAAATAATATAATACCTGCTCTTGGACCAAATAGAATTAAACTTGAAATCCATAATATAAATTAATAATAGAAAGATACTTAAAGATTAAACACTGCTAGGTGTCCAGGGTACATATCTCTTGTCTTAGCTATGTGAAAGGCTGAGACTAGGCAGATTGATGTTCCAGGCCAGCCAGGGTGGAAAACAAAAGTCTTCAAAACTTCATTTAATGGAATGAAGATGGTATACACCAGTCATCTCAGCAATGATGAAAATCCATATGGGAAGGAGGTGAGACACATCTCAGAAGTATATAACCAATGCTAAAAAGACTGGAGATATGGATCAGCAGTATGACACCTGACTAGCAAATGTGAGGGCCTGAGTCAAACTCCAGTGTCACCTAAACAAAGAAACGAACAAATATATCTCAAACTGTGAAATGCATCAGAAGCAGTGCTTTGAAAGAAACTTCTAGCACTGAATGCATACAGTAGGAGGTAGACCTCAAGTTATTAAACCAAGTTTCTATTTTAGTTAACTAGAAAAATTCCTGAATTCAATCTCTAATACCACTACCACCACCCAGAAAAAATAAATGAAACTTGTAGAAAATCCATACACCGAAACCTGCAATGATAAATTCAAAAGTAATTCTTTGAAAAGATCAAGAAAATCAGTAAGATACTACTTAAGATGAGGATAAGATAAATTAACAATATGAGAAATAAAAGAGAAATCTGATAATTTCAATGATGTTAAAGTATAATAAAGATAACAAAGGAATATTGTGAACAAACCTATGCCACAAATTTGATAATCTAAATGTAATAGACCAATTTCTTCCAAAATATTTGTCAAAACTTACACAAGAAGAAATCAAGCAGGATAAGTCTGAATCAATTGAAAAAATTGAATAGCTAGGAATACAGGTGTGAGAACCAGAACCTGTCCATCTTAATGTATTTTTAATGACTTCAAGTCTATCAAGTTATCACAAAGACTGTGAAATCTTATTACTTATTTATCCCTTTTTATACTAGGTGCTATTCTAGTTTTTTTTTCCATGTATTATTAACCTGTGTGATAGTTACATTATGCTTTGAGGTTGGTGTAACTACAAATTTTCCAGAAAGAAATTGATGCAAAATAAATTGTTCAATTCTATGAGGCGGTTTAAATGGCAGACCGGGGGCACAAACCAGAATTTGGTGTTTGTGCCTTAGTGCAGTGTACTCCTCTCTGTGCCACTTCTGTGAGATAGGATGCATTTATAATTCCATACCTGGATTTCTATTTCACTTTGAATTCTATAGCATTTGCTATGGGTTCCATAGCTTTGTTTTTATTTCCTCTGTTGTAATTTTAGGTCTTAGAAAGGGCAGTGATTATTTTTTTACTCTGTCCTATTGTTTCAGACTTTTAGACTATATATGGACCCAGCATTATAAAGCAATTTTCCACTGGTCTAGATAATTTAGCACACACTGCAAACTCTGAAAGCTTCAATTGGGAGATATGTCCAATTACTTTCCAATCTATTTTTATGTAATAATCAATTTTGAAATTATAAACCATATTCTGTTTGTAGGATTTGCATTTTGCTTAAAATAAAGTCCAATTTCTGAGATTCTCTAATAAGCATTGTAGATTATCCAAAACCTTAGCAAGTCAAATACTTGTCTCACTTCGTCTACCAAGAAGAAACCTGGAGTTCCCCAATCTTAATATTTTGTGCCATTTTGAGCATAATATTGTAACAGGTCCGAAGGCCCTTTGACTGAGGGGCACTATCATTTGGGCTCAGAGATTAACCAAAAGCAGTATAAAAGCTTGGTATCTCAGCTTCCACTTTATATCCACCTACCAGACCAATGACTTACTGTATCCAGGTTCCAGCTGAGAAATCCTGAGATGATGAACTGCCTGGCTCTCTATGAGTACTGCCTTCCAACTCTCACCACATGAACACGTGTGTGACTGGGACTTTAAAATTATGCATTTGTTATTGGATGCTGGTGTCTCACACCTGTAATCCTAGCTACTCAGCAGGCTGAGATCTGAAGATCCTGATTCAAAGCCAGCCAAGGCAGGAAAGTCAGTGATATGTATCTCCAATTAGGTAGCCCTGAAAAGCCCAAAGTGGAGCTGTGGCACAAGTGGTAGAGTGCTAGCTTGACTATAAAAGCTAAAGGAGTACATCCAGGCCCTGAGTTCAAGACCTAAGAGTAGAACAAAAAACCAAACTACAAAAACAAAAAAATATGCATTTCTCTCCTGCCACTGCCTTTTCCTCCTATATAAAGCTAAAGAAAATGTGTACTCAACTTGGGAGGGGGAAGGAAGGAGCTGGGGAGGTGGGGAGGGAAGGTATGGTAGAGGAAAAACAAAGGAGGAGGAAACAATGTTCGATAGGAAATGTATTCATTACCTTACTTATGTAACTGTCCCTCTGTATTCTATTTTTATAATAAAAAACATAAAAAAGAAGAAAATATATGGTTAGACTGGACCTATGGAACCAGGAGTATATTCCTGGACCCTGTAACAATGGGTTTCATCTATCAAAGTTAATGGACGTATCTTTGATGCTTATATTCATAAGCCATCTATTTGGCATTTTGAATTTATGACAACATTTTCTGCTAACTTTCAGACTTGAACTCAGAGCCTTGCACTCTTGCTTGGATTCTTCTCTCAAGTCTGGTGATCTCCCACTTGAACCACAGCTCCACTTCTGACTTCTTGTGGGTTAATTGGAGAAAAGAGTCTCTTGGATTTGCCTACCTAGGCTCACTTTGAACTGTGATCCTCAGATCGCAGCTTCCTGAGCAGCTTAGAATACAGGCCTGAGCCGCTGGCACCCTCCTATAACAAATATTTTTAACTTTTCAAAACCTCTGTGATCACCTGCCATTGGAACAGGTAGCAGTACTCTGTTCTATACCAATTTTCCTCCACAGCACCTAAGCAATCGTCCCAGAGAAATCTTCCCTTACCTCCTACTACCCTGTCCCTAGACACTTCTCTAACCCCAATTTCTGTCTCTCTGCTCACACTGTGTTCATTTTCTCCACACTACTTACTGTCTTCTAAAATAACAAGTTGAACTATAAGAAATTGTGATTCACTTAGGGTAGAAGCTCTTGTTTGGTTTCTATGTTTACTTCCACATGGTCCAACATTAAAACAAGACATTTTATCTGCTTCATCAGTCACCTATCCCTACTTCCCTAAATCCAGTACCTGGCAGATATAATAAGATATAAACCATCTTTTCAATCTCAATCATTTCCTTCAATATTGAGTTAAGATAAAAAAAAAAATCAGGATGATAATTGACAGCACTTCCACAGAGAAGGCCTTTGGGTGTGATTTCTCTACATGTCTAATGATACACCTTTCAATACACACACACATCAACCCTGATCCCAGCACACGTTGTGAACATGCCACAGCCATTGCTCTGTCATGGGATTGTAATATAAATTCCATTTAATAGTGTCATTACATAATGGAGTTTTTTGTGTTTCCCTGTGAGCATGGTACTTGTTAACTTTGTAGCAAATATAACAAGCATCTCAGTGACAACCAAACCTCTACATCTTTTTCCTGTGAAAGGTGCAATGGGGAATGATACCAGGCAGGCCTGTGTCCTTATATTGATTCAGTTAATCAACTTTATGATGGAATCATTATTTTGAACTTATTCTGCTAAACTGTAGTTAGTTTGCCAGATATGCATTTTTTGAAAATGGAAGAGCTTTGTGGTGCTAGGTCCTTTCCAGGAGCAAACCCATACAAAGGGATAGATTTTTCTATATCTCTTGCTCAACAATCTATTTTGTAAATATTTCTAATTGTGGATTGTTTTTTGCAACTCCTAACTCTTGAACTCAAGTCCTGTGCAATGTCCCTGAGCTTCTATTACTCAAGGATAACACTCTACCACTTGAGCCACAGCAACACTTCTGGCCTTCAATGAGGAATTGAACCCAGAACTTCATGCAAGCACTCTACCACTAAGCCACATTCCCAGACTATGGGTTTTGTGTGTGTGTGTGTATTGGTTCTGGGCTTGAACTCAGGGCCTGAACACTATCCCTGAACTTTTGTACTCAAGGCTACTGCTCTATCACTTGATAGCTCCACTCCAGGGTTTTGGTGACTAATTGGAAATAACAATCACACCAGCTTTCTTGTTCAGGCTGGCTTCAAACCATGATCCTCAGATCTCATCCTCCTGAGTAGCTAGAATTACAGGCGTTGGAAATCTAATTCTGTTTGTTTTATTTTTGCTTGCAAATAAACCTATGCACATTGAATTTCAAACTTTACACAGGAATATTGTTTATATGTTTGATGAATAGTGATATTTCTATTGCAATGTTCATCAGAAAAGTATGAATAATTTCTGAAATTGGGTCATTATTTCTGTAGTCAATAACATTGTGATAACAAGTCCAGTCTCTGGCAAATGATTTAAAAATTTATTCTCTGAGATCAATTCATCTTTTTAAATTTGTACCTATCTTCAGTGATCTTAAGGATCACTTAAGGAATAATAATAGGAAGTACTAGTTTGGGAACTATAATAACTGCTCTTGCATTTTACATTAATGAAATGTATGTGAGAAAAATTAAGTTTTTAATTACCTTTTCTCTGAAATTTCCAAACTACCAACAGATTATTTGATAACCTGAAGTTAGTGGTGACTCTGGGGAGGAAGGACCTTGATTTGCAGCATTTGCCAAATTTTGTGCTGTAAGTAGTCCCATAATGGGCTATTTTAAGCTAATCAAAAGTTAAGCCCTTTTATATTTCTAAGTACTTTGTCACGGATTTTTGTAAAGTCAAAGATGCCTTCCAGCTGACTATTATACTATGAAACTCCTCTTCAACAACATTGGCCAAGATAGAAAAATAACAGTTACTCTGTCATTTCAGAACTATGGTTAACAGGTGGCTTATTGGCTTCAACTCTTGATAATCCAGCACTGATCCTAGATTCAGAATCAAAGTAAAACTTCACAGTTACAGCCAGAGTTTATTCAGTACTTGCTTTTAAATTAGAAAATACGCTTAAATAGTTAAAACACAAATAGGACACAGATTTACTTTAATCTGTCAAAAAGATAAATAAATATTTAATGGTTTAAATTGTGACCTTCAAAAATAGGTACAAAGTCTGACCCTTCTATTACCTTTGCGTACCTGGGAGTATGATCTCATTTAAACATAGGCTCTTTGCAAATGTAGTCAATAAAGGATCTTAGTGAGACAACATGTGAATTTAGAGTAGACCCTAAACCCAATGATAAGGTAATTTCAGGGATTAGATTTGTTTGGGTTGTTGTGCAGTACGGCACAGATCATAATTTACCCAAAAGACTCAGCTACTCAATCCCAAGCTGCTTGTTGCCCATGGAAATATGACCTGCCAGATCTTCTGGGTGTTGTTCTTTTGTTTCGTTTGGTTTTGTTTTCCTGAGGAGAAGCCAGAAGCAAGATTTTCATTTGATAGCACTGTAGTTTTAAATGTCTCAAGCAAAGGAAAAGGAAGAAAAGAGAAAAAAATGATTGGTTCTTTTCAGGTTTTGAACAAATGTATGACCTTTGCTTTATAAAGTAACATCTAGATCTAAAAGAGTTATGCTAATTTGTTGCTTTGTAATTGTCATTGTTTCTCAGTGCCTTCAATTAACAATGCTTCCAAATAAAATAGGCTTAAAATTTGTCATCCTTTATCATCCTAGTTAGAGTGGCCGATGTGTATACAGGAATATCTTAAATTTACAGGCAACTGGTTTTCTAGAACCATTTTGAAGTAAAGAATTTCAAATGATGAAAGTGTGGTATTACAAAACAATAATTTATTTTGAAGGTTCAGCTTTTTCATATACTGCAAGGTAAGCTATTGGGCTGTTGGGTGCTCATAATAAAATGATTGTATAAAGAATTTCAATCTCCCATTTTAGGTTTTAAGCCTACAACTTTTAGAACTAGTTATGTCTTTAAAAAGTCAACTATCCAAGTGAAAAAGGAAATCCATTTTCTCAATTTTCAATCTAATTTGAAGAACATATTTTTAGCTATGGGAACAATAGTTAGCTCTGCCTGATGACATGTTGTCTTTAAATTTTATGAAAAGAAAGAATTAGAAACAATTTCGAGGCTATATATTGCAGAACATAGAGGAGGAGGTTATATTGTAATTTGATTCTTTATTATTATATGCTGTGAGGTAACAAAAGATGGTGACAATTTACATTATTCAGAGGTACAGCTCATGAAGCACTGCCATGGTAGCTGGAAGTCTGACTACAGAATTGGTCCAGACAAGACCCGCCTGCCAAGAAAGCAATCTAAAATGAAGTGATATGATAAAAACAAATGAGTAAAAAAGTGGCTACAGCCATTTCCTATCAAATAAAATGATGAAAGAAAGACAGATGGGCCTCGTGGAGCAAGATGGTCGGGTTAACAGTGAGGATAAAATATTTAACTAAAGGCAGCCACTATTGTTGCAAATATATTTAATAAGTTGAAATAAACAAGTGTATATAGCCATAAAGACGAACTGTAGTTCATTGTAGTTCTCTGAAGAGGAATATGGGAAAACAAATTATCATAGGAATAGGAATGGGCAACAAAGATTTGCATAAATGAAATAGAAATAAAAGCTGTTTTCTGGAAAACTAATTGTTTTTTATAGGTGGATGATTCATAGATGATCTGTGTGTGTGTGTGTGTGTGTGTGTGTGTGTGTGTGTGTGTGTGTGTGTACATGCACGCGCGCTGTTGTCACTGGGCACTGGGACTTGAAATCAAGGCCAGGGTACTACCCCATAGGCTTATTGCTCAAGGCTGGTGCTCTAGAAGTTCCAAATATAACTTCTCCTAGTTAGCTGGAGATAAAGTCTTCTCTGTCCTGGCTGTCTTCAAATTGTGATCCTCAGATCTCAGCCTCTTGAATAGTTACAATTACAAGCATGAGACATGAGTCAGTGCCTACCTGATAAGTCTATGCATGTTTTTGTGTTTTGTATGTTTTTAAATATTCTCTTTTAAGAAAAACCATGAAACATATGAAAATAAAACTTAGTTGAATTAAAAATTTAGCCAGACTTTGTGAAATATTAAATGCCTTAAGATGTGTATTGCCTGGGATTTCACTTCTAAAATAAATAATTTAAGCCTTTTTATTTGAGAGATGAGAAATAATTTTCTTCTCAAATGCACATTTGCAAAAGATTTTGGAATGTTGTCTCTAGTGATTTTGACTTTTTTAGGAGATGAATAATGATGAAATTATATTTTATTCAGGGTTCAGAAAACTATCAAACATTTTTGGTTTGCATAAATAAACAAATGGTTAACATTCTATTTTAAAATAAAACAAAATATTCTCTTTTGGTAAAGTTTCCCATAGAAACCTAAGAAAAATAAAATAAATAAATGAGAACATCACTGAGGCTTTGCTCCGAATGATTTACAGTATCCAAAAGTTTTCACTTGCTTTGTGCTAATATTGTCCATGACCATTACATGGGTTTTCAGGAAAAGCTATTATCCATTATGTATACCATTCATAATTGACTCATAGCTCTTACCAACATGCTGTTGAAATTCTTTTCACTTACTATTTTGGGAACAAAGAAAAACTCAAGGGATTTTTATGCAAAATTGGTAGTATTTCCCCCATTTCAGAGTCCAGGAAGGCAATGTAAACTTTTATGACTCTCCTGAGTCTCAAATTATTCTGCTTTAAATATTCCCTGTATGAGAAATAAAAAGAAGCAATCTATATGTGTGAACTATTTTTAATGTCAGTTTAAACAGATGTTTATCCAAAGAAGTCATACAAATCATCATCATTAGTCTTTGAGAGTATGTTCGCCATCATTATCAGGGAAGGCAAGTAAAATTATCTTAAGATATTATTGCTGTTAAGATCGCTATTATAAAAAAAGATAAGAAAATAGATAAGAGGAGTAAAAACAACTATTGTCAATCAGATAGAGAATTCAGAACCTAGATCTCAGAACCTTTGTGCTCTCTTGAGGGTAATTCAAAATAGTGCAATAACTATGGAAACCAGTATGAAGATGCCTCATAAAACTAAAAATAAAACTTCTATATGATTAGTAATTCTACATTTGGATATATATCTAATAGATTAAAATCAGGATCCCATCAAAGACCTTGGAGTCAAAGCAGACATTCTGAAAACATTACTGGATGGAGTAGAAATAAACCCTAGGTCTCCGTTGCACAGGCCGAAATTTTTTTAATAGAGATCCAGAAACACAACAAATCAAAGAAAGGTTGGACAAATGGGATTGCATGAAATTGCAGAGCTACTCCATGGCAAAGGACATAGCTAGCAAGATCAATAGAATACCGACGTATTGGGAGAAATCTTCACTAGCCATACATTGGTCAAGGGTCTCATATCTAAAACATACCTTGAACTCAAAAAAATTAAATCCCCCAACAACAAATCTTCAAAGAAACAAGTGGGCTAAAGACTTAAAGAGAAACTTCTCTGAAGAAGAAAGAAGGATGGCCAATAGACACATGAAGAAATGCTTAACCTCCCTAGCCATAAAGAAATGCAGGAGCTGGGAAGGTTGCTCAGTGGTAGAGCGCTTGCCTTGCATGTATGAGGTCCGGAGTTCGATTCCTCAGCACCACATAAGGAAAAAGAAAAAAAAAGGCGGAGGTGGTGCTGTGGCTCAATTGGTAGAAAGCAAGCCTTGAGCTGAAGAGCTGAGGGACAGCGCCCAGGCTCAGAGTTCAGGCCCCACGACCAGACACCCCCCCCCCAAAAGAAATGCAAATCAAAACAACATTGAGATACCACCACACTACAGTTAGAATGGCTAAAATCAAGAAGTCTAATAATAACAGATGCTGGAGGGGATGTAGACAGAAGGGAACCTTAAGTCATTGTTGGTGGGAGTGTAAACTTATTCAACCACTTTGGAAAGCAGTATGGAGATTCCTCAAAAGACTCCACAGAGAACTCCCCTATGACCCAGCAATCCCACTTTTGGGCATTTACCCAAATGTTTATGAACAACACCACACTAAAGCTACCAGCACGACTATGTTTATTGCAGCATTATTTACTATAGCTAAGATATGGAACCAACCCAGATGCCTCTCAGTAGATGAATGGTTCAAGAAAATGTGGTATATATACACAATGGAATTCTCTGCCTCCATCAGAAAGAATGGCATTGCCCCATTTGTTAGGAAATGGAAAGATTGGAACAAATTATATTAAGAGAAGTAAGGCCGGCCCAAAGAAGCATAGGTCCCATGGTTTGCCTTATTTACAATATCTAGTATATGTCTGAGTCAAGCAGAAAAGGTCAGATAAGGTGATGTTAGGGAAATGAACACTAAGATATGTATTCAAATATTTTTTTTTTCTTTCATGCGATTTTTTCTAACACATTTATAAGATTATTTCTTTGTTGCTATGTATGTCCCTCCACTACAGTATAACCCTGCTTTCACTGTACTTGATGTCGGTATAATTTGTGTAGGGGAAGGGGAAAACAAATTGTTTAAATAGGGATACAGGTGGACCCATTGCAACAATGAGATGTACAAATCGTTATGTCTAAAACGAACTTTACAAACTTGGTGCGGGGGGGGGAGTGGGAGGAGGATTGGGTGCGAGGGAAGGGGTAGGATGTGAAGGGATGCGAAGGGGAAACAAAGGAGGAGGCTACAAGAGGCTACAATGCTTGATAAGAAATGTACTCATGGGCTGGGAAGGTGGCTCAGTGGTAGAGCGCTTACCTTCCAAGCATGAGGCCCTGGGTTCGATTCCTCAGCACCACATAATCAAAAAGAAAAAAAATGGAAGTGGTGCTCTGGTTCAAGTGGTAGAGTGCTAGCCTTGAGCTTGACTGGACTCCCCCCCAAAAGAAAAGAAAAGAAAAGAAAAGAAATGTACTCATTATCTTTCCCATGTAATTGTAACCCTCTGTACAGTATTTTCACAATAAAAATAAATAAATAAATAAATACATAAATAAATAAAATAAAATCAGGATCCCAAATAGACATAAATATTTTATATCTTTTGCAAAATTATTCACAATAGCCAATATAATGAACCAAACCAAGCATTCCCCAATAGATGAATGCAGAAAGTACAGTATGTACATATAAAGGGATATAAATGTGCCTTAAAAAATTCTGCTACAGAAAAGGTCAAAAGCTATGCACATGTGGCCATAGAAGATGACCCTAAGTGAAATTAACCACAAGATGGGGACAAAAGTGGTTTTTTCTTTCTCACTGTTGTTTTTAATTTACTAGGTGATTTTTTTGTATGTTCTTCCCATCATGGTATAACCCCTGTTGAAACTCTATTTGATTTCAGTGCTCTTCATCTTCTAATGTGGGGAGTGGAAGGGAAATAACAAAGTGCTGAAACAAGGATACAGTTTGACCCATTGTAACAATGAGATGTACAAGACACTTTGTTGAAAATGAACTTTACAACTCTGTACAACTTCGGTGTCGGGGAGAGGGAGGAGTTCGGGAGATGGGGAAGGAAGGAATAGTAGGGGAAAAACAAAGAATAAGTAACAATGCTCCATAGGAAATGTATTCATTACCTTATTCATGTAACCATAGCCCCTCTGTAGAGTATCTTTACAATAAAAAAATAAGTTCTGCTACGTTCCCCAAAAGGTGTGAACTGGAGGACTTTATGTTAAGTGAAATAAGCCAGTCACAGAAGAATGCCTACGAGATTTGGCTTCTTTGAGGTATCTATAATGATCAAACCTACAGAGACAGGGAACATAGTGGTGGTTTCCAACAACTGAGGGGAAGGGGAAAGTGGAAAGTTGCTTGATGAGAATAATGATTGGGATTTTTTTTCTTGTGACTATCCTGGGACTTTAACTCAAGGCCTGGCTGCTATTTTGCTCAAGTTTAATGCTCTACCATTTGAGCCACATCTCCAATTCCAAATTTCTTAGTACGTAATTAGAGATGAGTTCTATGGGCTTTCTTGCCAGGGCTCACTTCGTACGAAGATCTTTAGATCTCAGCCTCCTGAGTAGCAAATATTACAGGCATGAGCCACTGGTGCCCAGTAAGAAAAAAACTTTATGTTGGATAAGTATGTTCTGGAGATTGGTTTACAATATGGTGCTTGTAGTTAACAATTCAATATTGCATATGCCAAAATTTAAGATGTTTAGATTTCATAGCAAGAGTTTTTGCTACAAAAGAAAAACAAGGGAATATGAAGAAATTTTGGGTTGGATATGTCTATTACCAGGAGGGAAAAAGGAGCAAATTATTCTGTAATCTGTTTATATTATCTCCAAAAGATCATGACCTAAAAGCCCAAAAGCTTTGTCTGCATTTAGCAGGTGACAGTGGTAATCATTTCTACTAGACATTGAATCAGCAATGTTGAGTAGAAATCTAGAGTGGGAAAGTGAATGTTTTATGGCTTTTCAAGTTCTCAGTTCCTGGAAATTTCCATACTGATTACAAACAAGTGAGGAGAAATAGGTGAAATTAATCCACACAAATATACTCTAAAACATATAGTGGTCCTGCAAATTACACACTCTCAAACATATTTCTCATCTATTTCTGAAAACCACTCACAAAATTCTCAAGTAGAGAGAAAACTTTTGAAAGAATTTTATATTTAAAATGCTAATTGGAGTCATATACTGCTTTTTTGATTGGGAATTTAGTTTGTCAGGTAGCATTATATTTCTTCTAGAGTTAATGAGGTTTATAAAAAGATGAGGCAAAGTAAGAATGTTCCTAAACATTGCAAAGATACATTCATTTCCCTGTCCTGAATAAGAATCAATTTTCAATACCCAAGATACCTTCTTTTATGACCTTTATAGAATTATAAATATCAGAACATGCCCTTTTTAATTGTCCAAATTTCTGACAGGAAAATATCTAAATTATTTACCGTCAGCTTTCTTACTTTTGTACTCTTAGCTCTAAGCCCAGTGCTTGACATGTAAGTGTCTAATAATTGTTAGATGAGAGGAAAGGTATTCTTAGAAAAATTCAGTCCTTTTGATCAAAGATATAGCCTCTGTCAGTATTGTTACCTTGTCACCATAAGGTATTCATTAACAACTTTTGTCAATGTAGGAGAAAATCTTGTCAAAGTAACGATGTTTTATAACAAAGGCAATGCTTGCCATGAAAAATTTTAACTTGGGAAATGAAATCAGTATTAATCATCTCTGTCACTATAGTAGCAACTGTATTTCTGCTTGTTTTGATCTCTATCCTTTATCTTCTATCTTTTATCTTCGATCCTTTATCTCTGCTCTTTCAAAACTAGGATTGAGAAGGAGTTCATGTCTAAGGAGGGGGATAGAAGAGTAAGATAGAGTAGAAAGAAGGAAAAAATTACTGTAGAATATTAATTGATTTCAGTATAATGCTGCCCATTTAGGAAGTATATATGGTTACTTATTTTTATCCGAACATATGAAAATACTAAGATGGTCTCAGTAAAAATAGCACTTAAACCAAATTTACACCAAAGCCTAGTGTTTACACCAGGTGGTCACAACAGTTCAGGAGAATTGAGCATCAGCAATTGCACATCATAACGAAGGATGACAGGTTGTGTTCAGGATGAAAAAGGACTCAAATGACCCAAGAAGGGATTAATGATGACAACTCAGTTTTTCTCTACCACCTTGGAGACAACTCTAGAAGATCTTAATAATATTAAAAAATAATAATAAACATATAGAAGTGTAACAATATTAAAAATACAGGTCGATATCTTAAGATGAACAATGGATTATGGTTAACCTTGTCATTATTTAAAAGTACAACTTACAACATAACTATGCAGATAAAATGATTAGTGTAACTGACTGTGGAATGCATCATTTTAGTTGTAGACCCTGAACCACGAAGATATTTTGAATTGTGGTCACTTTTGTAGTCATGTTTGTAATATTTGTGATGTTATTCTGGATACATAAAAGGCAAATAAATGTTTTAATACTATTAGTAAGAAATATTTTCAGAGACAGAGATGAAAGAAGAGGAGAAAGCTGAGGAGAGAAATTCAAAGATGTTGAAGTAAAAACCTTGTGTATTTAAACTTAAGTTAGAAATATTAGACAGAATTCATGATTGCTATTTTCCCCTCTAAGGAAAAATGCAGCTGTTTTTAAGGCATGGGAGTATGACAAATCAGATGCAATGAACATGAAGAATTCCAAATTGTCATATAAAAATGTGCTCCTAAATGGAACCAGAGCTCCTTGGGAAAATGGTTGGTTCTTTGTGTAGGACAGGAAGTATTCTTTCAGTATGAACATCTGATGTATTTTTGTATCAGAAAGCAAGAAACAAAAACTAATGAGGTTATGTCAAAAATAGGATGCAAAAATCTAGGTGCCAGTGGCTCATGCCTATAATCCTAGCTATTCAGGAGGTTGAGATCTCAGGTTTGAAGTCAGCCAGGGTAGGACTCTGATCTCTGGCCAACCACCAGAAAATCAGAAGGTAATGATATTGTTCAAAACATGTTTAGCTGACTTAACTGTAACATCTCCATACATCACTTTATAATAATAATAAAAGTGCACAAAAGGAAAATAAAGTAAAACTAAAAAGAATAAAATTGCAATGTAATATAAGTTGCTTCTGTTGGTACTTAAAAGGAGGCAGAGGAACAAAAATGAAAATCACATACCAAACTCATTGAAATATGTATGTCATTGTTAAAACATCAACTCATTATTTTAACTATTAGTAACTTTAAAAAAAGTTAAGCAATTATCCTATATTTACTTACAAATGTTATTTCAGATAACTATAAAGAAATAAATTATAAAGGAATACAGAAAGATTCCAGTTAGTTAATTGTGAAGGATAAAAAAAAGTCATATTTAAACACTAAGTAATGATGATCAATATATGCCAGAACTTTTAGCTAAGATCTTGATGTAGAGCTTTACAATGAAAGGAATCAAGTTGGCAAATCCTTGAATTCACTGATGGTCTCAGCACCAGTAACTTCTGGCATAATATATTACTAAAGCAATAGCACCTCCTATTAGTTATCCTTAAGAGCACTTTCTCCTTCAAATAATGAATCTGATTCACTTCAGTATTTAGTGCTCATTTCCAATCAATGGGAAATACTTTAGTACACGTCAATTGCCATAGGAGGAAATAACCACGTGCATTTGCAGATATTCAAGAAAATAATTGACTAATTTCTATAATATGCTAAAAACATAAAGGAAGAGAGTGAATGAAAGAGCATGAGATTTTAACACAACTTAAAAGACCAACAAATAGGAGCAATACAAGATAAACTCAGATATACAAGAAGCATAGATACGAAAATGATGGTCCAAGGCAGCCCCCGAGAGAAAATGGAAATGGGTGACTCTCTCCAAAAAATAACGAAGGCAAAAGAAGGGCTTGGGACATGTCTCAAGTAGGAGATCACCTGCCGAGCAACTAAAAAACCCTGGATTCAAATCCCAGTATAAGCAAACAAACAAAAAAGTAAGACCAATAAATATCAGCAGATTGATTTTTATGCTTATTTCCCAAAACAAAATGAAATAAAACAATGGTAATGATAATTTGGAAATGGGCTCCTAATTGAAATATAACAAAGACTCACTAATTTGGGTAGCTGTGATAATACTCCTTTGTCAGAGACATCTTGAAATGTTAAAACATGGAATAACATGATTTTGCTATTGCTTTAAAATATTCAAGGAGAAAGAGAGTAGGAAGAAATAAAATAATTTTGGAAACATGTTGATGGGGGTTTCAGGTAGTGAATGGGTGTTAGAAATGTTATACTTCGCTCTACTTTTGTCTGGAAAATGTTATAATAATTCTTAAAAGTTTCACTTTTTGGTAAGTTGTGCCATCAAGTTACATAGAAGAGAAACATATTTAAAAATATGGATTGCTAAAGTTTAGAGTTGAATCCAAGTTTAAAGAAGAAATTAAGTCATTTGGTTTAAACAATAAACAATCTGCCACAAACTGGTATCCTTTACTGATGTGGTGAGACTATCACAAACCTTGGAAGATGTCAAAATAAGTCCAAACATGATGAAGAGAGTAAGTCTTATAGTGTAGCTCTGGTCTTAGTCTGGTGTAAAATCATAAAATGTTAACACATGATGCTGATATGTTTTAATAAATTTAATTGTATACTTCGTAACACATTTTGTAAGTCATTGAATTTGTGGGACCTTTGCTGTGCAAAGATTTGATGTATTAAAAGAATCAGTTATGTTAAATTATAATTGCAACGTTGTATAGAAATACTCAAATCTGCTGGGCGCCAGTGGCTCACGCCTGTAATCCTAGCAAATGAGCTGGCTGCGATCTGAGGATCACAGTTCAAAGCCAGCCCGGGCAGGAAAGTCTATGAGACTCATCTCCAATTAACCACTAGAAAACTGGAAGTGGCGTTGTGGCTCATGTGGTAGAGCACTCTCCTTGAGCTGAAGAGCTGAGGGACAGCATCCCAAGCCCAGAATTCAAGCCCCATGACTGACAAAAATTAAAATTAAAAAATTAACTAAATAAATAACGAAATACTCACATCTGTAATCAATGGTTAGATGCTCAGAAAAATATTTGTTTCCAAACTTTCAAAAGATTCATAAGATTTTCATTAGATGCACAAAAAGACCTTAGTGAATTTTTGAATTATTTAGCACATACTTGGCATTTAAAAATCCTGTCAAAATTAGTATTCAGAAATTTAAAGCTTTATGTTATTTTTTTTACTAAAGAAGAAAAAAACCCATCCTATGAAAATTGAAACACACTATGTTTATTTTAAGATGCTTTCTTTGTTCAGGATTTTATGAACTTTTTAGAATTCTAGTATCTTTCATTTGCATATTGAAAAGGAATCATGACACTTCACATTTGTCATGACTGATATAAGTTGATTTGATTATTTGCTGTTTAAAATAGAGGAGGTTGTGTGTTTGTGTACTGTACATTCACATAATCATTTTCGTAATGAAACAATTGTATTTGGAATACATACCTCTTGGTGAATAAATCTGATCAGGACACTACTTAAGACAGACGTCATTGAGATATGCCCTAGAGCAATGTATCTCCAGAGACAATAAAGATAATGATTACAGGACTAAATGTTCATATTTTAATTAATTAATTTTAATTTAAAAATTATTTTTACATAGCTAGTCACATCTTTTTTTTTTAAAGAATTCTGTTATATACCTGCAGTCTGAAGTTCTGTGCATTTGAAATTTCAGGTATTCTACAAATTGAATATGAAGATTTCATTTATTTTTCCCAATAATATATCAACCAGGAGATATCTGTTCAGAAAGAGATCATTGTCTTCAGTGGTTCTGGGTAGACGGCAGAGGAGAAGCTGGAGGCTAAACAAGCTCTCGCATGTAAAGCAGGTTTAGTGTTCCAGTGAACAGTCTTAAGCCAAGGAATCACACCAAGTGTGCCACTACAGTACAGAGACTTTGGCCAGAGAGGGAAAATCCAAGGAAGGAAACAGACCTGAGCAAATGCCAGAAGCCGCAGCTGCAGTGACGGCAGAGGTGGCAGCGTCCGTAGCCACCATACTTGCAACACAGCGAGTCTGGGACCTAGGTGCCAGACGCAGTGGGCATGCAGATTCTACTCAACACCAGCAAGAACTGACAAGGAGAAGACATCTTCATCCTGCAGATCTCAGAAGAGAGACAACCCAGGAACCAAGACTCTGGAGTGAGTAGAAGCATGACATCCTCACTCCTTCTCAGGGAGCAGAGGAGGGAAGGCCACCCCTCCCCATCCCCACTACCAGAGATCTCCATCTTTGATACTGACAAAGGGCTGGCTGGGCAGCTAGCTCCAACTCAGGACTTGGAAGAAAACAAAAGATTGATTTAGCAGGTCACAGGAACCTAACCTGACTTGGCAGGCTCAGCAACACCCAGCCCAGGCAGAAAAAGCTCCACCCATACAGGAGTGGCTTTGTTCACTGGGTAAATAGAGCCAGAGGCAGCCCCTTCCTACAGCAGCCTTGACAATCAATGGAAATTCAGTAAACATAAAGCATGAGAATGGCTCCAGGATGGGCTCTGTGAGTGTCTCAGAAGCTAGCCCCTCAGGGAAAAGCTACAGTTTGCTGAAAGGCCTCAACTCTACCCAGAACCTAGCCTCATCAAAGCATCTCCAAAATAGAGGAAACAGCCATCTCTCTCTTCTGTGATACTCAAAGCAGATCTCCTCCCAGAGAACTACCCTAGGAGGAGGATCACAAAATCTTGGATAAAGCAGAGCAATTTTCTGCTTACCCAAACAAACTGACTTAAGAAACCAATCAACCCACAGGAAAATCAAACACCATAATCATACCAGAGACTCCAACAAGAGACTGGTTATGGACACAAGGGACATACAGGATCTTCCCATGCCCCTCAAAAATATCAAAGAACTCTTTTATTGTACCGTTTTTTTAAAAAAAACTTTTTTAACTTTTCTTAATTTTTAATTTTTAACTTTAAAAAATTGTTTTCTATTAAACTTTTTTTCTTCCTCATAATTTTTATTTTAGGGGTATATGTGTGTGGGTGTTTTTGTTCATATAGGTTTACTAATGTTTTGATCCTTTATTTTCTTTCTTTCTCATTCTTTTCACATTCTCTTCTCTTTTGTTCATTTTTGCGTGACTTAATTGCTGTTCTGCTCACCCTCAAATATACCCGTGGTTGATTAGACTTAAATTCCTTAATAGCAGTACTACCTCTTTATACCTATATACTATTTTAAGCATTTTTATTTTTGAGGTTTTCAGGTCTTCTTCCTATCCCTCCACCTTTCTCATCCTATCCCCGTTCTTCTCGGTATATTACATTTCTAATTTTGCAGAATTTTAAAGTGTTTCACTTTTTAATTATAATTCTTGTTTTTCTTCTCTCTTTTTTCTTTTTCTTCTTTTTTTCTCTCTCTCTACTATCATTCTATCCAATCTATTTCCCTCTTTGAGAGTAGGGCTTAGTTAATTCAACACTCCCTTTGTCTTTCCACAGCCCTCTATTCCTATGTTTACCCACATCTTACCCTAAACCTAATAATTTCTGGTTTGACAAATTCTTCTTTGCTGTTCGTAGTCCATTAATACACAGTTGTTTGATGTTGAATAAATATATCTGTTGAACTAGATTGTATCTGCAGACTTTTGACTGTTCAACTACACACTTTGGTTGATGCTTGCATTAAGATAGTATTCTAGCACAAAACTGGTGTTACTTTCATCCCAAATGGGCAGAAGAAGATGGAAAAACAAAAGAAAAATGGCAAGTCCTGGTATCTCAAGTCCCACTCATGAAAATCAAGGGACAGAAGAGACAATGAATAATCCAGAGGAGAGCTCCCATAAAGCTCTACATACACTATTGGTAAACATGGTAAATGAAAAGATTAAAACCTGCAAAAGACTCACTGTGAGCGTGATAAGGAGAGAAGAGGCAAACCAAAGATAAATACTGGAATATCATGAGCTTGAGGAAGCTACTCAAAGATTGATACAGGAATTGCATGAGCAGCTTGAGAACACTCAAAGAGAAATAAAGGAATGGCGTGAACAGGCTGAGATCAGTCAAAGAGACAGAAATTGCATCAGCTGGCTGAGGACAGACAAAGAGAAAGTCAGGAATGCTGTGAGAATGCTCAGAACACTGAAAGAGAACTACAGGAATTTCATGAACTGAGGAAGCTAATCAAAGAGTAATAAAGGAATAGAGAGAGCAGGATGAGAATACACAAAGATCACTAAAGACATTCATGGAATCCATGAATGTCTGAAAGAAGCTGAAAGAAGTCAGGGAGTCCACAAAGAGAATGCTGAATGGAAAACAACAGAAGGAATGGGAGTCAAGGAAACCATAACCAATCAACTAAGTGATTTGAGAATAAACACTGAACACCAAATTAAGGAAGTAAAGTTCATACAAGATGTAAAACAAAGCCCCAACAAAGAATTTGAAGCCATCAAAGCCGACCAAATAGAAGGAAAAGAAATATAAAAACAAAGTTGAAAGTCTTGATAGTAGGCTAGACCATGCAGAAGATCGAATATCAGGGATTGAAGACAGCCTAGATATTATAGAGAAAGAACATACAACCGTACAAGACAAATCCATGAAATATGATAGATCTATCCAAAACATGGCAGACACCATCAGAAGGCCTAATCTGAGAATAATGGGTGTAGAGGAGCACTTAGAGACAGAAGTTAATGGTGTAGGAAATTTTTTAACAAAATCTTAGCAGAGAACTTCCCAAACATGCAAAAAATAGGCTTATTCAGATACAATTAGCTTTTAGAACTCCAAATAGACAAGACCAGAATAGGACATCCCACCATCACAGTATAATCCACACAGGATCAATTCAGACCAAAGAAAAGATCCTTAAAGCTGTCAAGGAGAAAATATTAATCATATATAAAGGGAAATCAGTCAGAATCACCTGAGATTTCTCAGCAGACACAATTAAAGCAAGAAGAACCTGGAATGATGAATGCCATGGCCTAAAGACAAACAATTATCAACCAAGAATACTGTATCCAGCTAAAATCTCCTTCATAACCAAAGGTCAAACAAAAACCTTCCATAGCAAAGAAAAATTGAAACAATATATATCCAACAAACCAGTCCTACAAAAATTCTTAAAGATGTCCTACACATAGAAAACCAGCAACTCCACAATAAAGGCCAAGAAATCGCCCCTAAACTGAGAATCCAAGAATCATAGGAAGAACCCAGTTGCTGCAGCACACAAGAAGGTGGATAACATGGCACAAACTCCCAAATACCTCTCATTCCTATCTCTCAACGTTGAAGGACTTAACTCTCCAATTAAGCGACCTAGACTGTCTAGTTGGATTAAAAATCAAGATCCTTCTATCAGCTGCCTTCAGGAGTCACACCTTGCCCATAAAAACAAACACATTTTCAAGGTGAAAGGCTGGAACAAATTCTACCAAGCAAACGGCCCCCATAAACAGGCGGGAGTTGCAATCCTAATATCAGATAACATAGACTTCAAATTAAAATTATTGAGAAGGGATAAAATATGTCACTACATACAAATTAATGGATCTCTCTTTCAGGAGGATATTACAATTCTAAATCTCTATTCACCGAACAACGGAGCACCAATAGTTAGCCACTACTTTCCCTCAAATCCCACATAGATCCAAAGATATTAATTGGGGATTTTAACACATCATGCTCCACACTAGATAGATTAACACGGCAAAAACTCAACAGAGAAACCACAAATCTAAACAACTGCATATGTCAACTAGATTTAACAGACATCTACCTTATATTTCATTCAGGCAGCATCCAAATACACATTTGTCTCAGCAACATATGGAATATTTTCTAAAATAGACCACTTTTTGGGTCAGAAAGAAAACTTGTCCAAATTCAGAAACCTTGAAATTATACCTTGGATTCTCTCAGACCACAAGGGTATAAAATTAGAACTCAACACCAAAAACCACCAAAATCCTGTAACACATGGAGGCAGAACAACACACTGCTGAATCACGAGTGGGTCATGGAAGAGATTAGAAACGAAACTCAAAGGTTCAAGATATTGAACAAAAATGAACACAAAAATTAACAGCACCTATGGGACACAGCAAAGGCAGTACTCAGAGGCAAGTTTATAGCTCTTAGTTCCTACATCAACAAATTGGAGAGATCTGAAACTAACAGTTTAATGACACATCTGAACCTCCTTGAAAAAGAGCAGCAAGATAAACCCCAATCCAGTAGATGGAAAGAAATAATTAAAATTAAATCAGAATTAAATGAATTAGGATTAGAAAAAAAACATATATAGGATCAACATAACAAAGGTGGTTCTTCGAAAAAATTAACAAAATTTACAGATCCTTATCAAATCTTATCAGAGAAAGAAGAGAACACACCCAGAAACATCACCACAGAAACAACCAAGATTCAGAATATTATAAGGGAATACTTCTCAAAACTTTATGCTAATAAGTGTGACAAATGGACAGAAATGGACCTTTTTCTAGCGAATATTGACATGCCAAAAGAAAGCCAAGAAGAGTTAAACCATCTTAACAGGCCCATATCAAGCACTGAAATAGAAACAGCAATAAGAAACTTCCCAGCTAAGAAAAACCCATAACCAGATGGTTTTCAGCAGAATTCACACCAAGCAGAGCTCACACCAATACTGCCCCAACACTTCAATAATATTGAAAAAGAAAGTTCACTACCAAACTCATTCTATGATGCCATCATACCCTCATCCCCATACCAGGCAGGGACTCATCAAAAAAAGAGAACTATAGGCAGTTTTCTTTGATGAACATTGATGCAAAACTTCTCAACAATATTTTGGCCAATCGACTTCAACAATTCATCCAAAAAATTATACTATGAAACAGGATTCATTTCAGGGATGCAAAGCTGGTTCAATATAGGCACATCAATTAATATAATTCATCACATAAACAAGAGAAAGCATAACAACCACAACGTTATCTCAATAGATGCACCATTTGACAAGAGCCAACACCCCTTTATGATGAAGGTTCTGGAAAAATTAGGAATCCATGGAACATTCCTCAATACAGTAAAGGCTGTATATGACAAACCTACAGCCAGCATTATACTTAATGGTGAGAAACTAAAGCAATTTCGTCTTAACTCTGGAACAAAACAAGGAATTCCACTCGCTCCACGTCTGTTCAAATTACTATTAGAATGCCTAGATACAGCAATAAGACAAGATGCAAATATAAATGGGATCTAAATAGAGAAAGAATAAGTTAAACTCTCCCTTTTTGCAGGTGACATGATCTTGTATTTAAAGAATCACACAGATTCCACTACCAAATTACTCAAACTTATTCAAGTTTGGCAAAATAGCAGGGTATAAAACTAATCCTCAAAAATCAATGGCTTTTCTGTATGCCAACAATGAGAAAAGTGTGGCTGAAATTAGGATTGCAACTTCATTAGTAATAGCCCCACAAAAAATAAATTACCTAGGAATTAACTTAACCAAAGAAATTAAGGACCTCTATGATGAGAACTTTAAAAACCTGAAAAAGGAAATCAAAACAGAACCTAGAAAGTGGTAAAAACTCCCATGTCCCTGGATTGGAAAGATCAACATCATGAAAATGGCAATACTTCCCAAGGCTATCTACAAATTCAATGCAATACCTATCAAAATTCCAACCTCACTCTTCAAGGAAATAGAAGAGGCAATCCAAAAATTCATATGGAACAATAAAAGACCCCGAATAGCAAAAACGCTCCTCAACGGAAAGAACACTGCTGGAGGAATATCAATACCAAATTTCAAACTCTACTACAAAGCCATAGTAGTAAAAACAGCTTGGTATTGGCACAAGAACAGACCTCAGGACCAATGGAATAGAATTGAAAACCCAGAAATGAACCTACAGACCTATAGCCATCTAATCTTCGATAAGGGAGCTAAAAAAAATAGAATGGAAGAAAGACAGCCACTTCAGTAAATGGTGCTGGAAAAAAAATGGTTAACTACTTGTAGAAAACTAAAGCTAGATACTTATATATCACCCGGCCCGAGAATCAATTCCAAATGGATCAAAGACCTCAGAGTTAAAGCAGACACTCTGAAAACATTTCTGGATGGAATAGAGGACAAACCCTAGGTCTCCTTGGCACAGGCAGAAATTTTCTTAATAGATACCCAGAAACTCAACAAATAAAAGAAAGATTGGAAAAATGGGGTTGTAGGAAATTGCAGAGCTTCTGTATGGCAAAGGACATAGCTAGCAAGATCAATAGAAACCCCCGGTTTGGGAGAAGACCTTCAATAGCCACACAATGGACAAGGGTCTCATATCTAAAATATAGCTTGAAATCAAAAAATTAAATCCCCCAACAACAAATCTTCAAAGAAACAACTGCCTAATAAATAAGTGGGCTGAAGACTTAAAGAGAAACTGCTCTGAAGAGGAAAGAGGATTTCCAATAGACACAGGAAGAAAAGCTCAACCTCTCTAGCCATAAAAGAAATGCAAATCAAAACAACATTGAGATATCACCGCACCCCAGTTAGAATGGCTATAACCAAGAACTCTAATAACAACAGATGCTGGAGGGGATGTGGACAGATGGGAACCATACTGCATTGTTGATTGGAGTGTAAACTTGTTCAACCACTTTGGAAAGCAGTATGGATATTCCTCAAAAGACTCCACATAGAGCTCCCCTATGACCCAGCAGTCCCACTTTTGGGCATTTACCCAAATGATCACCAACAAGACCACACTAAAGCTATCAGCACGAATATGTTTATTTCAGCATTATTTACCATTGCTAAGATATGGAACCAACCCAGATGCCCCTCAGTAGCTGAATGGATCAAGAAAATGCCATATATATACACAATTGAATTCTCTGCCTCCATCAGAAAGAATGACATTGCCTCATTTGTTAGGAAATGGAAAGACTTGGAAAAAATTACATTAAGTGAAGTAATCTAGGCACAAAGAAACAAAGGTCCCATAGTTTCCCTTATTTTCAATAACTAGTATATTTCTGAGTGAAGCAGAAAAGGTCAGTTATGTTGATGTTAGGGAAATGAAACCTAAGATATATATTCATTTTTTTTTCTTTCATGTGATTGTTTCTAACATATTTGTAAGATGATTTCTTTGTTGGTTTGTATGTCACTCCCCCATACTATAACCCTTGCTTTCACTGTATTTGATGTTGGTATAATTTGTGGCAGGGAAGGGAACAAACAAATCGTTTAAATAGAGATACAGTTTGACCCATTGCAACAATGAGATGTACAAGTCATTATATCGAAAAATTAACTTTACAACTTTGGTGATGGGGGTATAGGGAGCGGTGAATTCGGTGGAGGTGGCGGGGTGGTGGGGATTGGATGTGAAGGGATAGGAAGGGGAAACAAAGGAGGAAGCTACAATGCTTAGTAAGAAATGTACTCATTATCTTGCCCATGTAATTGTAACCCCTCTGTACAGTATTTTCACAATAAGAAAACAAGATCATTGTCTTCTTAATCCTTAACATCTATAACATCTGTTAACATTCTTAATAGTCTATAACATCTGTTTATTCTTCTGAAAGGATGTCACTTTCAACAAAAACTGTCATCCTCAGATTGCCGGGACAGAATTCTTGCAAATGCAACCAGCAATTGATGTTTATGGCTTCCAAAATTAAGTTTGAGCCTGTTGCATATTAGACAGTCCATGAACGAAACGTATTCAGGTTCCTGCTTTTTTTGGCATTTTCTTTTGGCATTCTCTTCCATTACCTGCCTGTGATGCTCACAGTCACAGTGCTCTTCCTCCTTTGGCTTTGAACCCACTTTCTATAGAACATGGCTGTCATTTGGACTGCATTTTAAATAGGCTTCAGATTCTTGGAACTTCTGTTTGTCCTAGACGTCTAGCCTTAGAATAACAAGACTATGTCTATTAGATTTTTTATGGTAGTATATTACATTATGGTCTCTAATAAGAGTAGTAAACTGGGTCTGCCAGTACTTCATGTATTTCTGGATAAATTACTTCATTCTCTGCTGTTTCAAGGTAAACAAGATTCGTCATATTATTTAGCTCTTGTCTGCCAATTTTTTTTTCTTGTCTCAAGGATCAGATGCCTTCTATGATTCAGAGTCTTCCTCTGCTGCTATTAGAATATTTCAACCATTTGGGGGGAAGGCTTTTTGTAAATTTTCACTTGCAAGGTTATCTTCCATGTAAGTGTTAATTGAAAAATACAAGGCAGTGTTGTCAGCTTTAACAAACTCAGTATAAAAAAAAAGAAAAAAGCAGACAATGTTATTTCTCAAGACTTTATGACTGTTTGTGGACTTGTTCTGAATCATTTTTATGTGACTCCTACCTCAAAAATGCAACAAAACTAGTTCCACCATCTATCCCGTAATGTTCCAGAGTTTTCCTGTTGTTACCATTGATAAATGCAATGAGGGGAACAAGTCACTCATTGAAAATAAACGTAGTGCTAGGTTTCCAGACTTGGAACTATAGTCTAGGAGTTTAGATATGACACCACAGCAGGAACTTGTTCTTAGAAATAAAATACAATCCCTACTGATAAAAATATCTTATCATTTATGAACTTTGAATGCCTTTTTTGTTGCTTTTTATGAAATAATAGCATTTTTTCTGAAGGCTAGGAAATCCAAGCTCAAGGTCTCTTTTGGTTAGGACCCAGGCTCTCTGTTTCCAAGATGATATCTTGTCACTGCACTCTTCTAAGAGGGGTGCTCTATCTTCCCTATAGGAGATCTAAGGGCAAGGAGGGGACAATTCCCTTCATCAAACACATACAAGGACTTGTAATCTACTTACCTGTCAAGTACCTCCTAAAGGCAATGCCTCTTTCTAATAGGCCTTGGATGATGAAGTTTCAGTGCTAGTTCTGAGAAGACAATAATATTCTAAACATAGCAAAGCTAGGTGCCAGTGGCTCAAACCTGTAATCCTAGCTACTCAGGAGGATTATATCTGAGGATCACAGTTCAAAGCCAGTCCGGGCAGGAAAGTCCGGGAGACTCTTATCGCCAATAAACCACTAGAAAACCGGAAGTGGAGTTGTGGCTCAAGCGGTAGAGTACTTGCCTTGAGCTGAAGAGCTGAGGGACAGCGCCCAAGCCCAGAGTTCTAGCCCCACGACCAACCAAAAACAAATGTCCTACACATAGCACAGATATTTATTGAAAATGAAGTAGTAGGTTTTTTTTAATACTATCCTATACAAAGAAGAGTAGAAGATATTAGGAGTGATGTTTAGAGTTGAAGGTAACTGTCATACAGGAAGTGGACATGGTGGGAGAGGTAGAGTGGAGGAATGCTTTCTTGTTATGATTTGAAGTACCAATGAGAGTTTAACCATGTCACATGAATTATTTTAATGAGAATAAAAATATTTGAAGAAAATTTTGAGTGACAGCCAGACATTGACATTGCAGAAGAACTAAGTCTGATGTTAAAAATCAACCCATTCTAAAATGGAATCTGACAGAGTAGAAATCCTAGAACCCGAGATGAATGCTAAATACTTAAAAGGACTAGATTTTAACAAGAGTATCTGCCTCTTAGTTTTCTATTGGGCCCTTCAAATTATGTAGCCAGAGTGACCAATAATAATTACTTGGATTCTAACAATTCTGATTAATTTTGACTGTTTTTGAGATATATGTAAATAGATTTATGTACTATGTGTTTTTCTTTTGTTTGGTTTCTTTCATTCAACACTGTATTTGTGAGATCCTTCCATATTCGTGTATTTATTGGTAGATTATTTATACTCACACTGCATAGCACTGTTTTCAAGACTTTGTATGTTTAGAAAAAATCTGGAGTGTTTATTAAAGCAGATCTCTAGATCCACTTTCAGAACTTCTGTTTTAGCTACTCTAGGGTAAGTTTTAAGGACTGGTTTTACTAACAATGCCAATATGTGATGCTGGAATGGGGATCGTATCTTGAGAACCATTTCTATAGAGGATGCCATATAGGAATAGACTACCATGCTTTCAATAGGCATTTGGTTTGTGATTACTGTTTTCTTTCTTGAGATAAGGTCTCCCTGTTGCTTAGGTTGGCCTGGAACTCTTTATCAGAATTCCCACTTCTGCCTCTCAAGTGCTGAACTTACAGATATATACCACAATGCCCACCTTTTTCTGATCACTTTAAAAAATATTATTCATGTATTTACTTTTGGCTATACTAGTTTATTATGATAATCTTCATTAATTCCTTTATTAAAAATAAATAGCTCATGTAGTGAGACTATGTATTATCTTATTTTAAAAAATACATTGTACAGACAAAGGATAATAATGACATCATATTGTTTTCTGAGTGCCAAGCAATAAACTCATTTTATTACCATCTTCAGTTTGCTTATGAGAAAGTAAAAAGTATAGGATGCTGAGGTTGGCAAAGTTCAAGGACATGTCCTTAAGTACCACATCTCTTCCCCTAGACATGCCATATTAAGTATGACAAGCCAGAAGTGTAATCTATATAGGTATAGATCAGAAGATACAGGAGAAATCACTCTCACTGCAGAAATCTCTGCCTTGCATTCATAGAGCCAATACTCCAGCTGATGGGACAGATACAAAGTATATACAATAAAGGATAACAGCAGGTAGGTGGGTACAAGTCAGTGAGCTCAATTTCATTTGATAAAATATACAGAAATAATTCAAAAAGAAAAGAATTGAGTCCTACAATCCACGGAGAAATTTAGTAAACAATGTGAAAGGGCCTTCAAGGCAAGGAGGATATTCTGAGTAAAATATCATATGTTCTGACAACTGAAAATAGTTCTATCTGGTTGAGACATGGGGTGAATACGGATGAATTGCATCGTAGAAAACACCTCATGGGGGCTTTGTTATATGAGAGTTCAGAAAAAGGTAAACAAGGGAAATGCGGTCAGATTTGCACTGTGTGTGCATGTGTGTGTATGCGTAGGTACGCATATGTGCAGAGCATGTGTGCACTGGGCCTGGAGCTTGAATTCAGAGGCTAGGTATTGTCCTCAAGGCATTCTCCTGGTTAATTGAAGATGAGACTTTGGACTTTTTTTCCCTCTAGCTGGCTTCTAACCTCAGTCCTCAAATCTCAGCCTTCTGAGCATCTGTGATTATAGATACGAGCCTCTGGTACCTGGTTCAGAAGTAGAAATGGTCAGATAAGTTGATGTTAGGTGAAATGAACCCCAAGATAGGGACTCAAATGTTTTTTTTCTTACTTGCTATTGTTTCTAATATATTTATGAGATGATTTCTTTGTTGCTTTGGATGTCCCTCCCCCACGTTATAACCCCTGTCACTGTATTTGATGTTGGTATCATTTGGGGAAGGGAAGGGAAAAAGCAAAGTGTTTAAATAGGGATACAGTTTGACCCATTGCAACAATGAGAAGTACAAGACGTTATGTCGAAAAACGAACTTTATAACTTTGGTGCGGGGGAGGGGGGAGGAAGACGGGGAGGTGCGGGGAAGAAGGGGAGATGGGAAGGGATGGGAAGGGTAAACAAAGGAGGAGGCAACAATGCTTGATAAGAAATGTACTCATTACCTTGCTTATGTAATTGTAACTCCTCTGTACGGTATTTTCACAATAAAAATAAAATAAAATAGGTTTAAAAATTTGCCTTTTAAAAGATCACTAAGATGTCAGATAAAGGATAGACTATAAAAAAGGAAGAAAACAATACATTGTCATAACTGAAACTTTTAAGGAGTATTCAGTCAATAGTACATTTTCCTCAAAATTTCTAGCCATAATAGAGCAAGTGATTGATATAATTTTTGTTAGGCACTTTAAGTAATTTCTAATATTAATCTATCTATGCCTACTATATTTATTATCTACTAAAACAAAGATAATGATAAAAATGTCATTCCATTGTAATACTTCACTTGAAATCACTCTGTCTCCAAAGATAATACAATAGATAAGTTACAAAAGTATTCTGGAAAATTACAGACTTGAAAGAAATTGAACTGATTGTAAAAACAAATTATTTCAACTTGATTGATTGGTTCTAAGAATACAGAGTACTTCTAAAGGGTTGGGTATAACAATAGTCATGAAATTAAAAGAAGTGATATTCCTCTGGTATGTGAGAACTCTCTGTTATAGAGCTACAGAACTATATACATACTCTGTTCCTCTTGAGCAGTAATTTCAAAAATTTTAGATACACTGAAAATGTTAATTATGACGATGGCATTAATGATATAGGTAACTACTGTTCATTAAGTGCTTATTGTGAATTGAATGTTTCATTTTTAAATTAATTTTATTTCTAATTAACATTTTTTATTATTGTATAAGTGGTTTCAACTCAATGGTCAAGTGTTTCATTTCTATTATTTCAATTATATAGATTAACTATCCTTTCTTTGAAATTTTAGGCATCAGAAGTGTTTTAGATTTCAGATCTGTGATTGGATTTTGGAATATTTGTACATGTGTGTGTGTTTGCATGTATCTTTTAGGACAAGATTGAAATAAAAATATGAAATTTACTGTTTCATATACAATGAACATATTCTGAGGTGATTATATATATATATATATATATATATATATATATATATATATACTGTGTGTGTGTGTGTGTGTGTGTGTGTGTGTACCTTCATTTTCGCTGAATTACATCAGAGGCAATTGGGAATTTTCCTCTTGTGAGGTCGTGTCAATTCTCTGAAAGCTCTGGATTCAAGTATTTTGGACTTTAGATGTTCAGGTTAGGAATGTTCAGCCGTTTCCAATTCTATGAAGCTGGTATCATTATTCCCAATTAGCGCTAACAAAACTAAGGCTTAAATAATTTATCCAAAACACTCACATTGAATGTGTTAATTACTTACAATGTGAGGATTTTAAGCCTCACATTTATGAGGGTTTTAAGACTCACATGAATGTTACCTAGAAACTCATGTCTTCAATTACAACATAAATCTCTTTGTTCTCTAGATCTGCATGTGATACTCAATTTCCAATAAATAACTAGCTCCAAAATACATGAAATATGTCAAACAATGCATTGAACAAAGCTTTTTAGGGCCTAAATAACTTTCTTTAAATCTTCATAAAAGATAAGAATGATACACAATTAACAGAATTATATCCCATAATTATAGCCATAAGGAATAGGACTATAATTATAACCATAAGGAATAGAAAAAATGTGTAAAATTTAGAACTGATTTCAAAACATTTTCTCAATTAATTCTAAAAAAAAGAAAGATAAACATAATGAAAGTAGAGATCTCTATACAATGGACAAGAGAAGGGGTATAAGAGGAAGATTTATATGCAATGGGAACTAGAACAATAGATAAAATATATGTAAGCGCTCATGCCTGCTATCACAGCTACTAAGGAGACTAAATCTGAGGATCCTGATTTGGAGCTTAGCCAGACAGGAAAGCCTGTGAAATTATTTCTGATTAACAAGAAGTAGATGAGTGGTTTAAGTGGTAGAGAGCAGAGAGCCAGCCTTGAATGAAAAAAAGCAAGGGAAAGCACTCAGTAAGCCCCAGTACTGGGAAAAAAGGGAACACACACACACACACACACACACACACACACACACACTGCACATAGATATGGAAACTGAGAGTGTGATAGGGCTTAAGGGTTTGGTGGAAAGTATCCCTTCTGATTGCTTTGGTAATTAAACTTTATATCATAACATTATAGAGAGGAATGACCCCCATGAAAATATCAAGTAAATATACAGACATAAAACTATGAGTATTTCAACCCCCAACTCTAAAGCAGAGGGAAGACATTGGGATTTTGTAGAGGGATTAGGCAGCCAAGAGTTGGAGTGTTAAGTTCTGGTTAGCTTGGAACTTGTGTGTCTCAAAGTTTTTGACTATTAAAGGTATATGTTCTGTTGGGCACTAGTGGCTCACCCCTGTAAATCTTAGCTTAAAAATTGCTTTATACATATAAAATTAATGATTATAAATACTAAGAATGAAGTTGACATAACTAATTTAAATATTTAATTAGTTATTTCTGGACTTTGACTTTAGTCAGTTTCATATTTCGAAACTAATTTCAAAGTATTTTTATGCTTCCAGCACTTATGTAAGTCCTTGAAAAGCTAGCAGGTGCAAGGCTTAGGTCCTATATTGTATAACAGAACCAATGGTCATGCACCACATGTTACATTGAGTATGCACTGGTGTGGCATGAAGACAGGCACACTTTCTCCTGCATCAACCTATGAGGGAAAACTCCAGTCATTCTCATAGAGGGTTTTGAAACAGAAGTTCAAATTCTACAAATACACACACACACACACACATAGGCATTTTACCAGGGGCAAGATCACAGAAGATCCATCCTCTTTCCAGTAGACCCTTTCCTCCAAAGGCTTTTCACTTAGCAGCCAGTAATTTTGTCTGACTTATCTCTTAGCATTTATTATAAATATAAAATGGTAAATTTCTAACTACATTGTTCTCTCTGATGTATTCAGTGTCACACTTCTACTGTAAAAAGAAGCCTTTTCTTCACATCTATTTACTATCTAATTTATATAATTATCCATACATCTACCCACATAGCCATCTATCTATCTATCTATCTATTTATCTATCTATCTGTCTGTCTGTCTGTCTATCATCACTGGTGTCTTGCACTTTTGGAAGAACCAATGTGTAGCCTTGGATTCTTATTCTATCCAATGGATTATTGTCTACTTACATTTTCATAGATATGGCCAAATGGGACTTTTTTAGAATTGATCAATTGCCATATTCTTTTGTTGTGTCCCCAGATATTTATATATATTATTTTCCTAGGAACTCTAGATCTTATTAGTGTGGAAAGGTACTAAGGAAAAAAGATTTGAGTGCTTGATAATGTGTTTAATTAATTTTCTTTAGTAAAGAAAGCTAGAAAACACAAAATATGTCCATGCATTCAAACTTCTACTAAGCTTTACATTCTAATCCAGACTTCATAGAATTTTTCCTTTACTATCAATATTCCATTTGTAATGCCCATCTATAATGAGAAATTTTGTTCCCACTATAAATACATTTCCTTACTTGTTCAATTTATGTAGTTCTACAATATACACAAAGTTTCAGAATAACTAAATTCTTACACTCCTACAAAGGACAGCAAAAAAGTTTATAATTTTTCCACGTTTTTATTTAGTAAGAGCTTGCTGAATAACCTAGGGTAGCCTCAAAAGCATGATCCTTCTGCCTCAATCTCCCAAGTAATAAGTATACAAGTCTGTTTGACCACCACCTCTAACATTGCCTTTGCTAGGCAAGCTTTTTGCCACTAGCTATATGTTAACTCTTTATCTTCTTTAGATTAAAGATATAACGTAAAGCTATTATATGCCAAAATAACTGGGATAAGTTGGATTTATTTAATACTATTTCTGGTTCATTATCAAATGTGAGGTATGGATAATTTCTACTCCACTTATTAGCTTAAATAAAACTTTCTAATGCTCTGAATTAAGTTCTGTTAGGTGATTTCAGTATCTTTGTTTTTCTGTGAAGAAATTTCCCTTTGAATCTGTTGTGTTTCAAAATAGCAGTAATCTGGTCTCTCATTTCAGCTCTGTTAACCTCTGAACAAGTGGTGAGTTTCAACACACTTTTACTGAAAAAAATTGAATTTTATGTAATAATTACTACAGGATTTTTTTAAAAGTAGGAATTGGAAGAGGTAAGTTGTTACCTATCTTTCTGCTCTATTCCACCTCTTTTCTTTCTGATTTCACAGGCAGAAGAGATACTATTTGAAGTTTGTTGACAAACATTTCTTAAGATGTTGGGTATATTCTAGGCACTGAAACAACTAGATCTATCTGAGGATTAGCATCTAGTGTCAAAATGAAATTGTCCTGTGACATGAGGCATCCACTGAGAACATTATAAGCTTTTTCTACATGATATATCAAAAAAGTACATGTTTTTATTTGACTAATAATAAGCACATTTCTGTTTATTTTAAAGTATATTTTTGCCTGGTTTGCTTTCCCTCTAGTGATTAAATGGCAAAACTAAATTTCTCACTTGGAGTCCTATGTATCAAGTTTGTGTAAGAGTGTGAAGATCCATTACTGACATCACTATACTATAAATCATTGTAAATAATTTTTAAGATGGGTCAAATCTATGTAACCTAATTTGGACCCACCAAATGAAAATTATGTGTTCAAAATTAATTTTTTCATATGTATTTACAAATGATAAAAAGAAGACACAAGACAATGTATCTTCAACAATAGGGGAAAACCTCTTCACACAAAATTTAAATTAAGTAGGAAAAATATTAACATGAAGTGTTTTTTGTCTCATTTTCTCCCTAGATTCTATGAGGTGTGCACCATCTTTCTCTATAGTCTAAACAGATTATTGCTTATTTCTGTTAAATTCCTATGATGCAGTTGATAAGATTTCCTTCTTTTGCCTTAATTGCTGGTGAAAAGAGTATAGTAATGAACTAGAGAATGCACAAGGAACTCCCATGGACTTATGAGCAAGTTTATGCTAGAATCCAGAAAATCCTTTCCCTGTATCTCTCCTCTTCTGAAAGGAAAGCCTTGGATAAAGCCAGTGTTTATTACTAAATAATGGTCCATTTTGAGGATATATTTTTTGAAGATTTAAAATTATATGATGTTCCTCATACTTTGACTGATGGTTAGTGATCATAAGCAATTTGTAGGCCTTATGTGGGTTCTCTTTCTTTTTCTGTGCACAGGTCTGTTCTGTGGACAAATATAAATTAATGCTCAGATACAATTTCTGTTATGTATGATTGGGTGGAAAGGGGAACAGTAAGAGGGATAAACCTGATATTATTCTTAATAGTGAAGCGAGAATAAAGCCAGTCACTGCAGACACAGCACTTATACACTCAGTAGCATGCACTGGAGGCTTTTTTAAATTTTAATTTTATTATAAATGTGTTATACAGAGGAGTTGCTGTTATATAAGTAGTGCAATGAGTACATTTCTTGTTGAACAGTGTTACCCCCTCTCCTGTTTTTTTTTTCTTTTAGAGGATTTTTCTGACACGAGACAACAAAAACAGTGCCCACAAATTCCAGGAGTTGGTTCTAAGAGTTATCAATCATAGTTTTTAATGGACACGAAGTCAAAAGTGACCATGCCTGGCCTTGTAGCAAGATTCAAAATGTTGGCCAAATATTGTCATAAAACATTCAAGTGTTAGCTGGCTGGTGGCTCATGCCTGAAACCTCGCTACTCAGGAGGCTTAGATCTGAGGATTGAGGTTCAAAGCCAGACTGGGCAGGCAATTCCGTAGACTCATCTCAAATTAAGCACCAAAGACCTGGAAAAGGAGGTGTGACTCAAGTGGTAGAACATTAACCTTGAGCAAAAACCTCAGGAACAGCAAGCTGGCTCAGAGTTCAAGCTGTAACATACCAAAAAAAAATCAATCAAACAAACAAAAAGAACTGATATACTCAACAATCTTGTTAAGGGAGGTTTTCAGATAACAGAAGGCAGACAAGAGCTAGGTAACAGAATTGCTAATACAGAGTAAGGGCCAATTCTTAAGAATTAAATCTCAATGTATCCTGGGTTTAGGTTAACATACAAGGTCTCTAATGATTATATGTTAATTAGGTTACTTACAGAGGCTTTAATACTTTGGCCATAAAATATATCCATTTCAAACAGGTGTTACTTCATACAAATAACACCTTATATGAAGCATGTCTATGTGGGAATCTATACGATTGGATTCCTGTTATGTTTACAATAAACAATCTTATGCCAGGTATACCCCGCTGTGAATGACAACTTTCTTGTTAGCAATACCCTGGGTTTTTGGTTAAAGGATATTATCCTTAGAATATTTGTTTATAAGGATATTTAACTAGTCATCTTTTCTCTTCCCTAGAAGTATCCTCTTACAATGGAATCGAATGAATTGGAAACATTTTGTTTATTTACCAGATGGCAAAATCCAGTGGGTTGAAATCCAGCCAAGTTCTTCCTTTCTGAAATCTGAATTCATTTTGTAATTACTTAAGAACAGAATCAGATAAACTTTAAGGAATTTTGTTTGTCTCATATTCATTTACCTAGTAAATGTATCTCACATCAAATTTTAATAGGTAAAACAGTTCAAGCATTGGTGGCTCATGCCTGTAATCCTAGCTATTTAAGAAGCTGAGGTCTGAGGATCATGGTTTGAAGCCAGCCAGGACACAAAAGTCCATGAAACTCTTACCTCTAATCAAACTCTAGAAAATCACAAGTGGCTCCATGGCCCAAAGTGGTAGAGCACTAGCCTTGAGCAAAAGAGCTCAGGGACAGTGCTCAGACCCTGAGTTCGAGCACCACGACTCACACAAAAAAAGGAAAGGAAAGAAAAGAGGAACGAAAGAGGGAACGAAAGTGGGAAGGAAAAAGGGAAGGGAAGGGAAGGGAAGGGAAGGGAAGGGAAGGGAAGGGAAGGAAAGGAAAGGAAAGAAGGAAAGGAAAGGAAAGGAAAGGAAAGGAAAGGAAAGGAAAGGAAAGGAAAGGAAAGGAAAGGAAAGGAAAGGAAAGGAAAGGAAAGGAAAGGAAAGCACTGGCCTTGAGCAAAAGAGCTCAGGGACAGTACTCAGATCCTGAGTTCAATCACCATGAGTCACACATACAAAAAGAAGAAGAAGGAAAGGAAAGGAAGGAAGGAAGGAAGGAAG
Source organism: Dipodomys merriami (assembly GCF_024711535.1). Classification (NCBI taxonomy): domain Eukaryota; kingdom Metazoa; phylum Chordata; class Mammalia; order Rodentia; family Heteromyidae; genus Dipodomys; species Dipodomys merriami. Next base: position 3,680,398 of record NW_027202283.1, on the reverse strand, counting down.
GAAGGAAAAAGTAAGGAAAGAAAAAACTTACACATGATACTTAAAAACGTGCTCTTTACTATCTGGCATAAGGGAGATGGGACAAATTGATATAATCTGGGCAGTTTTTGTGACCTTTCCTCTTTGAATTTAACATATTCTCTCTGTGTGATATAATAAGGATGCATTATGCTAGGGGATGATATCCTGTCTTATAAAATCAAAGCATACTCACCCAAAATGCAAAATAGGAGTAAACGTAATAGAGTAAGTCACATTTACTAATGTTAGTAAATAGAATAAATAGAGTAAGCGTAAGTAAAAGTAGTAGAGTAAGTAATATTTACTAATGTTAGTAAATATCCTTTAATGATATATATTCTCTCTTGAATGGGATCAACTTAATTTATCATTAATAAATTCATGACCCATTATCAAATTCAGAAATCTCTCTTAGCAACATCTCATACCACCTGGAAATATTTTGTAAAGAAATTGTTATATCTCAACCATAGCTTCTCATGAACAGTTTCATATCAAACTAAATGTCAGTAGATTTCCTTCCAGTTTAGTTTTTGCTCATAGTTAATGAATAAGCAAGAATTAGATATCTTGCATATAAATAATACAAAAGAAAAGAAAACTAAGCAATATTAGGACTATGAGTCTGTTGGCTTTGTGTCTTCCACTTGATGGGCTTTGATACACTAACTACTATGAAAATTTACTTTTTAAAAAAGAATCCATGGGCATTTAGAGCTATAACATCAGTGCAGAGAAATTACACATGGTAGGAGCATACAGCTTCTCTGAGACTTTTGACAAAATATGTGAGCAATGGTACATGCCATATAAATCTATTTTTATTTCATATTTATTTATATTTATAGTGTATTTATTATATCATAATATTTATATATTTATTGCTGATACCATGGTTTAAACTCAAGGTCTTGTGCTTGCTTAGCTTGTTTTCTTTGCTGGCATTTTACTACTTGAACATGTCTCCAGTCCTGTTTTTTGCTGTCTATTTCGGAGATAGATTCCCAAGTACTTTTCTGCCTGGGCTGGCTTTGAACAGTGTTCCTCTGAATCTGAGCCTCCTGAGTAGCTAAGCTTATAGGCATAAGCCAACTCTATTAAGCCACCTCTGTTTTGGAGATTTCATGACAGTTCAAATGTAACTATAGGCTTAAAGAGAAAGATATACAGGATAGACTATTATATATTTTTGAAAAGCAATTAAATTATAATCAAATCCACGTCCTTGAATATAGATGATATAGATTTTAAGAAAAAAGTTTGAAACTACTAATTTGCCAATCTTAATGAGCTTTTATTTATTTATTATTGTCTAATCTATTATTGAAAATAGCTCTAAAAAAATCTTATGTTCTACCCGTATTAGTAACATCTCAATGTGGAAACAGCTTTTGCTTGAAGTACAATTGAATCTCAATGTGGATGGTACTCAGGAGTTTGTAGAGGAGCCTCTGCTGGCCTCCTAAAGATGTGCCTACTGCCATCAGAGTACTGGCTGCCAACCTTCTGCCTTTCAAGTCCAGCAGATGAGGGATTCTAAGAAACATCACTTCTTGCCTGTGAAACACAATGGGCATAAAAAGAGGGTTACCACAGGCCAAGGATGGATACTATAGCTTACTATCTCAATATCTGGTACATTGAAATTTTATTTAAAGCATCTGTACGCAATCTTTGTATGTTAACATTCATATATTTACCTCAAAGATATGAATTATATCTTCTTTATATAAAAATTAGCAACTTTAAAGTATAGACTGAAGGAAATTCAAAATGGATTTGTCTCATAGTTGAAAGTAATCATGTCAAGAAGACATAATCTTTTCATACTTATATTTATCATTTTAGTCACAAATGTTGCAGAATACTCTGAATTTTGCTTTGTGTTTTGATAAGCAAGAACTGTGGTTTATCATTCTTCAGTGTCACAACCATGACTAGAAGACAATAATGGTTGGGATAAATTTGTGATCTTTTCTTCATTAGAAAAAAGGTTTTAAGAATCAACATATAAGTATGTATTTACTTCAGTTAACAATACTATTTTTAAGTGTTTAATATTTATTTGAAATCATTCCAGGGAACCATATGGAAGGGGCTAATAATATAATATTCCTCTTCCTACTACTCGTCGTCCTCCTCCTCCTCTTCCTCGTCCTCCTCCTCCTCCTTGTCCTCCTCTTCATCCTTCTCCTTCTCCTCCTTCACGAGTCCTGGGCTTGAACTCTGTATGGGCACTGTCCCTGAGCTGCTTTTGCTCAAGGCTAGCAGTATACCACCTGAGGCACAGCACTAATTCTGGCTTTTTCTGTTTATGTGCTACTGAGGAATCAAACCCAGCGCTTCATACATGCTAGATAAACACTCTACCACTAGGCCACATTTCCAGCCTAACAATACTATTTTTAAATTAAGGATCTGTAGGAAACAAATTGGTAGTTTGTCAATTTGTTTTTCACATGAATGGTTTATACTGGATATATTTATGAGTTATTGAATTATCAAGTCCTTTTATGTGTAAAATTGTTTGAAATGATGCTATATATCAGACATTCATATCTAAATTTTATGAGGAAGAAATATGGAGGCTAACATCACAGATAGTCAGTGATATTATCTAGGAATTGGATCTAGGTGGCTCCTGTTAACCAATTGCAATTGAAGGTAATATTATAGAACTAGTGGGAACTATATGTTTTTTTTTTATTTCAGTATACTAAAAGCCAAAGAGCTGAAGTATCTTGCCTTTGACTATATTGTGAACTACAGAGCTGGAATTATAAGGTACAATAGCAAGGCTACGTTAAGCAAGGTTGTAGCAAACTTGAATCTCAGTGGATTTAATATAGAAAACTGTGATTTATTCTTTCATAATGGCTACTAGGTATTCAGAACACCCTGAGGAATGTATTCTACTTCCCTTACTGCCTTAGACTGGAAGTGACACATTAAATTCCTTTACAAAGAATGAAAACAAATGATCTCAACCTCACTTTCAGAATGTGTGCAGGAATGTAGTCTTCTTACAGATGTCCCTGTCAGAATGAGTCCTTATACTCAGCCACTTACTCTTATCGTGCCACTTACCTGTGTCTCAACTTAGATACTGTGAACTTTGAATCTGGTCTGATGTTATTCAAAGAAAATTTGTATCCCTAAGAACTGTTTATTCTTAGCTTTCCTTGCTTTAAAAATATTAACTTAAATATTAAAAAAATATTATTATTCTTATAATGGATGGGATTTGGGATATTTTCTTTATCATACTCAATATTAGACAACAATAAACCCTTATTCAAAATTGATGGAGAAACTCATTAGGCTTCAAGAAAGAATTTAGGTTTCAGATTTATTTCTTCAGGTTTTATAGTGAAAATGGGCACTCTGAACATTTCATATCCCTACTTTCTCTTGAAAAATGTCATTCTATAGCTCCAACTACATTTTCTTAGGTGAAATAGCTACAAAAAATATCATTGTAAAACAGAGGAAAATTAAGCCAAGAAATGATGTTTTTATAGTACTCTGAACAAAAGCCATGGTATATAAATGAGAGACATACACTTCATATTTATCATATTCATATAATATATAATGATGCAAAAATTCTAAAATTAAGTAATATTTTAATAAAATATGTAAACCTCACTCTACACTGACACCAAAGGACAATAAAATATGGTAGAACAATTTAATATCACCAAACAAGTTGTGCCATGAAGATTTTACTCTGCAGCCATGTGCCCATATCAAAGGCCTGGCTCATAGCCTCTGGGAGCTTTGGAAAGCTCTATCTTTGTACAGAGAATTTGGGACAAACCAGAGGCTTTATACTAAGGATGACACGTGTGAATGTTTTTGTTATCCTAGGATGCTGACCATAGTATGTAAGTTTACTTCAATGAAGACAGGAGGTTATAGGGACTGAGTCTCATAGCTGATTCATGCCTCCATGAGCAGCCCCCAGTAAAAACCCTGATGTTAACACTCTTGTGAGTTTCTCTGGTTGGTACCAAACCTTGTCTCATACTGTTGCTGGGGGAATTAACTTCTGTCTGCTTCTACTATATTAGTCGAGAATAACTCAAAGTTTGCTGATGGACTTTGCTGTCGGGTTTGTTTTTAATGCCTTTGCTTCAGTTTTCACTGCAATAAATGGCACTGCTTTACCCAGGTCTTCAAGTCTTTCCAGTGAATTACTAAAAAGGAGGGAGTTCTTAAGTCCTTTAAAGCTCAAAGTGACTAAAAGTTCATAAATAAACTATTTTCTAAACAAATTATGAGACCAAGTATCATAATAATATTTCAAGTATTTGTTAGTCACTTTTGAATGAATATCCTTTTCTCTGTTTTCTCTAAAGACAAAGAATCCAGCATTGCTTTAATCTGTAGAAGTCTTAAAAGCTTTGTGCATAAGGGTATGAGTTTTAACCTAATCTTACAGAGCTCAGGAGAGAATAGAGCAATGCTTGAAAGCTGCAATCCAGACAACAGTGTAATGAGAAGAAATGAGTTGAAATGTGACTATGAGGTAAGTAAAAAGTTAGTCCTAACAATGTAGATTGGGGCCAAGTTGAAGAGGTTTTTGATTTTTCTGTTGTTTTCCATGAGACCAACAGATACACTTTCAGTAAATTTCAGTTAATCAGATTTCTGAAAGTTTCTGTATGAAGACAATTCCCTATAGGGATCTCTGTATGCTGCTAAATTCTAATCAAAATCTTACTGTTAGAAAAAGCACCTGTAATAAGGATATTGCAGTATTCCACACATATTCTCTCATTGTGACGTCCTTATCAAATTAACACAATACAGAACTGCAAAACTGATTTGTCTCCAGCCAGAAGTTGTTTTCTCCACCTACCATCTAAGAATCCAGCTATGTTCTCTTGGATTATTGTAAATCACAGTAGTAAAGGTTTCACAATCACAATCATAATTTGAGTAATGAAATATGATGCAAATCCACTTCTGTCCCAGTTTCCCTGTGTTTTCCATGGCTCTAAAGCTTCCAGAATGACTGTTGTCAGAAAGATGCACTGGCATTTATGTTATTGATCACAGAGAACCTGAGTGCATACTGGTTTCTTTGGAAGTTATTTTTGAGGGATTAGGGTTAGAATGGGTGGAATTCATATGTGTCAGGTTGAGGTAAATATTTGGATTACACAAGAACATGAGGGTTTCAAAGGTTATAGCTTCATGATGACCACCTCACATTTTCACTTGCACCAGCTTGGCCACTGCCTTTTCCCCACTGCTATATAAAGATAATATATGAAAGATATGCACTGATTTTAGTTTGTATTGTTTGTTTGTGTTTCTTCTGTCAAATGTGGAAAATAAAGGCAATCTATACTTGATGCTCCTTAATTTGATTCACTTCAAAATTCAGGTGTTTTGGCCATATTGTAGTACTAATTTTCTCACAACTATAGGCTATCTTTCACATTTATGAACGTATCATCTGTATTTATATTATGTGAACATTTATTCCATTTGCTTCTTACTATTTAGTAGACATGTGCTTGCAATACACTAAAATTAGACCTCTTATTTATTTCCTTTTCCTTAAAATTATATTCTTTCATATATTTCCTATCTCAATGTCATCAGTGTCCACGGTGATTTTTAAGTCAGAATCTGCAATCATTATGACTTTTCCCACTTCTTCATAAGTCCATTTAGCCACCATGTTCCAGATAATTTACTGCCAGAAACTTCATTATCCTATGCTCATTTTTTCCTGTTTTCCTATATATAAACAGCAGCATTAGTTTAGGCAACTATTCTTGTCTGATTCCTGTTTCTTATTTTGTATTTTTCATTTTGAAAATATATCATGAAATGTTGTAACAGATGCTTAGAGTATAGAGCAAGAGACATAAAAAGGTCAAGGTAAATCTTGTTTCCCTATGCTGCTAATCCTAGAGGAGTCTTCTATTGAGGAAAACGAACTGGAGCTATAGAACTGGAGTTCTATTGATATGTTAGGCTGAGCACCTGAGTGGAGATGTTGAATTGATGACTGACCCATAAATTGGATTTAAGGATACAGATTTTGGAAGTCACCTGGTTAGTAGTGGTATCAAAAAGCCCAAAGGTTGGATAAGGTCAAAAGGAACTGAGTCTAAGTAGAAAAGGTAGCTGTCTGTAGACTAATAAGTAGAAATTTCCAATTATTTAGGGGATGAGATAAAGGGGACAAGGGAAGTATAATGTAGGTGAAGGTCAGCTACAGGGAAGTGTAGTTGTAGATGTGGGAGGGAAGGGATGGTAGGGGAAAAACAAAGGAGGAGGCAACAATGCTTGATAAGAAATGTACTCATTACCTGGCTCATGTAACTGTAACCCCTCTGTACAATATTTTCACAATAAAAAATTATTAAAAAAAGAATAATTGAGGTGATTAAGCAGGAGCTTCCAGAGATGTGTGGTGTTGGAAACCAAGTGATAGGCTCTGTGAACTAATGGTGAAGGGGAAATAGATGAGAACTATTAGCAACTTGAAGCTTATTGGTGACTTTCCAATTCTACTAAAACATTGGGGCAAAAATCAATTATGAACAGTGTCTAAAAAGAATTAGATAATACATTGAGAAGGAAGAGTATAAGTGAGGTGTATAAGGAAGAGTATATAAGTGAGCAGAGAATTGGGATGGTTTTCTAAAAAGAGAAGTACACTCTAAAAGGGTTTTTGAGATGAGAGGTGTTTCATGCTACTGAGCAAGAGAAAATTGATGGTACAGGAAAGGAAGAAGAGAGGGAGCAGAGTAATGTTCTTGAATAAGCAAGAGGGGATTGGATCTGATACATGAGTGGAAGGACTGGATTTATCTAAGATCATGGAGATTTCCTGAATGCACAGAAGAAGAGGCCGAGTGCATAGCTCAGATGTGGACAGATGAGATGTGATGAGAGCTTGTGAAGTTTTCTTCCTGTTGATGCAATTCTCACTGAGAAATGAAGGTAGCTCAGTGGTATAGCACTTGCTTTGCATGCATAAGGCCCTGGGTTCGATTCCTCAGCACCACATAAGCAAGAAGAAAAAAGCCTGAAGTGGTGCTGTGGCTCAAGTGGTAGAGTGCTAGCCTTGAGCTGAAGAACTGAGGGACAGCGCCCAGGCCCAGAGTTAAAGGCCCACGGCCGGACCCAAAAAAATAAAAGAAATGCAAACCAAGGTCATGATCTGGAAGTGAGGAACTGAAAACTTTGGGAGGTAATTTTCTTTTTCTCATGTCTTAAAGAAATTTATATAAGCATATGAACTGGGTACCTGTAGCTCACATCTGTAATCTTAGCTACTCAGGAGGCTGAGATCTGAGAATCATGGTTCAAAGCCACCCTAGGCAGGAAAATCTGTGAGATTTTTATATCCAGTTAACCACCAAAAGCCAGAATTGAAGCTGTGGATCAAGTGGTAGAACACAAGCCTTGAATGAAAAAGGTAAAGGACAACACCCAGGTCCTGAGTTCAACCTTTGGGACTAGTACATGTGCACACATGTACGATTGTGTGCACACATGCCACCACACCCACACATGGCTACTTGAATAAAAATAGAACAATTTATACAAGAAGTTGGAGATTTAAAAGATAAAAAACGATACATAAACCTTCAGCTAAGCTGACTAAAGGAAGGCGGAAACAGGCTCAAATGAATAAAATTATTGGTGGGTGTGTAAACTTGTTCAACCACTTTGGAAAGTAATATGCACGTTCCTCAAAAGACTCCACATAGAGCTCCCCAATGACCCAGCAATCCTACTTTTGGGCATTTACCCAAATGCTCACAAACCAGACCACACTAAATCTACCAGCACGACTATGTTTATTGCAGCCTTATTTACCATAGCTAAGATATGGAACCAACCCTATGCCCCTCAGTAGATGAATGGATCCAGAAAATGTGGTATGTATACACAATGGAATACTATGCCTCCATAAGAAAGAATGACATTGTCTCATTTGTTAGGAAATAGAAAGACTTGGAAAAAATTATATTAAGTGAAGTAAGCCAGACCCAAAGAAACATAGGTCCCATGGTTTTCTCTATTTTCAATTCCTAGTGTATGTCTGAGTCAAACAGAAAAGATCAGATAGGTTAGGGAAAGGAACTCTAAGATAGGTATTCAAATGTATTTTTTTCTTTCATGCAATTGTTTCTAACACATTTATAAGATGATTTCTTGGTTGTTTTGTATGTCCCTTCCCCACGGTATAACATCTGCTTTCACTGTATTTGATATTGTTATAATTTGTGGAGGGGAAGGGAAAAAACAAATCATTTAAATAGGGATACAGGAGGACCCATTGCAACAATGAGACATACAAGTTGTTATGTCGAAAATGAACTTTACAACTTTGGTGGGTGGGAGCGGGGAGAGTGGGGAGGATTGGGTGAGGGGGGTGAGGGGAGGATGGGAAAGGATGGGAAGGGGAAACAAAGGAGAAGGCTACGATGCTTGATAAGAAATGTACTCATTGGGGCTGGGAAGGTGGCTCCGTGGTAGAGCACTTGCCTTGCATGCCTGAGGCCCTGGATTTGATTCCTCAGCACCACATAAACAAAAAGAAAAAATCTGGAAGTGGAGTTGTGGCTCAAGTAGTAGAGCATTAGCCTTGAGCTGAAGAGCTGAGGGACAGCGCCCTGGCCCAGAGTTCAGGCCCCATGACCGGACCCCCCCCCCAAAAAAAAAAAGAAAGAAAAAAGAAATGTTCTCATTATCTTGCCCATGTAATTGTAACCCCTCTCAACAGTATTTTCACAATAAAAAAGAACAAAAAAACAAAAAGGGATAACACACACATCAATGAAATAATGAGCATAATGGGCTGGGAAGGTGGGGGTTTCATGACGTCACTTCAGCAGAAGGAATTGTTTGTAAGAAATTTACAAGAAGCTGTAGGCACGGCTAGAGCAAAAAGAATGTATGGCTATTGGAGACTTCCTTTTAATCTTAAAGCATATACAATAGACTCATATAGATACCCTGTAGATAAAAAAGATGCAGAGGGATATTTGGACCAAAAGCTAAAAAAGATCCCTAAAAGGTTGATAGATGAAAGGTGACAATGGCTTATCAGAGGAAAATGGTGGGATCCTCCATTATCTAGAGGACCCCAAAGACTTCCCCCAGATCCATAGCCTTTTACAGGTGTGTATGATAAGGATGGCAACCGTTGGGAAAACTACTTAGGAGAAAGAAATTCCTATTACTCTCTTTCATTTACTGAGAGACTTGCTAGATCTAGGCCTCCTTGGTGCTTACTATCAAAGAAGGAATAAGAAAGATCTTATGAGACAGTTAAGGCCACTATGGAAAAGAGTAAATGATTATGTGAAAGGGTTACAGAAAAGACACTATGAACTTAAATTTGATATATGGCCAGATTTAACTAAGTATACTGAATATCATGATTTTGGCCACAAATTGGGGACCCTCTAAAGAATGGCAAAGGATCAAAATTGCTTAGAAAAGATTTGAAACGCATGAAGTACAAAACTAAACAAAAGTAACAATAAAGTACTAGAGTTCATGCCTTTCTGTCCAGCAGCTTGCCCATATGCTCTGGTTAATGGTTAATAGATGATAAACATCGAAACCAATTGTATTTCTTAAAAGTAGAGCTAAAGCCGAAAACAAGTGCCTATCGTCATAGCTCCTCATCCAAAAAACAAGATCAGGTGACCAGCTGGTGACCACCCAAGAATGAAGCCTTGCAGCAAGATTGTGTAACCTTTTGCCCTTTCTCATGGAGACTTTTGCTATAAAAGCTTGTTATCCTCTGCAATAAATCGCACTCAGCATTCACTCCTCTTGTGTGTGAGTTGTGTTTGCCATCTCCCCACCTGTTCCAGTTACCTCCACTAGG